>NW_028270175.1:35516802-35844580 GCF_037043375.1 Chiloscyllium plagiosum | reverse complement strand
GTTCTGAAAACAACCAATGCTGGAGATCACAGAGAGTCAGGCAGCATCCATAGAGAGAGAGCAAGCTAACATTTCAAGTCTAGATGACTGTTCATCAGAGGTTTTGTTCACTCGGAGGGAGCTGAACCAATGTCAAGAATTCTCTCCGTGTAAATAAAGGGTGACTTGTTGATGGGATACCGGCCTCTGTGGAGTTGTTTCACCTGGAGGCTAAAGGTAACAAGGTACAATGGTGTCTGAAACAAATTCATTAACTGCATTAAAATATAAGGGGCAGCACGGTCGCTCAGTAGACAGCACTGCTGTCTCACACTGCTAGGGAACTGGGTTTGACTTCCGCCTCGGGTAACTGTCGTGTGGATTTGCACATTCTCCCTGTGTCTGCAAGGGTTTCCTCCGGGTGCTCTGGTTTCCTCCCACAATCCAAAGATGTGCGGGTTGGGTGAATTGGCCATGCTAAATTGCCCGTAGTGTTAAGTGCATTAGTCAGGGGTAAATGGGTCTGGGTGGGTTACTCTTCGGAGAGTCGGTGTGGACTTGTTGGGCCAAAGGACCTGATCCTATACTATAGGGAATCTAATCTAATAATGCAGTCAGCCAGAAGCTAGGAAGGTTTTTGTGATGCATGGTTGACTGAGAGAAAACTCTAATGAGAAAATCTCGCCCTGGTATTTGTATAAAAGAATTTAACTTCTACTGTACAATATTAACTCAGCTTAGGGGGTTCATGCATTGTAAATCACTGTCAAATGTTCAGTATATTTGTCTGATCTCAATGGGTGCTGCAATGGACTTGTGTGCTTCTGAGCTGGAATAGTGAAAAATCATAATGTGCTCTGTTCCTGTTAGAGACCCCAGTTACAGTGTACACCTGGACATTATGGTTATAAATAGAATTGTGCAGCAACCATGGTAGAAGCATCTGCTGATGTTTGCATAAATGAAGAATGAGCATGTGAGTGAAATACCAGAGTTTTGCTGAAGCTCATTGATGTGTATTCCAGTGGGAGTTAAGATCTTCAAGACAAAAATTGATCGATTCAAAACCATCCTGGGAGCAGCTTGATTTAGTGCTTGCCTGTGAATTATTTGACTCTGCAAATCACTCAAACTGATTCAGAAGAATGTAAGCAATAGTGATGATTTCTTCCAGTCACAGCTATGACCACAATCCCGGATTCTGGCCTAAAGTGCTTTAGCAAAGCTCTGACCATTGAAGTGAACAGAGGCAGTGTGAGGCACGAAGGCCAGGCTTATTATGTACACTATTCGACAAACTAATAATTGGCGATGGAAAGGTTACGTTTGAGGTCAGGACTTTCAGGGGCAGAATGGTCATCAGCCCACAAAGCTATGTGTAGTTCATTAAGAATATTTTGTGGCCTGTTATCTGAGGCCAGCTATAGCTTTGGCCTATTGTTCTGCACCCACGTGGTACTGGGAGCATTGAAGCTGTCTGGAGAGAACCTCCCATTGGCAGATTGGACTCCAGCGCACCAGAAATCTTTTCAAGGCCCTGTCCCCTGCCAAGTTGGTCACAACAGCTGTTTCCCCTTCAGAACAGTGGCACAGCAGTTGAGGCCTATGTAATTTCTGGTTTTGAGAGTGGGATTGCTGTCTCTCCCTTACCTCCAATAATGGGCTGCAGTTTATTTCATGTTGGATCAGCCTTCTAGTTTTGGGAGCACTCTTGTTCGGAAGACAATAGTGTCCTCTGGCTATTCAATAGCCCATCAATTAGATGCCTCCATCAAACAGAGTGTGGGGTCAGACATCACACTTGACCCCCTGTGTCAGGGTCTCGAACTAAGGTATAAAATGTTTCTCAAGTCCCCATAAGGAGCTAAAATTAATTTTAAATTTAAGTTCCTTTCTTGCAAACGATTTAGGAGGTAGGAAGCACATTCCGACTGTAGTTCTTGAAACATTTCCCTTTCTGTCAAGGTTATTGAATCAGTTAATACAACTGTATAATTGAATAATAAATTTACATGAATAAGACCAAGCAATACAACGACATCTTGTATTTTATAGTACCTATAACATAATGAACAATTTCAAGATGTTTCTCAGGAGAATTATAAAGCAAACCTTGATACTGAGCCACATATTAGGATAGGTGGCAAAAAACGTTGATTAATAAACATTTACTGATGAACATTTTAAAGGGGAAGTGAGGGGTAGGAGGTGGAGGAGTATAGGGAAGGAATTCCAGAGCTTAGTTGAGCGGTAGAGTGATTAATATCAGGGATGCTATCAGTAAAATATCTCAGAGCATTATAGAGATAGAGACATGAGAGGTGGAAAGTTTAAGGGGGATACACGTGGCAAGTACTTCACACAGAGGGTGGTGGGCATTTGGAACGCCTTGCTAGCAGAGGTGGTAGAGGTATGCACGGTAGATTCATTTAAGATGCGTCTGGGTAAATGCATGAGTAGGTGGGGAGTAGAGGGATACAGATGCTTAGGAATCGCCTGACAGGTTTAGACAGTACAGTTGGATCGGCTCAGGCTTGGAGGGCCGAAGGGCCTGTTCCTGGCTGTAACTTTTCTTTGTTCTTTGTTCTTTGTACGTTGGATTACTGTACTGATCTCAGAAAGGGACTATATTTGTAAGGCAGCTAGACGACATTACAATATGACATTGTAATACAAGCTATCTCCATCTTACACTCTGTACAACAGTCATACAGTAAGCCATCACTCAGCCAGTTAATTAAGGAAGCAGTCAGTTAACCAATCAGCTGTATATTAAATGTTATAACAATACAAACAAGCATAGCAAACAGATTTGAGGTGGAAGGCTGAAATGTTATATCAACCTTCATAGTTAGTCATTAATAAACTTCCAAACCTTTGTTTCAGTAAGAACCCGAATCTCCATGGTGTATATCATGTGGGTTAACAGACAGCGAATCACATCACATCATAAAGGCAGCAAGAAGGCATTGAAAGCCAGCTGCAGCAAGTTTGTACCAAAGGCTGTAGAGGTGATAGCCGCAATGGCAATTGTAGGCTGTTATTTTCTTTCCAGTCACTCATCATCTGTCAAGTTCAGAGCTGATGTTTACACTTTCACAGTGAAGACTAAAGGTTACAACCTGTACTGAACTACAATGGAGGAAGAATATGCCCTCTCTTGCTCTCTTTTAACAAGGAAAAAGGGAGACTGTTCAATTTAAAGATAAAGCAATTGACGAGATGTCCAGGATAGCTCTGATTTGGTAAACAGCTACACAGTAAGAATGAAAAGGAAGCATCTGAATATGGACCCTCACTCCAATCACACACTGTCAGAATTTCAATTCTTCAAATAGAGAATAAATGATCAATGAAGTAAACAATAGATAATTTTTTAAAAAACATCACAGTAGAACTTCTTATCCCTTTGGGAAAAATAGGATTGAAAAAGAATAGAATCTTCCAATAGTTTTAATGATGACCATAAAAATCCTACCTAAATTTTTCGATTTCTCAAAGATCCATTTAAAGTCTGAGTCAACTTGGGGAACCACAGGCTGGAGTTCAGGTCGTACTATTAGCTGTCATGTGAAAAGATCAATGAATTTGTTGATAGATATTGAAGCACAAGTATGGACTGTGATTTCAGCAAGGCTGTGTAAGGAGGAGCCACCCAAGCAACAACATCAAAGATGGTTCCACATTTCCATGCATGGCTTGCATTAATCTCAATGAAGTCCAAGAGGTATCTGCAATGTTGCAGCTTGCAGATTCCAGTCAGACAAGACAAACCACATGGACATGTCAGAGAGACTGAAGAAGTTGACATGAAATATACTGTATGCCAAAGTGGACACAAGTGCCTGTTCAAATATTATCCTTTCATGCATCTTGCCTGAGATGTAATCAGGAAATTGACACAATTTGGTGTAGCCCACATAGTCTTTGTACTGGACTATCCTGATAAATGTCAATACAACTACAGAGAATAGACACTTGCAACTCTTTGCATAATTGATATTGCAGGACCATCTAAAAGCAAACAGACTTATACACTTAGTGGTGGGGCCCTGGGTAGCATTGTAGAACAGAGAGGTTGAGGGGTTCATGTATATAATCCTTTGAAATTTGCATCATGGATAGACCAGGTGGTGAAGAAGGCGAGTGGCATGCTTGCCTAACTGCTCACTCCTTTGAGTATAGGAGTTGGGAAGTCATACTGAGATTGGACAGGACATTAAGGCCCCTTTTGGAATGCTGTGTGTAGTTCTGGTCAGCCTGTTAGAGGCAGGATATTATTAAATTGGGGAGGGTTCAGAAAAGATTTACCAGACTGTTGCCGGAAATGGAGGGTTTGAGTTATAAAAATAGGCTGGCACTTTTTTCACTAGAGCATAGGAGGTTGAGGGGTGACCTTATAGAGGTTTATAAAATCATGAGGGGCATAGATAAGGTAAACAGCAAAAGCCATTTCTCTTGGGTGGGAGAGTTAAAATAAAGGGCCATATTTTTGAGGTAAGGAGAAAGGTTTTTATAAAAGGACATGAGAGGCAATTCTTTGATGGTTCATGTGTGGATGAACTGTCAGAGGAAGTGGTGGATGTTATAAAATTTAAAGGACATTTAGATAAGTTTGTGAATACGAAAGGTTTGGAAGTATATAGGTTAAATACAGGCAAGTGGGACTAGTTTTGTTTGAGATAATGGCCAGTGTGGACTAGTTGAACTGAAAGGTCTGTTTCCATGCTGTATGACTCTATAAGTTTATCATTGGTTGATGTGCATGCTATCAATGTACCATTACAATCTTTGAGATAACAATCTTTTTTTCAATTCCAATACCAAAGGTTCCAGATGGTGACATCAAGTCAACATAACCTAACAAGCCTTTACCCAGACAATATTGGCAACTTGAAGGCATTGCGATACTGCATCTGCCCAACCCAGCACTCAGATTCAGGAGAAATTCAAACTAGAACCGGACTCCATGGTATAAAACAACACCCTTTCCAAAGTTGAACACTGTCACCAATGAAGAGTAACATCCATCCTGTGTTCATCCTGATCAGCCCCTTTGCCAATGGTATGACAACTGTGAAAATTTTGCTTTTCTTTTACACACTGCTCCTCCCTCTTCCATCTTATTCTTGACATTTTAAATCCTCCTCTCAGTGGTCTAGGTGTTGACCGAACCCTGATGAGAAGACCTGGTTAGATTTATGAATAAAGTCTGGTGATATGTAATTCAATCACAGGCAGGAGAGGTGTCCTGTTTGATGGCTACAGTGAACACAGTCAGGAAAAATCTATTTCTCCTCAGAATGTTTTCAGTTGTACAATCTACAGCCAGCTCCTGATCCTAATGAGCGAGCCGACACAGGGAATGATTTGAGAAATAGCCAATTAAATAGACCACCTCTACATTTAATATCCAGTTCAGGGTGGTGAACTGGTTCCTGAGATGGGCATCTCAGCTGGCCTTGCCCCCTGGCAAGTTTGCCAGTGAGTACACTCCTGAAGCAGTGGTAGGGGAAGACAGCTACAACTCCTGTCCATGGAGCTCATAGGAAGTTTGCTGTCCAGATGATTGGAGACAATCTGTCTCTGCGTGATCGTCACGCACTGGCAAGGCTGGATGATGGAAATGTCCATGTACAGTCAAAGGAAAATGTAAATCGTTTTCAACTTCAGGTCTTTCTGCACTACTTCCAAAAATTGGAATGGTTTCAAATCTCACTTTAGTTTTAATTGAAAAATAAACTGGCTTGATATAAGCTCACCAGTGGGATAACAAAATTTCAATCCAGTTGTCAAAGAAACCACTGAATATTTTCAAAGTACTTCGGTTGTCTAATTGATACAGCAGGGCTGCTCACTTCCGATGATAAAATGATGAAAAGCTCTTTGAAATAGTGAGGCTGGAGCTCAGAGATGGATGGCGTTACATTGAGAAGCTTTGAAAAATCACACCAATCAGTCAGCAAAAGACAGACAGCCTTTGCTGAAGTTGTCATGTGGACAGATGATTCACCTGGATAGCCATGCTTACCCTCTTCACTCATTGTCTCATCATTCACTTTCCAGGGCGAGAAAATAACCTGTGTGTCGGCTACTGTGCCTTCAACACAACAAATTAATTTTTCTCTTCCATCTTACAGCCAGAAGAAATCTGAAACAGTGGCACTCAGTCTTAATACAATACGGCACGGTGGCACAGTGGTTAGCACTGCGGCCTCACAGCGCCAGAGACCCGGATTCAATTCCTGCCTCAGGCGACTCTCTGTGTGGAGTTTGCACGTTCTCCCCGTGTCTGTGTGGGTTTCCTCCGGGTGCTCCGGTTTCCTCCCACAGTCCAAAAATGTGCAGGTCAGGTGAATTGGCCAAGTTAAATTGCCTGTAGTGTTAGGTGAAGGGGTAAATGTAGGGGAATGGTTCTGGGTGGGTCGTTGTGGACTTGTTGGGCCGAAGGGCCTGTTTCCACACTGTAAGTAATCTAATCTAAAAAAAAACTAAGTCCTTGAATCAAAGTGGGCACCAGCCCCTTAGCTCTGCTTTAACCAGAAGTGAGCAGGTTTGGATTGACATTCCGATTTTTAACATTTTAATGAACTCACATAACCATAACCTTCCCATTTTCTGGAATTTTACAGCCCCTTCTTTTAACATTTGCGTAAAATCTCCTATTTTGCCTCAGCTCATGAGAAGTGTCATAGAATCCCTACAGTGTGGAAGCAAGCCATTTGGCCCATTGAGTCCACACCATCCCTGCGAAGAACCCAGACCCACCCCTGCATCCTATCCCTGTAACTCAACATTTCCCATGCCTCTACAACCTAACTTGCACATCTTTGGACTGTGGGAGGAATGCTGAAAATGTGTGCTGGAAAAGCGCAGCAGGTCAGGCAGCATCCAAGGAGCAGGACAATCGACGTTTCGGGCATGAGCCCTTCTTCAGGAAAGGCTCATGAAGAAAGGCTCATTCCTGAAAAGGGGCTTATGCCCGAAACGTTGATTATCCTGCTCCTTGGATGCTGCCTGACCTGCTGCGCTTTTCCAGCAACACATTTTCAGCTCTGATCTCCAGCATCTGCAGTCCTCACTTTCTCCTACTGTAGGAGGAATCCAGAGCACCCAGAGGAAACCCACACAGACACGGGGCGAATGTGTAAACTCCACACAGACAGTCGCCCGAGGCTGGAATCGAACCCCGCTGTGAGACAGTGTGTTCAGAGTGGGGCTTGAACCCACTACTAGCTACATCAGTGGTGGGAATGCTATCACTCCACCATTATTTACTTCATTCATACCAGTCCTGTAAAAAGACCCACTCATCCATTGCTCACTGCCTCTGCTCAAAGACACAGCCGAGATAACCTCCTAATGCATTAAAGTTTGAATCCTAAACAGCATCTATACCTTTCTCTGTGATCCACCCATTACTCTAGCTTCAAAACATTCTTCAGCCTCATATCTCATCTCTGCACCCCATTCCCTCATTTCAGGTTTTGTCTACATTTCTCTCTTTAACTGGGTGGTAAAAACTGCAGCCACTTGGTCTTTCCTGATGAAACTCCCTCATCGCGGCCTCCTCTCATGGAATCCCTACAGTGAGGAAGCAGGTCATTCAGCCCATCGAGTCCATACTGACCCTCTGTACAGCATCCCACACAGACCCATCCCCCTACTGTATTTCTGTAACCCTGTATTTCCCATGATTTATCCATCTAACCTGTATATCCCTGAGCACTATTGTTAATTTAGCATGGCCAGTCCATGTAACCTGAACATGTTTGGACTATTGCGAGGAAACCAGAGCACCCGGAGGAAATGCACGCAGACACGGGGAGAATGTCCACACAGACAGTCACCCAAGGATGGAATCAAACCCGGGTCCTTGGCGCTGTGAGGCAGCAGTGCTAACCACTGAGCCATTGTGTCACCCTCTCACAGCCTCTTATGAAAACTCTCCTAAAATCTCTCTTTTCCATAGGGATTTACATCACTTCTCCCATTTCATGTTCACTTTGTTCTTACGCTCATATGTTAAACACCTTGGCATTTTCTCGCCATGTAAGGGATAGATTACCCCATAGTAGACAGAAACAGGGTGAGGTAGGACTTACAGCCAACTACATAATATCAAAAAGAGCAAAAGGCTTCTTCTGCAGGAGCGTCCTTTTGGGAGATGGGGGTTGGTGGGTTACTGAATGACTAACGGTCAAGCATGGGGAATATGGTATTGCTGCAACACTTCAAAGGCTGCAACGACATCAGAAAGCAAAAAGCACGTTAACTTCAAGGAACAAAGGAGACAGAGTTGTCATAACCAAACGCCAACTTCTGCAGAGTCAGGCTTAGCCAGACATATACAATCCTCCCGAAGTGTTAGATCAATACCAGTTTTGGCCATCATTGTGCAGCATCTTCCTTCCCGTGAAATAAAGCTGGCCACTCTCTGGCTGGGAATGGAAGATCAGTGAGGGTGAAGCAAAACCAGTCGCTCCCATTTCAGTAAATGGCAGGATGGGGGAAGTCAGTTCCTAAGGGCATGAAGATGCTGTGAAGTATACTAAAGATTCATTTGCATTAATTGTATGAATAAAAAAAACTTGACGAAAAGCACTAATTTATGCTCTCACCAACTTGCACTACAGAGGGTGCTGCCCACACAATTAGGAAATTGCAATTACATCTTTAATTAGCATTCATTTTTTTTTCAAAACCGTCATTTACCTAGCTTTCCATCACTACTTTTCAGTTGTTAATTTAAAATGATGGATCCAGGATTAGATCACTACAACACACAATGTGCCTTCTCAATGCTGGGGATCTGGAGACTGACCTTGGCAGTGGTTGTGTGTGCAAATGCACCTACACATAAGCCAGTGCAAGCATGATGGACCAAATGGCATCCTGTTGTACCATAATGATTCTGTGATATAGAATCAGGTTACAGTCCTGTAAATGGCATCCAAAGAAGTAAGCGTTATCACTCAATAAGTCTGAAGATGTGCGGTCTTGTTGGACCGGCCATGGCAAGTGCAGGGTGAAAGAGTAAGGGGCTGGGTTTGGGTAGGATGCTCTTCAGAGGGTCAGTACAGACTCAATGGGCTGAATGGCCTCTTTCTGAACTGTAGGGTTTCTATGATTATTAGATGTCCATTCCCATCACAGTCCTGACTTGGGAAGATATTACTGACCACCTATTGGTCTGAGTCAAAATCCTGGAACATCCAAATTTAACACCACTGTGGGAAATCCAACACCATGGAGACTGCAGCAATGAAGGTAACTCATCGCCACTCTCCAAAGCCAATTACAGGCAGAAATAAATGCCGGTTTTATCAGCAACACTGATATGTCACTAACAATTTAAATAAAAAATACATCATTCAAAGTCAGTGTTTGCAAATGAGGTTGACAGAGATGTTCTTTTATGTGTTAATGGTAACTCTGTACATCACCCACGGAATCAGGTGTTGCCTGTTGGTTACCCTACTCATTAACAGGGCTCATCGTGACAGAATTCACAATGCTAGAGGTGTTCAGTATTTGCTTTCGTTGAAACATTATGATTTTTTAAGAAAAGCATTTGCACATCTGGAATTCACAAGTCAATCATGCAAAAATATGCACAACATATTGTGCAGCAATATACTTCAACACACCTGACAATGAAATGTAAATACCATTGCAAGTACAAGGATGTTCATAGTCAAGCCTTCTCTTTGAAATCATAAATCCTACTCCTAAGGCTGGTAAAATGTCTGATACTACTGTACATCATAACAAAAGCATTTCAGCATTTGTTCACAAGTAGTTTCCCTCTGATACTGGACTAAATATTACAGTCAATATTTGCAACATGCCTCATATATAAATGGTAGAACGATGTGGGAGATGGGTAGCTTAAATAGCATGTAACCCAAAGGCACATAATCCTTCCTCACCCAAAGGAGACAAATCTGTAAACACTTTGAAAAGGAAACTTAATCCACACCACTTACTTCTTCTGGTCTGTCAGGAAGGGTAGGTTTAGATTAGATTCCCTACAATGTGGAAACAGGCCCTTCGGCCCAACCAGTCCACACCGACCCTCCGAAGAGTAACCCACCCAGACCCATTTCCCTCTGACTAATGCACCTGACACTATGGGCAATTTACGGTGGTCAATTCACCTGACCTGCACATTTTTGGACTGTGGGAGGAAACCCACGCAAACGAGGGGAGAATGTGCAAGCTCCACAAAGTCAGTCACCCAAGGGTGAATCAAACCTGGGATCCTGGTGCTGTGAGGCAGCAGTGCTAACCACTGAGCCACCGTGCCACCCTCTGTTACATGTCTTGTCAAGGTTACAGACTGAAGCTGCAGAATCTTCGTGACTCTCTCGATAAGGTCATCTTCAAGGTATGTTATCCTATCGGTATGGATTTTCCTGCCAGGCAGCCAAATTAACATTTCTGTTACACCACTATCAAGAACACACAAAAACATATACATGCATGCAAACACTCAGCATCTGTCTCACCAGAAACCAAACATCTGTTTATTCCAGAAGGCCTCATAATGAATGCTTGGCATAGCTCCAAAAATAACTGTTGAACTCAGCTCAGGAGGAAACTGGGTGCAGAAATTGTAAAGGAATTCTAGCTTTCTTATATATGATTTTTCCACTGCCTACTTGTTTCTTTGGATGGGACTAAGGGGTGCTAAAGGGATTAAAATTTGTATCATGCTGTTTGGCGGCAGTCGATTGATTATTTTTTATAAAGATCTAAGATGAGGAGTTATTTTTCAAAATTGAATTGAATTGAATTAGCTTTATTGGCACATGTACTCAGATGGGTACAGTGAAAAAAGGAGTTTTTCAAAGTTGTGTTCCTTGGTGTATCAGTTTCAGGAGCATTTAAAAGACTTTACAAAGTTAGCAATGACTCACCAGGTCTGTACATGTTGGGTACTGGAAGGTGAAGATTTGGATTAAGGTAATGGAAGGGACATAAAGGTGATGGAAGGGCTATGGAGACAGATGGAGGTGGACATTGGGATGTGCAGTAGATTTGACAGAGTAGAGAGAGGGCATGAGATATGAGCATACATGGAAGGAGAATGGAAAGAGGTAAGCGAGGGGTCAAGGACCAAGGGGCCTAATAACCATGTAGAAGATGGTTTCAATGTCTCCAAGAACAGAGACAAGCCTTTTAAGCAGTCCACCTCATCGCCTGCATACTCCTGTTGCTACCTCGGGCTTCCCTAGTGAGGCAGTTTTCTGAAACTTGCTTACATCTAACTGAATTGAAAACATTGTGGGATTAAGAGGTTTCTGAATGGTGAAATCAGGAAATGGTCTGATTTCTGTTACTCAACCCTTTGCTTTTATATCAATAACTGGCAAAATAACCATCATGAGCAAATTTAAGAATAAAAAGTGAACCTAATAAAAGGCAACGAGTGTGGTTTCAGAAAGTGGAAATTCTTCCAAAGTAGCTTCTTTGATATTTTACAGGAATAAGACCATCATGTACAGGTAATTGACAGGTCATGCTGTGGCTGTACAGGACACTGGTAAGGCCGCTTTCAGAATACTGTGTTCAAATCTGGGTCTCAGATTTACAAGGATGTTGCCAGGATTAGAGGGCTTGAGCTATAGGGAGAGGCTGAATAGGCTGGGGCTGTTTTCCCTGGAGCGTTGGAGGCTGAGAGGTGACCTTAGAGAGGTTTAGGAGATAGTGAGGATGGCAAATGCTGTAGAGTCAAAGTTGATAAAGGGTACTGCTGGAAAAAGCACAGCAGGTCAGGCAGCATCCAAGGAGCAGGAGAGTCAATATTTCAGGCATGACCTGATGAAGGGGCAGGCACAAAACATCGAATCTCCTGCTCCTTGGATGCTGCCTGACCTACTGTGTTTTATCCAGTGATACACTTTATTAACTCTTATAGAAAATTATAAAACCATGAAGGGCATGGATAAGATGAATAGTCAAGGTCTTTTCCCAGAAAGAGGAGTCCACAGGTTTAAGCTGAGAGAGGAAAGATTTAAAAGAGACCTAAGGGGCAACGTTTTCACACAGAGGGTGGTGCATGAATGGAATGAGCTGCCAGAGGAAGTGGTGGAGGATGGTACAATTACAGCATTTAAAAGGCATTTGGATGGGTATATGAATAGGAAGGGTTTAGAGGAATATGGACCAAATGCTGGCAAATGGGACTCGATTAATTTAGGATATCTGGTCGGAATGAACGAGTCAAACTAAAGGGTCTGTTTCCCTGCTCTACATCACTATGACTCTAAATCATCAAGGAAGTGCATAAATAAGTCTGTGGATAAGATTACGGGAAAGGGTGTCCCTCGTCAGATTTGGAGCTTTGATAAATGCAGTTTACTGAGAAAAGGAAACGTTGAGGTAGGTCAGGGTAAGGGTGAAGGGGAAATGGGAAGACAACAGCTAAATATGATGGAGTAGCCAAGGAGGTGGAGAAACAATTCGAGATATGCCACTGGACAGGATAGTGGTGAATGAAATTCAACTCAAGCAAGTGCAACAATTTCCACAACATCGGGAGAAAAAGAGGGAATTTACGAATGGAGTTAAACTGCTTAAGGAAGGCTGAAAGACATGTTGGGAATGGCAATGCAACTTCCTCACACAGTCGTATTGTATTATTTTATGGTAGTAAACAAACAGCGGGGTGAACTGCGTTGCTATTGCAGATCAGCACAATATAATTTCGAGACCAATCATTACTGAAACAGCGCCATGTTTTGACACCTATGTTTGTTTTGGATCATGCTGGCATTGCTGAAAATATCTGGGATTGTAACTGGGAAAGGCCAGTGAGATTATTTAATTTAATTTGATATGATTTATTATTGTTGCATGTACCTAGGTACAGTGAAAAGTGTGGTTTTGTGTGCTGTACAGCCAGATCATGCCAGACAAAATACATTAGGGTAATAAAACAGAGTGAGAAATACAGCTGCAGAGAAGGTGGGCAAAGAGGGAGGTCAACATTAAATTTAAAAATTGATACATCCATTCTGACATCTAATAACAACGGGGAAGAAGCTGTTCTTGAATCTGTTGGTCCGTGTACTTAAGTTTTTGTACCGTCTGGAAGAGATTGGAAAAGATTATAACCAGGGTGGGAGGGGCCTTTGATAATGATGGCTGCCTTCCCGAGTGAGAAGTGTAGACGGAGTCAATCGATGAAAGGTTGGCTTGTGTGATAGACTGGGCTGTGTTCACAATTCTCTAAGCTTCTTATGGTTCTGAGCAAAGAAGTTACCAAAATTATACCAAGTATCTGACAACTAAGGTATGAGGAAAGTTAAGAAAAACTTATTCAAATTAGAGCAGACCAAGTATAGTAACAGAAAATGCTGATCAAAGCTATATGTCAGTACAACAGGCCATAGTAACGAGATAGTCACAGCAGTGGGTTTAACGCTCAGGTCAAGAAACATTCCATGAAGCATGATTAATAAATATAATAGTCTTTTCCACATTGTACTTCCGGTTAAAACTGTGGAATTCTTCAAGGACATTTAGATGCTGTGCTCAGAGGAAACTAGATTTTTGCGAATAGATCAGTCAAATACATGATGAGCATTCAGATTGATATATACATTTGTGGTAGCAATTTAGAGAAATTTGACATTAGCTTCAGTGTGTTGGCTGGGGGAGTGATTACTCTTCATGGAAAGTAAGAATTTGCTTCTTTATTGATCTTCAGGATACCCCAGAGATTTCACAGTTAATTATGTACTTTTAAAGGATGGTCACTGCTATAAATAAAAGTCATTTGCAAGTAACTAGTGCAAAAAGAGCAGTCAGATAATCTCATATCTTTCTGGGTGTGAGTTGAGGGATAAATATTTGCCAGATCCCCTGGGGTAGACATTAACCCTTCATGGGAAGCTTCATTCCCACTTGAGAATGTCGACATGTGCCACTCTGAAAAAGCATCACAGACAGTGCAGCACTCCCTCAGTACAGCGCAACACCCCCTCGGGACAGGGATAGTGCAGCACTCTCTTGGAATAGGGACAGTGCAGCACCCCCTCGGGACAGTGACAGTGCAGCACTCCCTCAGTACAGTGCAGCATTCTCTTGGGACAGTGACAGTGCAGCACTCCCTCAGTACAGTGCAGCACCCCCTCAGGACAGAGACAGTGCAGCACTCCCCCAGAGCAGTGCAGCACCACCTTGGGACAGGGACAGTGCAGCACCACCTCGGGACAGGGACAGTGCAGCACTCTCTCGGGATGGCACAGTGCAGCACTCCCTCAATGCAGTGCAGCACTCCCTCAGTACAGTGCAGCACTCCCTCAAGACAGGGACAGTGCAGCACACCCTTGGGACAGGGATAGTGCAGCATCCCGTCGCGACAGGAACAGTGCAGCACCCCCTTGTGACAGTGACAGTGCAGCACCCCCTCAGTACAGTGCAGCACTCCCTCAGTACAGTGCAGCACTCCCTCAAGACAGGGACAGTGCAGCACACCCTTGGGACAGGGATAGTGCAGCATCCTGTCGGGACAGGGACAGTGCAGCACCCCCTTGTGACAGTGACAGTGCAGCACCCCCTCAGTACTGTGCAGCACTCCCTCAGGACAGGGACAGTGCAGCACTCCCTCAGTACAGTGCAGCATCCCCGCAGGACAGGGACAGTGCAGCACTCCCTCAGGACAGGGACAATGCAGCACTCCCTCAGTACAGTGCAGCATCCCCGCAGGACAGGGACAGTGCAGCATCCCCGCAGGACAGGGACAGCGCAGCACTCCCTCAGTACAGTGCAGCATCCCCTCAGGACAGGGACAGTGCAGCACTCCCTCAGTACAGAGCAGCAGCACCTCAGGACAGGGACAGTACAGCATCCCCTTGGGACAGGGACAGTGCAATACGCCCTCAGTACAGGGCAGCATCCCCTCGGGACAGGGACAGCGCAGCACCCCCTCAGGACAGGGACAATGCAGCATCCCCTCAGGACAGGCACAGTGCAGCATTCCCTCAGTACAGGGCAGCATCCCTTCAGGACAGGGACAGCGCAGCACCCCCCCAGAGCAGTGCAGCACCCCCTCGGGACAGGGACAGTGCAGCACTCTCTCGGGACAGGGACAGTGCAGCACTCCCTCAGTGCAGTGCAGTAACCCCCGCAGTACAGTGCAGCACTCCCTCAGGACAGGGACAGTGCAGCAGTCCCTCAGGACAGGGACAGTGCAGCACTCCCGCAGTGCAGAACCCCCGCAGTACAGTGCAGCACTCCCTCAGGACAGGGACAGTGCAGAACCCCCTTGGGACAGTGACAGTGTAGCACTCCCTCAGTACAGTGCAGCTCACACTCAGGACAGGGACACAGCAGCACCCCCTTGGGACTTTGATAGTGCAGCACTCTCTCAGTACAATGCAGCACTCCCTCAGTACCGTGCAGCACTCCCTCAAGACAGGGACAGTGCAGCACCCCCTTGGGACAGTGGCAGTGCAGCACTCCCTCAGTACAGTGCAGCATCCCCTCGGGAGAGTGACAGTACAGCATCCCCTTGGGACAGGGACAGTGCAACACGCCCTCAGTACAGGGCAGCATCCCCTCGGGACAGGGACAGCGCAGCACCCCCTCAGGACAGGAACAATGCAGCATCCCCTCAGGACAGGCACAGTGCAGCACTCCCTCAGTACAGGGCAGCATCCCCTCAGGACAGGGACAGTGCAGAACCCCCTTGGGACAGTGACAGTGTAGCACTCCCTCAGTACAGTGCAGCTCACCCTCAGGACAGGGACACAGCAGCACCCTCTTGGGACTTTGATAGTGCAGCACTCTCTCAGTACAGTGCAGCACTCCCTCAGTACAGTGCAGCACACCCTCAAGACAGGGACAGTGCAGCACCCCCTTGGGACAGTGGCAGTGCAGCACTCCCTCAGTACAGTGCAGCATCCCCTCGGGAGAGTGACAGTGCAGCACCCCCTTGGGACAGGGACAGTGCAGCATCCCGTCACGACAGGGACAGTGCAGCACCCCCTTGTGACAGTGACAGTGCAGCACCCCCTCAGTACAGTGCAGCACTCCCTCAGGACAGGGACTGTGCAGCACTCCCTCAGTACAGTGCAGCACTCCCTCAGGACAGGGACTGTGCAGCACTCCCTCAGTACAGGGCAGCATCCCCTCAGGACAGGGACAGCGCAGCACCCCCTCAGGACAGGGACAATGCAGCATCCCCTCAGGACAGGCACAGTACAGCACTCTCTCAGTACAGTGCAGCAGCACCTCAGGACAGGGACAGTACAGCATTCCCTTGGGAGAGGGACAGTGCAACACGCCCTCAGTACAGGGCAGCATCCCCTCGGGACAGTGACAGTGCAGCACTCCCTCAGTACAGTGCAGCATCTCCTCGGGACAGTGACAGTGCAAAACTCCCTCAGTACAGTGCAGCACCCCCTCGAGACAGGGACAGTGCAGCTCTCTCTCAGTACAGTGCAGCACCCCATCGGGACAGGGACAGTGAAGCACTCCCTTGAGACAGTGATCGTGCAGCACTCCCTCAGTACAGTGTAGCATCCCCTCGGGACAGGGATAGAGCATCACCCCCTCAGTACAGTGCTGCACCCCCTCAGTACAGTGCAGCGCAGCACTCCCTCAGAACAGGGACAGTGCAGCATCCCCTTGGGACAGGGACAGTGCAGCACTCCCTCTGTACAGGGACAGTTCAGCACTCCTTCGGGACAGGGACAGTGCAGCACTCCATCAGTACAGTGCAGCACCTCTTGGGACAGGGACAGTGCAGCACCCCTTGGGACAGGGACAATGCAGCACTCCCTCAGGACAGGGACAGTGCAGCACTCCCCCAGAGCAGTGCAGCACACTCTCGGGACAGGGACAGTGCAGCACTCCCTCAGTACAGTGCTGCACTATACTGAGGGAGTGCTGACTTTACTGAGGGAGTGCTACACTGTCCCTGTCCCGAGGGAAAGCTGCACTGTACTGAGGGGGTGCTGTTCTGTCCCTGTCCTGAGGGGGTGCTGCGCTGTACTGAGAGAGTGCAATACTGTCCCTGTCCCGATGGGGTGCTGTACTGCACTGGGGGAGAGCTGCACTGTCCCTGTCCTGAGAGCATGCTGCACTGTACTGAGAGAGTGCTGCACTGTCCCTGTCTCGAGGGGGTGCTGCACTGTCCCTGTCTCGAGGGGATGCTGCGCTGTACTGAGGGAGTGCTGCACTGCCACTGTCCCAAGGAGGAGTTGCACTGTCCCTTTCCTGAGGGGATGCTGCGCTGTCACTGTCCCGAGGGGATGCTGCACTGTCACTGTCCCAAGGGGGTGTTGCTGTGTCCCTGTCCTGAGGGTGTGCTGCACTGTACTGAGGGAGTGCTGCACTGTACTGAGGGATGCTGCACTGTCACTGTCCCAAGGGGGTTCTACACTGTCCCTGTCCTGAGGGAGTGCAGCACTCCCTCAGGACAGGGACAGTGCAGGTCTCCCTCAGTACAGTGCAGCACTCCCTCAGGACAGGGACAATGCAGGTCTCCCTCAGTACAGTGCAGCACTCCCTCAGGACAGGGACAATGCAGGTCTCCCTAGCGACAGGGACAGTACAGCACTCCCTCAGTACAGTGCAGCATCGCCTCAGGACAGGGACAGCGCAGCACCCACTCAGGACAGGGACAGTGCAGCACTCCCCAGCGACAGGGACAGTACAGCACTCCCTCAGTACAGTGCAGCATCCCCTCAGGACAGGGAGAGTACAGCATCCCCTCGGGACAGGGACAGTGCAAAATGCCCTCAGTACAGTGCAGCATCCCCTCAGGACAGGGACAGCGCAGGACCCCCTCAGGACAGGGACAGTGCAGCACTCCCTCGCGACAGGGACAGTGCAGCACTCCCTCAGGACAGGGACAGTGCAGCACTCCCTCAGTTCAGTGCAACACCCCTTGGGACATGGACAGTGCAGCACTCCCTCAGGACAGGGACAGTGCATCACCCCCTCAGTACAGTGCAGCATCCTCTTGGGACAGGGACAGTACAGCACCCCTTCAGGACAGGGACAGTGCAGCACTCTCTAAGGACAGGGACAGTGCAGCACTTCCTCAGTACAATGCAGCATCCCCTCGGGTCAGGGACAGTGCAGCACTCCCCCAGTGCAGTACAACACCCCCTCGGGACAGGGACTGTGCAGCACTCCCTCAGTACAGTGCAGCACCTCCTCGGGACAGTGACAGTGCAGCACTCCCTCAGTACAGTGCAGCACCTCCTCGGGACAGTGACAGTGCAGTACTCCCTCAGTACATTGCAACACCCCCTCAGGACAGGGACAGTGCAGCACTCCCCCAGAGCAGTGCAGCACCCCCTCGGGACAGGGACAGTGCAGCACTCTCTCGGGACAGGGACAATGCAGCACTCCCTCAGTACAGTGCAGCACTCCCTCAGGACAGGAACAGTGCAGCACTCCCTCGGGACAGGACAGTGCAGCAGCCCCTCGAGACAGGGACAGTGTAGCACTCCCTCAGTACAGTGCAACACCCCCTCAGGACAGGGACAGTGCAGCACTCCCTCAGTACAGTGTAGTATCCCCTCAGGACAGGGACAGTGCAGCACTCCCCCAGAGCAGTGCAGCACCCCCTCGGGACAGGGACAGTGCAGCACTCTCTCGGGACAGGGACAATGCAGCACTCCCTCAGTACAGTGCAGCACTCCCTCAGGACAGGAACAGTGCAGCACTCCCTCGGGACAGGACAGTGCAGCAGCCCCTCGAGACAGGGACAGTGTAGCACTCCCTCAGTACAGTGCAACACCCCCTCAGGACAGGGACAGTGCAGCACTCCCTCAGTACAGTGTAGTATCCCCTCAGGACAGGGACAATGCAGCACTCCCCCAGAGCAGTGCAGCACCCCAATGGGACAGGGACAGTGCAGCACTTTCTTGGAACAGGGACAGTGCAGTACTCTCTGGGACAGGGACAGTGCAGCACTCCCTCAGTACAGTGCTGCACTATACTGAGGGAGTGCTGACTTTACTGAGGGAGTGCTACACTGTCCCTGTCCCGAGGGAAAGCTGCACTGTACTGAGGGAGTGATGTGCTGTCCCTGTCCCAAGGGGGTGCTGCGCTGTCCCTGTCCTGAGGGGATGCTGCACTGTACTGAGGGAGTGCTACACTGTCCCTGTCCCGATGGGGTGCTGCACTGCACTGGGGGAGTGCTGCACTGTCCCTGTCCTGAGGGGGTGCTGCGCTGTACTGAGACAGTGCAATACTGTCCCTGTCCCGATGGGGTGCTGTACTGCACTGGGGGAGAGCTGCACTGTCCCTGTCCTGAGAGCATGCTGCATGTATTGAGGGAGTGCTGTACTGTCAATGTCCCAAGGGGATGCGGCCCTGTCCCTGTCCTGAGGGAGTGCTGCACTGTACTGAGAGAGTGCTGCACTGCACTGGGGGAGTGCTGCACTGTCCCTGTCCCGATGGGGTGCTGCACTGTACTGGGGGAGTGCTGCTCTGTCCCTGTCCTGAGGGGGTGTTGTGCTGTACTGAGAGAGTGCTGCACTGTCCCTGTCTCAATGGGGTGCTGCACTGTACTGAGGGGTGCTGCACTGTTCCTGTCCTGAGGGGATGCTGCGCTATACTGAGGGAGTGCTGCACTGCCACTGTCCCAAGGAGGAGCTGCACTGTCCCTGTCCTGAGGGGATGCTGCGCTGTCACTGTCCCGAGGGGATGCTGCACTGTCACTGTCCCAAGGGGGTGCTGCTGTGTCCCTGTCCTGAGGGTGTGCTGCACTGTGCTGAGGGAGTGCTGCACTGTACTGAGGGAGTGCTGCACTATCAAAGTCCCATGGGGGTGCTGCTGTGTCCCTGTCCTGAGGGTGTGCTGCACTGTGCTGAGGGAGTGCTGCACTGTACTGAGGGAGTGCTACACTGTCCCTGTCCCGAGAGAATGCTGCACTGTACTGAGGGAGTGCTGCACTGTCACCGTCCCAAGGGGGTTCTGCACTGTCCCTGTCCTGAGGGAGTGTTGCACTGCATTGAGGAAGTGCTGCACTGTACTGAGGGGGTGCTGCACTTCACTGAGGGAGTGCTGCACTGTCCCTGTCCCGAGGGGGTGCTGCACTGTCCCTGTCCCGAGGGAGTGCTGCACTGTCCTTGTTCCAAGAGAGTGCTGCACTGTCCTTGTCCTGAGGGGCTGTTGCACTGTAATGAGGGAGTACTGCACTGTCCCTGTCTCGAGGGGGTGCTGCACTGTACTGAGGGGGTGCTGCACTATACTGAGGGAGTGCTGCACTGTCCCTGTCCTGAGGGGATGCTGCACTGTACTGAGGGAGTGCTGCACTGTCCCTGTCCTGAGGGGATGCTACACTGTACTGAGGGCGTTTTGCACTGTCCCTGTCCTGAGGGGGTGTTGCACTGTCCCTGTCCCGAGAGGGTGTTGTACTGCACTGGGGGAGTGCTGCACTGTCCCTGTCCTGAGGGGGTGCTGCACTGTCCCTGTCCTGGGGGGATGTTGCACTGGACTGAGGGAGTGCTGCACTGTCCCTGTCCTGAGAGAGTGCTGCACTGTCCCTGTCCCAAGAGGATGCTGCACTGTCCCTGTCCCAAGAGGATGCTGCACTGTACTGAGGGGGTGATGCACTGTCCCTGTCCTGAGGGAGTGCTGCACTGTCCCTGTCCCAAGGGGTGCTGCACTGTACTGAGGGAGTGCTGCACTGTACTAAAGGAGTGCTTCACTGTCCCTGTTGTGAGGGAGTGCTGCACTGTCTCTGTCCCGAGGGGATGCTGCACTGTACTGAGTGAGTGCTGCACTGTCCCTGTCCCAAGGCGATACTGCACTGTACTGAGGGCGTTTTGCACTGTCCTTGTCCCGAGGGGATGCTGTACTGTCCCTGTCCTGAGGGGATGCTGCGCTGTCCCTGTCCTGAGGGGATGCTGCTCTGTACTGAGGGAGACCTGCACTGTCCCTGTCCTGAGGGAGTGCTGCACTCCCTCAGTACAGTGCAGCATGGTCTCAGGACAGGGACAGTGTAGCACTCCCTCAGTACAGTGCAGCACTCCCTCAGTACATTGCAGCACACCCTCAGCACAGGGACAGTGCAGCATCCCCTTGGGACTGTGACAGTGCAGCACTCCTTCAGTACAGTGCAGCACCCCCTTGAGACAGGGACAGTGCAGCACTCCCTCAGTACAGTACAACACCCCCTCAGGACAGGGACAGTGCAGCTCTCCCCCAGTGCAGTACAGCACCCCATCGGGACAGGGACAGTGCAGCACTCCCTCAGTACAGTGCAACACTCCCTCGGGACAGGGACAGTGCAGCACTCCCTCAGGACTGGGACAGTTCAGCACTCCTTCGGGACAGGGACAGTGCTGCACCCCTTGGGACAGGGACAATGCAGCACTCCCTCAGGACAGGGACCGTGCAGCACTCCCTCAGTACAGTACAGCAACCCCTCGGATCAGGGACAGTGCAGCACCCCATTGGGACAGGGACAGTGCAGCACTCCCTCAGTACAGTACAGAACCCCCTTGGGAAAGTGACAGTGCAGCACCCCATCGGGACAGGGACAGTGCAGCACTACCTCAGTACAGTGTAGCATCCCCTTGGGACAGTGACAGTGCAGCACCCCCTCAGTACTGTGCAGCGCAGCACTCCCTCAGTACAGGAACAGTTCAGCACACCTTCGGGACAGGAACAGTGCAGCACTCCCTCAGTACAGTGCAGCACTCCCTCGGGACAGGGACAGTGCAGCACTCCCTCAGGACAGTGCAGAATTCCCTCAGTACAGTGCAGCAGCCCCTTGGGACAGGGACAGTGCAGCACCCCCTCAGGACAGGGACAGTGCAGCACTCCCTCAGTACAGTGCAGCACTCCCTCAGGACAGGGACAGTGCAGCACCCCCTCAGGACAGGGACAGTGCAGCACTCCCCCAGCGCAGTACAACACCCCCTTGGGACTGGGACAGTGCAGCACTCCCCCAGTGCAGTACAGCACCCCATCGGGACAGGAACAGTGCAGCACTCCCTCAGTACAGTGCAGCATCCCCTCAGGACAGGGACAGTGCAGCACTCCCTCAGTGCAGTGCAGTATCGCCTTGGGACAGGGACAGTGCAGCATCCCCTCAGGACAGGGAAAGTGCAGCACTCCCTCGCGACAGGGACAGTGCAGCACTCCCTCAGTACAGCGCAGCACTCCCTCAGTACAGTGCAGCATCCCCTCAGGAGAGGGGCAGTGCAGCACTCCCTCAGTACAGTGCAGTACTCCCTCAGTACAGTGCAGCATCTCCTCGGGACAGAGACAGTACAGCACCCCCTTAGTACAGTGCAGCACTCCCTCAGTACAGTGCAGCATCTCCTCAGGACAGAGACAGTGCAGCACCCCCTTAGTACAGTGCAGCACCACCTCAGTACAGTGCAGCATCCCCTCAGGACAGGTACAGTGCAGCACTCCCTCAGTATACTGTTAAAGTGCAGACTCTGGGAGGGACCATGACATTCTGGTACCATCACCCAAGGGTGGTCTTCAGGTCTGAGTCCTGATTGTAAGGAGGGAAGATTAATCCTGAAAAGCCAATGAGTTTGTGTTGGGTGGGGTTTTAGCTTTAAATATTTATGTCCCACCACTAGCCTCACCATCATTTGCTGGAAATGGATCTGGGGGAAGTGGGGGAATCATCAGCTCATCGGAGGGGAGTGACAGCTGGATCAGGAACTATCATTCCATTGGCCGGCTGGATCCAGCGTAACTGCCTGTCTAACTAATCCTCTGCGATCGGACAAAAGGAGCCTGATCGTCCTGCAAGCTCCCCTCACGGGGTCCTCTGAAGGCTCTGTTCCTGCGCTGTACATCTCTACGACTCTATGACACTATGATCTCTTCCCAACTTTCAGAATCTGCCCTCTCAGGAATCCACTGATCTCCCTCGTAATGTCTCCAATACATTTTGAGATTGATCCTGATCTCCACCTTCTACTGGGATGCCTGATCTTCACTTTATTTCACACCACTCCTGTGGCCTCCTCCATATTACACTCTGCCTTTTCCCTTCCCACAGGTGAAGGGGGTTCAAACTAAACCCCGTCCCCCTGCAGAAATCTCGGTGGTCTGTTGTGTCATGATACCTCACAGTAAAACCTAACCCAGTCCTATGCAAACACCATGCATTCATATTTCCCAGGTAGCAAAATAGAAATCACTAATAGTGGCCCTAGCTACAGGTCAATTGTAATAGCTTTGATATGCCTCGCCTTAAATAAACAAAATCAGCTTAGATCAGGGATGAAACTTGTTGTGTTATACTTCGGTGAGCAGTATACCTCTAAGAGACATGCTCATGATATCATCCCTATATCATTGCCTGTGACTTGAATATATAAAGGCCTCAGGCTCCATCTTACCAATAGCCTCCTAAAGCATGACAGCTGATGAGCACATGTTTCTTTTCCTAATCTAATAGGTTAATATTACTCCGGGCACTGATATGCATCTTTAATATGTATGAAACAGGAGTTATACAGTCAGACAGCACAGAAATAGACCCTACAGATCATGCCGACCATAATCCCAAACTAAACCAGTTCCACCTGCTGCACTTGGTCCATATCCCTCTGAACATTTCCTATTCAAGTGCATATCCAAATGTCTTTTAAACAGTGTAACTGTAATCGCATCCACCCACTTCCTCTGCAAGTTCATTCTGCACACAAACCACTCTCTAGAAATAAAATTGCCCCTCATGTCTCTTTTTTAAATCTTTCTCTTTTCACCTTAAAAATATGCCCCCAGTCTTGAAATCCCCACCCAAGAGTAAAGAAGCCTGTCATCCACCTTATCTAGACCTCTCATGATTTTATAAACCTCTATAAGGTCACCCCTCAACCTCTTACGCTCCAGTAAAAAAAGTGCCAGCCTACCCAGCCTCTCCTAATAACTCAAACCCTCCATTCCCAGCAACATCCTGGTAAATCTCTTCTGAATCCTCTTCAGCTTAATAATATCGTTCCTATAACAGGGCGACCAGAGAACTGGACAAGTAATAATAATGGTGGTGTAATAAATGTCTGTCGAATCTTTCCATACCACTTTATCTATGTGTAGTTTTTATGCTATGGAAGTTAACACAAGCTTTACAAGCTAAAATTATCCTGATGGAGGCAAGGCTCACATTATGGTGCCAGTTCAAAATCTGGTACCTTTCTAAATAATGCCATGCTTGATCATGCACCTTAATAACTTTTCATCTTGGTTCTGACAGTGTTCCCAATACTATTATTCGATGAAGTTAGATACTTGCTTCTGTCACTAATCATCAACAGAGGAAGTTGCCAGATATTTGCATTTTGAGTACAGGTTGCTGTCTGCATGCGTGTGCGTGCGAACGTCCATCAACAATGAGCAAATGTGCTTTTAGAGAATTGAAGGATAAAGTCCCGAGGGGATTTTCTTATTCAAGTGCGAGACATCATTCCTGGAAGAGTGTGCTAATGGCACCTTCCTGACAATTTATATCTTCTTCCTGTGTCAACATTAATTGACCAAAAGAATATGAGGACACTGCTTAAAACCTATGAATGAGCAGAATGCAAACAGTGAAATCAGTATCAATTAAAAGATTCATTCCACGAATCTACATTTATCCAAGTGCAAGCATCAATGGCACTGCTATTAAGAAAGCAATTGGAATTTAGTAGCAGATGCCAAAACTCATTAATTAGCTTGGCTTACCCCTGACTGTTTTACTTTGTCCCTCTTCATTTGTCACATGAAATTGTTAGGAATACACCTGAAGCTGGTACAGTGGGCGAAATGTACCAATTAAGCAGTGCTGATGGGATAGAATCTTTCTCTGAACACAGGTTTCTTCAGGCTTGTGTCTTAGAGCTTTTTGTTAATTCATTCATGCGATGAGGGCATTGCTGGCTGGGCCAGCAGTTATTGCTCAACCCTAATTGCCCAGAGGGCAGTTCAGAGTCAACCACATCGATACGGGTCTGGAATCACATGGAGTCCAGAGCAGGTAAGGTTGGCCGTTTCCTTCCCTAAAGGGCATTAGTGAACTAGGTGGGGTTTCTGACAATCAGCAATGGGTTCATGGTCAACGGTAGTGTCTTAGCTCCAGACGTCATGGTGGGATTTAAACCCAGAAAACTTCCTGCGTCTCTAGATTTAGACAGCAGTAATATTTGAAATAAATAGTCTGGCCCTTAAATCAGTAGAAAAGCCACACATTTCTGGTCAGAGGTTATGTCTGACATAATGCTCAAGATATATGCACTGATAAGGGAGAGCATAGAGGAGAGAACCTCTTAGCCTCATATTCAAAGCATATAACAACACCGACTTACAATCGCACAGCACCATTAACCGAATATCACAAGGTGCTTTATAAAGCAGAGTACAATACTGAGTCACATCAGGCAATTTTACATCAGACAGCAAAAAGCTTTGTCAAATGGTGGGGGTTTTGAACAAGGAAAGCAAGATAGCCAGGTGGAAAGGTGTAGGGAGGAAATTACAGAGCAATGGTGGAGCGATTATAATTGAGAGTGCACATGAGACCAGAATCAAAGGAGCTCAGATAGCCCACAGTTATTATGGAGTTGGAGGACATTAAAGAGAGAGCAAAGTGAGACTTCCATAGCATGTAGTTGCCGGTAGGTTTCCAACTTTCCCCCAAAGTTCTGGTTATTGTTTATCCGGCCTGCTGATCCCCCTCCTTATGTACTTGAGAGGCAGTGTTAACACTGCAGGGACACAGAGCTTTACCATATGTTAGCCTCAAATGGCTTAATAGGTTTATGGAAATGAGGTCCGAGACCCCATATTGGGCACCTGAATTTCTCTGTCCAATGTTGTTTTAACAGACCACTGGCACCTGTATTCACATCTAGCTCAAATCTCTCCTTCACAATACATCTTCTCTCAGTTTCTTGAGACTACATAACAGCTGCTTGTTAAACATTCTGCATGTTTTTCTCCTAAAGTCCAAATGCAACATACTCCCAGACAAACTTCCTCTTCTATGCACTTTTACTCTGCAGAAAGACATCTTCAAATCACTGTGTCCATTATTAATGTGCTCTTATCTCAAGACTTTTCAACTTATCTCTTCCATGGTGTTAGGTATAATGAGGAGGTACATCTCCTTCCTTCTCTTGTCAATTACTGCGGTGAGTTTTGTATTTCATTCAAAACTGCAGTCTATAAGGCACCTACTCTCGATTATTTAAGACTTATTTAATGTTGATCATAGGAAACCTCCAGCAACATTTCTCAGGTCGAGGCAAGGGTTTTCACTCAGAAACATTTGTCAGAGTACAGCACAAACCTACAACATTCAGCATTGGAGAAGGACAGGAAGACTCATGACTCCGGTAAAAGTAGAAAGTCATTTGCGGTCAAGTTGGGACAAGTTGGGTAATGCCATTCCATTGAACAGCTTTGGATAGCTGGTGAACAGAGGTCTCTTGCAGGATACAGGCTGTTAGATTCAACTTTGTGACCAGTCTGCTTCATTCTAACACACTGCAGTTTAATCACTATATCCATTCAAATATAAGCTTATAAAGCAAGGACCCTAACAGCCTATAATGTGACCTTCATAGTGAGGCAATTCAAGCACAAGAGCAACTTGCTGCAGTTGTACAGGGCCGCACTTGGAATATTGTGTTCAGTTTCGGTCTCCTTATCTGAGGAAGGAAATTCTGGCTCTGGAGGGAATGCAGCAAATGACTGATTCCGGAGACGGCAGGACTGACATCTGAAGAGAGAATGTGTCAGGTAGGTCTCTATTCACTGGAGGGGGTAGGTACCCCCTGAATCGAAACCCATTCAATTCAAAGAGAACTAAACAGGGAAAATACAGGAAGGATGTTTCTGATTACTGGGTAGTCCAAAACCAGAAGTCACAGTCCAACAATATGGGGTAAGCCATTTCGGGCTGAGATGAGGAGGAATGCCTTCACCCAGAGAGGAGAGAGCCTCTGGAATTCTCTGCCATGGAAAGCGGCTGAGGTTAAAACATTGAAATTCGTCACGAAGAGTTAGATATAGCTCTTAGGGCTAAAAGGATCAAAGGGAAAAAGTGAGAACAGGGTACTAAGTCGGATAATCGACCATGATAATATTTTATGGCCCCACAGGTTTGAAGGGTCAAATTGCCTCCATATGCCATTTTCTCTATTAAGGAGAATTTCTCAACCTCTCACAAAGGTTCATAGATTGCTGTTCATAAATCATTGCTTTTTTTTTCTTCATTTGCACTTTTTCCATCCAACACATGAACACAAACATCTCCTTTGTAGGCCTGAGGGGTGGTATCTTCCTTATAGCATCCATCCTTAGTTAACAACCACAAACTAGGGACTTGACTTTTGAGTTTATGACAATGCACCGGAACACTATGGGGAAGGTAGTGGTCGCTGCATGAATATAAGAAGTGGACTGTGTCTCACTGCCCAATACACAACTGTAAGCTGACTGTCTGGTTTTTCAAGCTTACAAATATCCTTCTAATGAAAGCTGCACCCTACTAGTAAAGCAGCATTTACCCCAGTCCAATGAAACTATTGAAAGGCAAATGGTTTCAGTTGTACACGTTTAAGTGACTACTTAAATAGATAATAATTTGATGTGTTATGTATTGGACTCTCCCAAATATATTGTGACGCTGAATTCCATAACTGTATTAAAAATCTGTGAAACCAGGGCCTGTGAAATGAACAGTCTCTGTTCCTGTTGGGGTGGGATGATAGCTCAGTGGTTAGCACTGCTGCTTCACAGCTCCAACGACCTGGGTTCAATTCCACCCTTGGTCAACTGTTCGTGTGGAGTTTGCACATTCTCCCCATGTCTGTGTGGGTTTGCTGTGGTTTCCTTCCACAATCCAAAGATGTGCAGGTTAGGCAAATTGGCCATGGGAAATTGCCCACAGGGTTCAGGAATGTGTAGGTTAGGTGCATTAGTCAGGGGTAAATGTAGAGTGATAGGCTAGAGGAATGGGTCTGGGTGGACTTCGGAGGGTTGGTGTGGACTTGTTTGGCCGAAGGGCCTGTTTCTACACCGTAGGAAGTCTATGAACACTTCGATATCAAGTCATAAGATAAGATATTTGTTTCTCTTTACAAAGAGACAAAAATAGAATAGTCAGATTTCCATTCCACCCGCCAGAATTTCAAGCCAAAGCACTTACTATTTTCATGCAGTAACCACCACCTCCTCCATAGTGTTCCCATATCTTGTGTTAGATTCAAAGGCCAAGTCCTTGGTCTGTGGATTTCTAACCAATGATGGATGTTGTAAGCAAATTACCCCAGCACTTATAAAGGAGACGTTAGTGTCAATGCAATGGATAGTAAAAGGACAAACAAAGAAAGAAAAACCATTAATAGCACTTCCTGGCTCTCCATTCCTCTGCCTTAATTACATTGACTTTGATGTTGACCTTGAAGCTTGACTTCACTTCCTCACACACTTTTCTGTTTATCTTAAATCCACTCTCATTTTGAGCTTTGAAGTTCTACATTCAGTCATAAAAATCTGCTATAGTTGCATACAAGGGACCAAATTAATTAGGGCATTAAAAGCTTGTTTTGGTATGAGATACTGGCCTGGTATATTCATTCAGAAACACATCCTTATCTGAGCATTTTTTTTAAATGTTCTTTTCACTGGAAAAGTACTGCCAGTAGCAATAAATCTGTATGCCGATTGAGCTTTGAATGTCTATGATCTCAGAGAAAGCAGTTCTTCTCACGTTTCAGTGATTTCCAGCTGGCATACTGGCATCATAAATTATGGGTGAAGACCACAAAAAGTGCCAAATATTCATGACATCAATCATCTCAGTAATAAACTTGATTTCAAATTTTGTTTCGGTGAAGTGGATGCCAACATATTAATAATGTAAATTGATTTCTTAGAAAGAAATCAGACTAAAGCTTGCTCTGCCCAGCCACATGAATGGCTTTCATTCAGATTCACAAACCCTTTTTAAGATTGCTGTTTGAATATGCAGTGATCCAAAGGCACTGAAATTTCTGAGCCCTATCAGCTGGGATGAGAACACAATGGCCCATGACAGCTCCCCTTTGGATTGAGTGTTCTAAATGTAAGTGGGCGGGAAATGGGGGGGGGGGCCCTAGTAAGGAATTGATGTGCATCCAGGCAGCATTGTGCCCTTTGCACCCTTGAATTAACAAGTGCAGTGAGCCCTGTACAGGCCTCAAGCTGGAGCTACCATGGCTCCTTCTGGAAGTGAATAATCTACAAACCAATACTCTTTCTTTAGTCTTAAATGGAGGACATCAGATTGAGTGAGCTGTAGCAACTCTGCCTTGCAAAGGTAAATTGTCATGATTCCGACTCAGTCATGAGAGAGGTGTGCCATGGATTTAGACCGCATCTGATGAGAACCTCGTTGAACTGGTTTTTATGTGAGCATTCCTCTTGTGTGTAGAGTGGAATTAAAGAAACCGTGGACTTGCATTCATACAGCGTCTTTAATGACCTCAAGGTGTTTCAAAATTATTTGCAACAATGAAGCATTTTCGAAATAAAATGACAATAAACCTTAAAATCAAAAAACGAATGTCGTCACTACTGTAAAATAGAAATGCGTCGACCAATTAGCACCCAGTGAGCATCCTGTAATTTAATAATGGCTGGATAATGTATAGAGTCATACAGCATGGAAACAGAGGGAGTCCAGAGGGAGTCCCTATAGTCCAGCTAGTCCCTGCCAACCATGTTCCCAAACTAAACTAATCCAGGTTGTTTGCATTTGGCCCATTTCCCTCCAAACCTTTCCTATTCATGTACTTATCCAAATGTCTTTTAAATGTTGTAACTGTACCTGCATCCACCATTTTCTCTGGCAGTTCATTCCATACATATATCACTTTCGGTGTAAAAACATTGCTCCTATCTCCTTTTTAAAATTTTCCCCTCTCACCTGAAAAAATGTGCCCTCTAGTTTTGAACTCCCTCACCATAAGGAAAAGACCCTTGCTCTTCACCTTATCTTTGCCCCTCATGACTTTATAAACCTCTATAAATTTATCCCTCAACCGTCTTCGCTCCAGTAACAGTAGTCCCAGTCTATTTTTATAGCTCAGACCCTCCATTCCCGGCACCAACCGGCTAAATCTTTTCTGAACCCTTTCCATTTTAATAATATCCTTCCTATAATAGTTGAAGCAGAACAGCTCAGTATTCCAGAAGAGGCCTCACCTATACAACCTCAACATGATATCCTAACTCCTACACTTAAAGGTCTGAACAATGAATGCAAGTGTGCTAAACAACCTCTTAATAATCCTGTCTATATGTGAAGCAAATTTCAAAGAATTTTGTAACTTAATGCTTTGGTCGCTCTGTTCCACAACACAACACAGGGCCTTACCATTAATTGTATAAGTATCCTGCCCTTGTTTGTTTTCCTAAAAATGCAACATCTCGTATTTATCCAAATTAAATTCCATCTGCCACTCCTCAGCCCATTGACCCAATTGATCAAGATCTCTTTGTAATCTTAGATAATCTTCTTCACTGTCCACTATACCATCAATGTTGGTGTCACCTGCAAAGGTACTAACATGCCTCCAATATCCTCATCTAAATCATTTGTATAAATGACAAAACAGAAATGGACCCAGTACTGGTCCCAGTGGTATTTAGCACACTTACTTCATTGCTCAGACCTTTAAGTATAGGAGTTAGGATATCATGTTGAGGTTGTACAGGGTGCTGGTGAGGCCTTTTCTGGAATACTGTAGCAGTTTTGCTTGAGCTGTTATACGCCTCCAGTCTAAAAAGAAATACCCTCCACTTCCACCCTCTGTCTCCTACCGTCAAATGCTTTGTTTGTGGTGTTGGTTTCAGCAGTAATATGGGGCAGGGCACGGGATACAACAGCCATACACTTTGTGCAAAACATCATGGGAGCTTTTGCACTGACCTGATAGGGCACAAAGGCCATCAACTTATCTTTCGAAAGACAGCTCCTCTGACAATGAAACACTCCCTCCATGTCAAGCTAGATTTAATGCTTAAGTCTTTGGACTGGGTTTATCGGGAAGGAGATTTGAAGAAATGAATTGAAGAGATATCAACATTCTATTTTGTTTGTGGTCCTGAGCTTTCTGGGCCAGATAAGTTAAAGGAACCTGCTTGAGATCTCCCATCCCTGCAGCTCTAACCTGACCTTTGATAAACGTAGGAAGAGCAAGTTTCCATTCCTCCCTCTGCCCATAGGTGGCACTCAATCTCTCCTCAGGATTGAAATCAAGGACAATGGAGGAAAAGAAAGGATACTTTGTTGTTGCAAAGATTTGAGGCACCCAAAAGCTCACACTTTAAAAGGTTATATAAAACAGCAAAAATAAATGTAGAATAGTAGGCGGGGACCTCTTTTGACAGAATTCTTGCCCCAACCTTCTCTCAACATCCATCAAGCAATAGTCAAATGTATTCACTCAACTCATAGCGTATAAAATTTGCCACTTGACACTAGCCCAAGTAACCCTGTTATGCAACAATCCATTTGAATCATAATGTGTGAATTAGCCACTAGCTCAGCAAGCAACTTGACAACAACAGGACTGGGAAGAAAACGTTGCATAGTAAGGCATTATCCCATCTGTTTTACTCAGATTTGGATACAGTGGAGAACATTCCAAGACTCATGACATATGATTTCTTTCCCATTCAAACACCAACCTGCTAATCCCATCCCATAGGCCCTCTATGTTTATGGATAGTGTTAACATTGATTAGGCACATTTAAATAAGTCAGGGCTGGTTGGAAGCAAAAATAAATTTTAATGATGTATTTGAAGGTGTCAACCTTTTCCAGTATCTCGACTCTGGTCTCCAAATCAGAGGATTGCTGTATTATCTAGAAATGTACTGTTAAAGCAAGTGTAGTTATGGTAATTAGAATAACTGGGAGATGTATTCTGACCTGTTCTGATCATGTGGGCAACGTTTGCATGTCAAAGCTGCCAGCAATCATCCTCAATCACCACTTGTGTAAATTTTAGAAACAGTCAAAATCTCAGAAGCAGTTAAGTTTTGAATATCCACCTCACACCGACATCAGAAGCAACTCTTTACAGTCACAGAGTTATACAGACGTACAGCATAGAAACAGACCCTTTGATCTAACTCATCAATGCTGACCAGCTATCCTAAATTAATCTATGATCAATACGGGCTCATAACCAGCCCACACCACCATTATTAACCACCAGTGGGATTCATTCAAATAGGAGTGAGTGAAACATACAATAAAAATTACATTGCACACATGATAAACACAACATGTATATGATATATATGAGTACAACAGTAAAGTGTGTACTGTTAGATAATATAAGCAGAAGAATCAGCTGTTGAAAATGCAGCATTTACATAGAACACGCATTCTTAAGTCAAAGTATTTACATATGCACAAACTGTAATATACGCTGCTCACATGCTGTATAAAAACCTGTTAGCAAAATTAAAACTTCTGGGATTAAATAAGCAATGGAAGCATTGATGCGAAACTGGCTGAAGGATTGCTGCTGTTTTCAGACTGGACGTGTCACCCAGGAATTAAAACCATTACTCTTTTTGTCGTAAATTAATGTCCTAGTCTCGGATACAGAGGGCATAATTACAAAGTTTGCCAATAATGCAAAACTTGGAAATGTGTTAGACACCAAGGTAGATAGTAACAAACCTCTGGAGGACATTGACAGATTGGTAAAATGTACAGACACAGGCATATTACATTTAATGCAGAGTGAAGATGTCTTGTTGCAACTAGATACAGCTTTGGTGAAAGCACACCGAGAATACTGGCCAGTTTTGATCTCCTTATGTGAGAAAGGATAGATACTCACTTTATAATGAGTAAACCAAAAGTTCCCTCAACTGATTCCTTGGCATTGGTTCGGTATGAAGACAGAAAAATTCTTATAAGGTTTGACAAGAGTGATTTGGGAGGAAGTTCCTGGTGCTGGAAAATCTGGAACCAGGAACCACAATCTCAGAATAAGTGTTTGGCCATTTAAGACCGAACTGAGGAGAAATGTCTTCACTCAAAGGATTATGACTCTTTTAAGTTCACAATCCTATAGAGTTGTCAGTTGTTGAGTACATTGAGTAAGTTGACAGATATTATGCAGACAAAAATCCCAGCATTAGGGGAAGGTGGTAGGGGAGTGAGACTGGCTGAGTTACTCTTCTAGAGAGTTGGCACAGAAGCAATTGGCTGTATTGTATCAGTTTTATTCCACATAAAGGAATTGAGGGATATGGGTAAAGTAAAGGAAGATTGAATTAGAGTCATAGAGTCCTACAGAACAGTGGTCCAGACTGGTCCATGCCAACCAAAATGGCCATCCACACTAACCCTGCACTTGGCCCATATCCTTCTAAAACTTTCCTATTCATGTATTTGTCCAAATGCCTTTTAAATGTTGTTGTTGTACCCACCTCAACCACTTCTACCGGCAGCTCATTCCATATGTAAACCACCCTCTGTGTAAAAAGGTTGCCCCTCAGGTTCCCTTTTATTCTTTCTCCTCTAACATTGAACTGATGCCCTCCAGTCCTCGATTCCCCAACCCTGGGAAAAAGACTGAGTGTATTCACCCTATCGAAAATGGCCGTGATCTTATTGTATGGGAAAGTAGATATAAGGGACTGCTTTTAAATAGTTAATCATTCATAGGATGTGGGCACTGCAGTTGGGCAAGCAGCTATTGCCCATCCCTTATTGCCTTGAACTAAGTGGCTTGATGGACCATTTCAAAGAGCAGACAAGTGACAATCATGTTGATGTGGGTCTGAATTCATATGTAGGCCAGACCAGAAAAGAATGGCAGATTTCCTTCCCTAAAGCACATTAGTGAGGTAGATGGGTTGTTTACAACAATCAACACTAAAGCAGACTCATTCCCCTCCAACTTCATTTTGATTTAGCCCCTTCCCCCTCTCCTTCACTTTGATGGTTTGCATTGCCTGTAATGTACTTTGCTTGTAAATATTTGACTGGCTACATGGCTTATTACTGGAGTGATTAAAAGGAAACACAATGATGTAAAGAACATCACAGTGATTTTTTTTTGATGGTGGGGAAGTTGCTCAGTTGCGTGTGATAGCGCTTCTGGGTATAAGAAAAAGGAAATAATTCTGAATCATAGAACCACATAAACATACGATGCAGAAGAAGCTCTTTGGCCCATCGAGTTTGCACTGACACAAGAGAAACACCTGACCTTCAACTGAATCCCAATTGCCAGCACTTGGCCCTTAGCTTTGAATGTTATGATGTTCCAAGTGCTCATCCAGGTACTTTTTAAAGGATGTGAGGCAACTCATCTCGACCACCTTCCCAGGCAGTGTACTCCAGAATGTCACCAACTCCTGGGTAAAAATGATTTTCCACAAATTTTCACCAAATCTCCTGCCTCTCATCTTGAACCCATGTCCTCTCATAACTGACCCTTCAACTAAGGGAACAGTTGCTCCTTGTCCACTCTATCCATGTCCTTCAAAATCACGTACACCTCAATCAGATCATTCCTCAGTCTTCTCTGCTCCAAAGAAAACGATCTAAAACTATCCAATCTTTTTTCACTACTTAAACTTTCCATCCCAGGCAGTATCCTGGTGAATCTCCTCTGCAGAACTGCACACAGTGCTCACAGAACTTCCTAGTGTCATGTTGTTCTTTGAACATTTTCTCATCAAATTAACCTGTCCAAAATATCTAACCTCACACTTTTCAGGGTTTAATTCCATCTGTCACTTAGCTACCCATTTGAGCATCCTGTTTATATATTGTTGTAGCCCAGGACACTCAATCTCACTGTTAATCACCTGACCAATCTTTATTTCATCTGCAAACCTACTCATGCAACCTCCCATATAGTCATCTATGTCATTTACATACATGACAAATAATAGCACAGATCCCTGTTGTATGCCACTGGACTCTAGCTTTCAGTCACTAAAGCAATCTTCTGTCATCGCCTTGTGTCTCCTGCAACTGAGCTAATTTTGAATCTAATTTATCAAATTACCCTGCATCCCATGTGCATTTGTCTACTTGATAAGTCTCCTGTGTGGAACCTTGCCAAAGGCTTTGCTGAATCCATATAAACGACATCAACTGCACTATCTTCATCTGCATGTCCGGCCACCTCTCAAAGAATTCAATTAAATTTGTTTGACATGACCTCCCTCTAATAAAGCCATGCTGACTATCGCTGGTCAAGCCTTGTCTCTCCATGTGGAGACAGATGCTATCCTTCAGAATTAGTCTCCAAAAGTTTCCCTTCCACTGACTTGAGACTTACTGGTCTGTAGTTCTCTGGCTTTTCTCTACAACCTTTCTTAAATATTGGAAGCACATTGACTGTTCTCCAGTCCTCTGGTACCTTGCCCATGGCCTGAGAGGTATTGAAAATTTGGATCAGTGACCCTGCAATCAGCTCCCACCCAACCTGGGGCACAATTCATCTGGAGCTAGAGATTTGTCCACCTTTAAGCCTGCCCACACCTTGTCCTTCCATATGTAAAATGCTCAAAAACCTCACAGTCTCTCCCCATGGGGTCCATTCTCTTGAGTGAAGACAGATGTTAAGTATTGGTTCAACACCTTACCAACACCCTCTAGCTCCACCCACAGATCGTCTCTTGACCCTAATGGGCCATATTCTTTCCATTCCTTTTTCCTCTGCACATTGATATACTTAGGAAATATCTTGCCATTTTCCTTATATTTACCAGCCAGAGCTTGCTCATATCCCCTCTTTGCTTTCTTAATTGTTTTCTTAAACTCCACCCTGCATTTTCTGTATTCTATTAGTGCCTCCGCTAATCTGTTCTCCTTGTACTTGGTAAAAGCCTTTCTTTTCCTTCTCATCATATTCTGAATGTCTCCGGGATGGTTTCTCTGACCTATCATCCCAGAGGCGTGTAACCTCACCATTTCCTTTCTGAACAACCCTCCCAGCCCACCTTTGCCCTTCTGTAAATTTCCCCACTAGTAGTTGTGCCCAGTCTACCTTGAATAGATCCTGCGTTATTTTATTTAAATCCACTTGTGCCTCAATTTAAAACACTTTTTTTGCAAATTGTCTATTTCTTTATTCGTAATAAGCTTAAATTACTGTCACTAAGATGCTCCCTGACTCTTCTCAATCACTTGTCCAGCTTCATTCCCCAGAATTAGGTTCAGAATACCTCTGTTCTTCGTAAGATCCTATACATATTGGCCTAAAAAGTTCTCTTGTACACATTTTAAGAAATCCACTCCACCTAAGCCATTAACAGTATGTCTATCTTTGTTAATGTTGGGAAAGTTGACATCACCTACATTAATTACCCTTCTGTTATTACTTTTACACACCTCTGCAAATTGTACCTGAATTTGCTCCTCAACCTCCTGCCTACTCTCTGGGGTTCTGTAACAAACACCTAGCAATGTGGCTGCTCCTTTTTAGTTGTAAGGTTTACCCACAAAGCTTCACTCAATGCCTGCTCCAAGACATCACCTCTTCTTACTGCAGTAACTGCTTTCTTAACTAATAATGCATTGCCTCCTCCTCTTTTACCCACTCCTTCGGCTCGCCTGAAGATTCTATATGCCAGAACGTTGAGTTGCCAATTCTCCCCCTCCCTTAACCGTGCCTGTGATGGTTAAATATCACACCTCCACAAGTTAATTTTCACCTTAAACTCAACTGTTTTACCTATGATACTCCTGGTATTATAGTAAAGACCTTACTCTCTTGAAAATTAATACAGCTGCTCGCCCTCTGACTTCATAGAATCTCTATAATGTGTAAAGAGGCCATATGGTCCACCAAATCCACTGTCCCTCCAAAGAACATTCAACACAGCCCCATAACTCCACATACTATGATGGCTAATCCATCCTCTGGACACTACAGACAATTTAGCATGGCCAAGCCCCTTAACCTACACATCTTTAGAAAGCGGTAGGAAACTGGAGCAAACTCACACAGACTGGAGAGAATGAGCAAACCCCACAGATGGTCACCTGAGGGTGGAATTGAACCCTGCCCCTGGTGCTGTGAGGCAGCAGTGCTAGCCACTGAGCCACCACTTGATGATTCCGCCTCCTTATTCTGTTAACAATCTGCATCCCTTTCGCCTGCCGAATTACTGTAAACACCGCCCTGCAGCACTAACAAACCAGCTCACAAGAATGTTGACCACACTCTGGTTCAGATGCAGACCATCCCACTTGTACAGGTCTGCCTCACCCAGAAATGATGCCAATGATTCAGGAATCTAAAACTTGCCCTCCGCCACTAACTGATAAGGCACACACATGTCTGCACTATCCTTCTTGTTCTGTGCTCGTTCGTACGTGGCTTTGGGAGTAATCCAGAGATTATAACCCAAGTAGTCCTGCTTTTTAAGGGAGGGGACTCTTGTGGTGCAGTGCCCCTACTTCTGAGCCCCAAAGCCTGGTTTCAAGTTCCCCTTGTTCCAAAGGCGTGCAATAACACCTCTGAATAGGTTTATTGAAACATAATGTTAAGCAGACTCAAAGGGCTCTTGTTGCACAGTTGTAGTATCCCTACCTCTGCACCAGGATTCCCAGGCTCAAGTCCCATCCTATTTCAGAAATATGTGATAGTATCTCTGAACAGACTGATTAGAAAATAGGAAAAATATAAAGTAGATTCAAGAAGGGGTCCATGGTGGAGTGGTAGTTTCCCTACATCCAAGCCAGGAAGTCTGAGTTCAAGTCCCATCTGCTCCAAGTGTGTGCTATAACATTTCTGAACAGGCTGATTAAAAATACCTCTGGAAGCAGACCCAGGTGATTACTAGTGGTGGCTAATTTTTCTTTAAAGTCACGGTCATTTAATGATTTGCTTGGGACAGTCATTCAGTTGTGTAAGACAATGCTATCACTTTCAAAAGGTTATTTTGTCCTTCGTTTTTTTTTTGAAAAGAGGTCGTAAAGGCATAGGTGATGAAGAATCTAGTCTAGTAACAGCTGAACAGTGTGAGGGGATTGGCCAGTTCTCTCAGGTCAGGTTTTTTCTAGTCTTTTTTGCTATAGCAGACACAAGATGCGTGAGCCCAGAAGAGTTGTAAGCTTCAGTAAAGAATTCCTCTGACTTTCTCTGAAATCTCTGTCTCGATGTTGTTCACTCCTGCCTGTAAGAACCTGTGTTTGAATTTACCTTTTTGCCAAGGAGTGTGTTATGAGATTTACGGTATTGAAACAGTTCCTTAGTTAAGTTGCTGTATCGCACCGGTTAGGTTTTCCAAAGTTAAGTTATTCTAAAATCTGCTTTTTTTTGCGTGTTTCAATGGTAGTGTTGAAATATATTCTGTTTTGCTTAAAACCAAGTGGTTAGTCCAGCTGCATCACACCTGGAATATCCACTTCACATCTGCCTTTAAAATAAGAAAACATTTCGGTCCAGGCTACCTTCTTAAAATATTTTGAGGGGTCTGGCCCGGGTCCATAACAAAGATAATATTTCCAGATACATTGAAAAGAAACAGATCTAGGTATGGGTCTGCAGAACTGTCTGTCCAGGGACCAGTCTCTGGACACCACGAACAGTGGCTCTATAAACAATGTGTCTTTCCAGTCGGATTTCCTAAGTTATTACATAAGGCTACCTTAATGAGTTTAGATTTCAGCCAAAGTACGGTGCTCAATTCTGGACACTGTACTTTAGGAAGGGTGGCAATGATACAGAGGAGAGTTATTGGAATAACTGGAGAAACTGTTCATCTCTGAAGAGAAATGGCAGAGCAGAGATTTGATAGGGGAGTTCAAAATCACAAAGGGTAAATAGATAAGGCATTTTCCCTCGGGTGGGGGAGTCCAGAACTAGAGAGCACAGGTTTAGGCTGAGAGGGGAAAGATTTAGAAGGGACCTATGAGGCAACTTTTTCACGCAAAGGGTGGTGTGTTTTTGGAATGAGCTGCCAGGGAAAGTGGTGCAGGCTGGTACAATTACAACATTTAAAAGGCTTCTGGTTGGGTAAATGTATAGGAACGGTTTAGAGGGATATGGGCCAAGTACTAGCAAATGGGACCAGACTTATTTAGAACATCTGGTTGGCACAGACGAGTTGGACCGAAGGACCTGTTTCCATGCTGTATATTTCTATGACTCTATGATTTTCATTGAATAAAGGAAAACTTCTATGAGGGCCATATAGTACAGCAACCAGACAACACAGATTTAAGATGGTTGACAAAACAGCAGGGAGCAACATGAGAAAACATTATCTTCTTTTGGCATGGCAAGTTGTGGTTTGCAATGTATTGCAAACAACGGGCAATGTGAGTAAATTTAACATTCAACAAAAATGTATCCATCTCTGCGCAATCATTATACGATTCTGCATGTTTATAATTATTTACTATTTCTACCACCTTTCTCCTGCAGAGGTAAAGGCCTTCAGGAAGAGATGGTGAAAGAGGGCTAAGGAGAAATATTTGGGTGATGGGATTGAGAGATCTAAGTCCCTTCCTGCCTCAACATCATTTATTTTCTGAATGATTTCTCAACTTGCCACCTACCAAGTGGTCAATTAATGGCCACAATTTAGCACAGCCACAATTGCCTACCTTTCAAACACCTGTTTACCTCAGCCCCTCTCCATGTGACCCTTCACCCTGCCACAATGGAATAATTAGATAGCTTTGCGGAACACCTCCAGTGTGTATGTAAACATGACCCTAACCTTCCCGTAGCCGGTCATTTTAACACAGCGTCCTGCTCACATGCCTGGAGGGCCAAGGGGCCTGTTCCTGTGCTGTAATTTTCTTTGTTCTTTGTTCTTTGATTAACAACTCTATTACGTTGTTAAACGTTTATTTCACTCATGTCCATTTTAAAACATGGCTCTGGAATTCTGTCCTTGTGGATACAGGTGAGTAGACAAAAGGACATACAGAAGGCATGGAGTGGACTTGAGGCTGGGTAGGAAGTGAGCTGTCAGATTCTAGGTCCGGATATTCAGCACTGCAAATGTGGTGTGTCCCACTGAAAGGGATTGGGGATTATCGGGTCTGCTGCAAAAACAGAAATTGCCGGAAAAGCTCAGCAGGTCTGGCAACATCTGTGGAGAGAAATCAGAGTTAATGTTTCGGGACAAGTGACCCTTCCTTAGAACCAAGAACTCAGAACAGTTATGTAACTTCTGACTTTGTCCACCCCAGTCCAACTGGCGCCTCCACATCAGCTAATACCTGAAGCCAATACCTTCAGATCTTTCCTTTTTCCAAAGTAAAGGGACCTTTTCAAAACATAAACACAAATGCACCCAAAATTGAGAGCCTGTGGTTAGAGCAATGTTTAAACTAGTGCCTTGTGTGACGATACTGTGGTTTTAAGAGATGTGTTTTGTCCTGGTTTATTTTAGTGAGTGACTGGGGAGGCAAGTACCAAGTAGCCTATGAGAAGTTAAATAACTTGTGAAGCTTTGAGTGTTTTGTTTAAAAGTTGGAACAGTCGAAGCAGCCTGAGTGGACGGAGTCACGGAGCTGGGATTTTCAGTTAGCTTTCAGCAGTTGCTGTTGGGGTCTAGAAGAGATGGAAGCTATCTCTTTCCTTCTTTTCTCAGTTACAGGCACAAGCTGACGTTCTCTACCTGCTACTGGAAATGCGTGTGAAACAATCTGTCTGAATTTGCCTTTGGCCAAGGCTGTGTTTATGAGATGCCATTTTATTGGAACAGTCCACAGAATCATAGAATCCCTACAGTGCGGAAACAGGCCAACATGTACACACCAACCCTCCAAACAGTAACCCACCCCAAACTCATTCCCCTACCCTATTACTCTACATTTACCCTTGACTAATGCACCTAACCTACACATCCCAGAAGACTAGGGGTAATTTAGCATAGCCAATTCACCTAACCTGCACATGTTTGGATTGTGGGAGGAAACCCACACAGGCACGGGGAGAATGTAACCTGGGTCCCTGGAGCTGTGCTAACCACTGAGCCACCCTGCTGCCCTAATTAATCTTTAGTAATAGTTACTGTATCTATTATTTTGTTAAGTTTTCCAACAAAATTAATTTATTCCAACTCCTTCTTGCATCTATTGTATTTTAACTATACTGGACGAATAAATTATGTTTTGCTGAACATCAAGCAGTTTGGCCAATTGAATTGTGTCTGGAACACAGCACCTCACATTTACCTTTGAAATAAGAAAGGTAAGTGTCTAGGCTACCTTCATAACATACGTTGAGTGGGTCTGATCTGGTCCATGACATTTGTCTGTTTTCTCTTTGGAAAAAGTAACCTTGACAAAGTTGAACACTAATTTCTGCAAAGAATTACTTCACTCGGTAAATCTGACATGAAGACAAACCATAACTGATACTGGTGCCGGTCCATGATAGGTTAGTCAAGAACTTCTCATCTTGGGCAGACAGTAGCAGGCAGTTTACTACAATGTTGTCAGTGACAATGCAGTAATCGCACACCCTAGCATTAACTGCTGGAGATTATGAAGCAAAAACAAAAGATTATGAGGGTGGCACAGTGGCTCAGCAGCTAGCACTGCTGCTTCACAGGGACCCAGGTTCGATTCAAGCCTCGGGTGACTGTCTGTGTGGAGTTTGCATGTGCCTGTGTGGGTCCCCTCTGGGTGCTCTGGTTTTGTCCCACAATCCAAAGATGTGCAGGCCAGGTGAATTGGCCATGCTAAATTGTTCATAGTAGTAGGTGCATTAGTCAGGGGTAAATGTAGGGTAGGGGAATGGGTCTGGGTGGATTACTCTTCAGAGGGTTGGTGTGGACTTGTTGGGCCAAATGGCCTGTTTCCATACTGGGAATCTAAAGAAAGTGAAAGGAAAATACAAGCTTACAAACCATGGAATCTACAGCACAGACAGAGGTCATTTAACCCATTGTATCCTGTCAAGCCAAGTCACCATAATCTTACCAGACCATGAGGCTGCTCTCTCATTAGAGAGACGTCTGGTGGTGATTTAACCTGAGGGCCACCACACCTCAAGGGTGGGGAGAGGTTGAGAAGGAGAGTCCCTCATGGTCACCTCAGCCGGCGATGGGAATTGAAACCATCTTGTTCGGATCACACTGCGTTGCAAACCAACTGTCCTAAAATAAGTGTACTGGCTCCTGAAACACCTCCCCAGCTTGTCCCATTCCAGGGCTATTTCCGTAGCCCTCTAAATTGATGACAGCAACAACTTAAACGTTTGAAAACTCTCTTCTTTTCCTTTTTCCCTCATTTAATACAAACAACATCATCTTCTTCCCTTTCAGATCAGTTTGACATCTGGCATTGCTCTGGGTTGGCTCCAGGGCTATATCCCAAATCTGGTTCTCCAACTGTCTATTAGGAACTAATGAAATGTTATGATGAAGCCATTTAGCTATGAATAGAGGATAGTTCAGCGAACTAAATTTAGGATATTGGACTTCAAATCAATGCAGGACATGTGGAACACAGCTGATTTGTTTCCGTTTTCTTTTGAAGTGGGACTTAATTTACAATAAAAAAAATTAAACATGGAGTGATGTGCCTGAGGTGATTACCCTGAAGACCTCCTTTGACTGAGAAATTGACCTCCAGCAACAAACATTTTCTTTTATACTTGATGTAACCCCACGTGAAAAGGTAACAGAAGGTTGTGATGAATGGCTAATTTACTGACAGAGGACAGGATTCCACAGGATTCAGAACTGGGCTCTTCTGTTTATGATACATATTAAAGGCTTGTACTTGGGGTACAGGATACAAAGTCAACATTTGTAGGTGTCATGAGACATAGAAATGTAAGAAACTCTGAGGAGGATAGAAATAGAATTCAAGGGGACATAGAATCATCAAATCCCTGAAGTGTGGAAGCAGGTCATTCAGCTGATCTACACTGACCTTCCAAAAGGACATCCCACCCAAACCCACCCCATTACCTCATCTGTGTAGCCCTATACTTCCTAACCCACCTAGCCTATATATCCCTGGACGCTATCAGCACTTTAGCATGGCCAATCCATTTAACCCACACATCTTTGGACTGTGGGAGGAAACCCGCACAGACAAGGGAAGAATGTGCAAACTTCATATAGAAAAATCACCCAAGGCTGAGATTGAACCCAGGTCCATAGCACTGTGAGGCAGCAGTGTTAACCACTGAGCCATCGTGCCGACATACTGACAGAATTTGTAGAAATTCGGATCAGAAAGGAGGCAAGAACACAAGCTAAGTGGCTCAATTTTAAACAAGGTGCAAGAACAGAGATATTTGGGCAGATTTTGTGAAATTAGCAGGACACATGAACAAAGCAGTTGCAAAAGTAAACAGAATCCTTGACTTCATATATGATGAAATAACAAAAGCCAGAATGTTGCAGTGAATACAAATGAAATACTAATGTGGCCCTTGTCAGAGTACTGTGTCCAATTCTACAATAAAGAATGCAATGCTTTCGACTGGATACAGAAGGGCTTTACCAGTCTGGATCCAGTTTATGGAACTGCATTTATATAATCAGATTGGATAGGCTGGGGTTATTTTCCACACAGCAGACAAAGCCAAGGTGAAATTTTACAGAGGTGTTGGAAATGACGAAGGTTTAGCTGAAGTAAATAAAGGGAAGCAGTTCTCAACAGCTTAAAGATCAATAGCTAGCGAGGATAGATTTACATGGATTGGCAAAACAACCAGAGGGAAAAACAGGAAAACCTTTTGGTTATAAAATTATCCAACATACTGTTAGGATTTAAATGCACCAGCTGGGAGCCTTTTAGAGGAGGCTGGATAAACTCAAAGAAGGAGTAGGAATTGCAGGGACATGTTGCAAGATCAGGGGAGTGGGACCAACTGGTTTGCTTTTTAAAACAAGTGGTAGTTTCAATAAGATGCTGTGCGTGCTGCACTATTCTTGATTTTAAGAAAACAAATACCTAGAGCTCCATTCTGGGTTGAGCCATTGCAAAGAGCTAACAGAGATGAGTGTAAAAATATTTGCTCAGCAGCTACATTTTTCCTTGGAGTTATTTTGCAAGGCGATAGCTCCTAATAAGGGCAAGTGTTCTACTGAAATAACAGCATGGTCTCAGCCAGCATGAACCATCAGCTTTGTCAAATTGCTCTGTGGTTGTTTTTTTTCCACCAGAGCACATCAGCAGTTGGTCTGCACATTGTCTGCAATCCCAGAATACCTTGGTGTTTTCAACCTTTGCTTAACACACACACACATACACACACACATACACACACATGCACACACACACACACATACACACACATGCACGCGCGCACACACACACACACATACACACACAGTGAAGAATGTCCAATCACTTGGATAAGCACCATTTTATACTATTTGTGCACTGATCCATGGTTTTAATGTAACCAAATAATCTTGAATCTTCAGTGGTGACAATCCCATCATTCATCTTACAGGGAAACATTAGGTGTGTGGCAACATTAAAATCGAAGGATGTGACAGAAAAAAAGATAAATAAATTACTTTCAATAGTACTTTTTACAACATCAGCACATCCTAAACCACTTTACAACCAATGAGATACTTTCATAGTGTAGTTGCTGTTGTAATGCAGAAAACCCTGCAGCCACGTTTCATAAAGCAACCTCCCACAAACTGCAATGTTATAAATGCTTGCTAAAGCTTTTTGTGAAGTTGATTGAAGGATACATATTGGTCAGGGCACGAGGCATAATTGCCCAAACTTTCGTCATGGGATACACCTTATATCCACCTGAGAGAGCAGAAAACACAACTGGTTTCTTTTCAGGACATATCACGTGAAACAAAATTGTAGCCCTATGTTTATCATGTTTATCATATATTCCAATATCGCATTCGCTAATTAACTTCTTAGTCAACAAACAGTAGGTTAAGTAATCGTACAATCCATCAACTATGCAAAACAGTAATGTCAGCACCTCGACAGTCCAGCAAAGAATCTATTTATCTTTTTAACAAATGCAATGTTATTGATTTCCTGACACTTTTTGTTATATCGTTTTAGATTGTTTCTGGGCAATGCCATGTAGAATGAAATAGTACATCCATTGCTCCGAAGGGCAGCTTATTGTTAAACATGGGCAGGGAAATCTGAAACTAGAAGATAGAATCATGGAGTTACACAGTTCGAAGACAGACTCTTCGGTCCAACACGTCCATGCCAACCAGATATCCTATATTAATGTAATTCCATTTGCCAGCATTTGGCCCATATCTCTCCAAACCTTCTTATTCATGTCCTCACCAGTTTTCTTTTAAATGTTGTAATTGTACCAGCGTCCAGCATCTCCTCTGGCAGCTCATTCCATAAACACACCACCCTCTGTGTGAAACATTTGCCCCTTAGGTTCCTTTTATACCTTTGCCCTCTCATCATAAATCCATTCCCTTTAAATTTGGACCCCCCCCACCCCACTAACCTGGGGAAAAGGCCTTTGCTATTCACCCTATCCATGCTCCTCATGATTTCATCAAGCTCTCAGCCTCTGATGCTCCAGGGAAAATAGCCTAAGCAGCCTCTCCCGAAAGTGCAAACACTTCAACCCTGGCAACATGTTGTAAATCTTTTGTGAACCCTTTCAATTTCACAACATCCTTCCTACAGCAGGGAAACCAGAAATGAATGCAGTATTCCAAAAGAGGCCCAACCAATGCCCTGCACAGCTACAACGTGATGTCCCAGCTCCTATGCTCAATGTGCTGACCAATAAAGGCATATTCATTCACAATTCATTTCGAAAAGCAAAAGGGAAGATTCTTCCCGAAACTTTGAGCCAATCTAGCTGTGGAATCACTGGGTTGATCATCAAAAATATACACAACTAGAAATTCCTTTCAATGATATTAGCAGATGAATGGAAAAAACACGTTTTTTTAATGAATGTTATTTCAACCAAGGCATCAGGCTAGTGAAAATAAACAGATTAATGCCTGCAGTAAAGAAACAAGAACATGACGAAACATTAAATATTCCTCCACTGATATTCTCGCCCCTAACATTTTGATTAATTTTTGAGATGTTGTTGGAAATGACATTAAAATTGGTTGCACAATTTTTTTCCTTTCTGTCATTAACATGTTTACAATTTTGTTACTGAGTCTGTAGATACATATTTTTAACTCTTTGCAGACATGTTGCCTGAATATGTTTACTGTGGTGAGACCGGAACAATTTTAGTTATTCTAACTCGCAGGGTGGGAAACCCCAAGATTGAGAGGAGATGTTGGTTTGACACCACACTCGAAATTGTTTGCCCTTGCTTTCAAAGGAGAGTAAAATGGATCAAAGTTGAAAATAACTGTGACCTCCTTATTGCCCATTTCCCAGTTGGGTTGGGAAGATTAAAGTCACCAACGTCTCAGCAAAAGACACAGCCTTATTTCTCCTGTGTCCTGACACGTGCCTGCATCTCACTTTCAAGCTTCAGTTAAAAAAATAAATAACTCGAGAAATCAGACAATCTTTGATTAACAGGATATAAACATAGACTTGGGGCATAATACGCACCCTGCATTTTACAGTTTCAGCAAAGCATGAGTCAGTGAAATGAAAGTAAAGGCACACGCACCAAAAAAAGATATTTAATTTCTCACTGCAATATTTGGAGTTAGATAGACGAGGGTTATACAATGTCACATACCACAACATTTTATGCCAAGACTATGCATGGATACATTTCATAACAGAATGTGTTTTTTTTTGGTTGCTTAATCTGATCTGATGTGCACATAACTTACACTGATTATGGAAACTAATTCGACATATTTGAAACTGGCTGTATCACCCTGATCTGGTTCTATTGTTTTGTCTCACCTTTATTGCTTTATGCCAGTTCCCTTATTCTCAGAGAACTGCCAAGCTCAATAATGACTATGAAAAAAAGAATGAAGACAAGCAAAAGAAAGGTCAGAGCCGAGGTCAAAAAAGGAATATTGCCGTAGATATTCCAGCAAATCATCTTGAACAGCACATCTCTTCCAGTAATATCATTTTCAGCAGTTCCTCCAATGATCTCCCCTTCTTTCCTTAAGGTGTTAATTCATCTCAGAGTACAGCAGCAATGGTGACTATTACTCAATGTGAGACTTGAACAGGGTTGTCCAACTGACTGCGGGAGCTATCATTGCTGAGCCCTCATCTATCTGCCTTCACCAAACCTAAATTTGCAGAAGCATTTGCCAGATGGGAATCAAGAGTAGAAACAGCATTTCTCCCTCCCTAATCCATGGATACTGAGGCCAAGTGCAGAATTCCTGGCATTACCCTGAAGATAAAGCCTTCAACCTTGCTGCACTATATTCAGAAATGGCTGTGATTTCATCTTAAAGCCAGCAGAGAACTGAGGTTCAAGCTGAAATTGAGATTAGAGTTGGATAGTAATTGTTTTGAATAAATCAGACAGCAAACAAATCAGTTTTGATCATTAAACTTTCCTGTTGATAATTGCAGATAACATGTGTAGCAATTTATTGAGGTTATAGTGCTGTTGACTGCATCACCAGTTATTCCTGCTATGGATAATCACCTCACCCTGAATAAATGTTAGGCATTTCTCCACAAACTGAGATAAAGAATATCCGTTTACATAATTGAAATATAATTTGCTATATATTATACAAAATAAAAAATGAATGAAGAAATATCTGAATCCTATAATTTTCTCACAATGCTATCAGTTCAAAACCAATTCAATATAATACATCTGCCTATTATTCATTCTAATTCTACATGATTTCATGTGCAGCAATCAGACCAACAAAATGAGGTTCTAACCAGTAACCTTACTGATATGCAAGGATAAACCTTTCAAGTTTGCATTCTTGATACACAGCCATATTACATGGAATTATGCATCTCATACCATTTTTAGAAAGCAATTATACTATGTTTGTGCTAACATTCAACAAGGTTTCACATGGAGTGCCTCATAAAATCCATCCTCTAATCCACCCAAACTTTAGAGGTAGTGATCGACAGCAAAACCTCTGCACCAGTCAGTATATCAAAGCAAGCAGCCTGTGGTGTCAATACAGAGATGGATGTGTCCTTTTGTTGCCTGCTCATGTTGACAAGTAAATGGATAAACTCGATGTTGGTATGCATCACTTAGCTAATAGAACAATTCTTGTGACTGATTTCAAAACAAAGTTGAAATATTCTGTAATTGCCCCACATGACGCTAGTGCAAATCACGCTGTGTGGCCTTTTAACAGTTAAATTTGACATTGATCTTGCTCTCTGTGCACCTTCTCTGCAGCCCTAACACTGTATTCCTTGCTCTGTTCTATTACCCCTAATGCACTTTGTTTGCTATGATCTGCCTGTACAGCACACAAAACAAAAATTTTCACTGTACCTAGATACATGTGACAATAACAAATCAAAGCAAATAATAAATCAAATCAAATCATGAGGCAACGTTAGGAGACCTACTACTAGAGTCTTACCCGTCACACCCAAGGCACTCATAAAATACCAGAGGAGGTGAGGAAAGGCCATGAATTTGTCATTTCAGTGACTCAATATACCTTTGAAAGGAGAGATCTGTTCTACCTTCCCCACCACTGGTGGGCACTCTACTCCACGCATTCCCTCAACTTCATGGGTTTCCATTCCCTAACACATGCCCAGAAAATAAGAAATATTCAACCCTTAGGGTTAAAAGGCTCCCCAGTAGCTCAAGTAGTTCATCAAATGAGTCACTGGATCATGTAGACCAGAAAATAAAAGCAACAAGGAGAAAGTGAGGACTGCAGATGCTGGAGATCTGAGTCGAGAGTGTTTTGCTGGAAAAAACACAGCTGGTCAGGCAATATCCAAGGAGCAGGAGAATCGATATTTCAAGCACAAGCCCCAATGAAGGGCTGATGAAGAGCTAAAGAAGGGCTTATCCCCGAAACGTCGATTCTCTTGCTCCTCGGAATCTGCCTGACCGGCCGTGCTTTTCAGCACCACACTCTCGACACAGAAAATAAAAGCCCTTGGTGCTGACTCAGTCAGGATAATGGGAGGAGTGCTGCAGTAATATATGTATAGGGAGAAATCGGTTATGTTTCCTTCTACTCGTCAAGTCTTTAAAATGATGATGGGTTCTATATCATAACCAAAGAGATGTTCCCATTTGTTGGGGAGCACAAAACTAAGGGTCATAAACATATAATAGTTCTAATAAGTTAAATAATTAATTCAGGAGTGTCTTGACTCAGAATAATGAGACCATGAGGATGGGATTGAATAGCATTGATGCATGTAAGTGATATCTAGATAAGTGTATGAGGGAGAACAGAATAGAACAACATGGTGACAGGACGAGATGAACTACAGTGGATTCTTCAGGTGCATAAACACCACCCACCTGAGAGGTAAATAGATAGTTCTGGTGCTTTACATTCAACACAATACTATGTCATTGTCCAACAACAACATATGTCAGCTAGTCTGTCTACACCCACTAGCAGACACCTTGGTGAGGCATCAGCTGGTATAGGACGACTGTCTAACCAAAGCCGCAAGCAAGAAGTCAATGCCTTCAGGAGTGCAGGGGAGAGAAAAAGATTGATGAGGAAGAAAGAAACAAGGCATGTTAATAAGGAAAGGAAACTATTATCTGCCAAGAACCATAAGTGGACGTGAGATCTCAAAAAAAGTACGTAAGTTCAGTTGTGTATTTCCTGATACAACTGATCAGAATGAGCTTGTTAAAAGGCAAATTAGCTCCATTGCATTTCATAGAACCCCTACAGTGTGGAAGCAGGCTATTTGGTCCATCCAGTCCACACCAACCCTCCAAAGAACATGCTGCTCAGACCCACCCCTCTACCCTCTCCCTGTAACCTTACATTTCCCATGGCTAACCTACCTAGCCTGCACATCCCTGGACACTATGGGCAATTTAACACAGTCAATTCATCTAACCTGTGCGTCTTTGGATTGTGGGAGGAAACCGGAGCACCCGGGGGAAATCTGTGCAGACACAGGGAGAATGTGCAAACTCCACACAGTCACCTGAGTGTAGATTCAAACCCAGGTCCCTAGTGTTGTGAGGCAGCAGTATTAACCCCTGAGCCACCGTGATGCCCAATTTAACATAGGAGACATTTATTGTATATTGGGCTCTTATACTGACAGACCAAACAGATGTCCCCATGTTTCTCACGTTACATCCAGAGGTGTCCAGCTATCCTTTTAAATCATTTATGCAAATCTGCACAGGATAGTGCTAAAGTAACTGTGGGAAAAGACCCAAATTGTCAAACATGATTATGCAATTGCCAGTTGGCTATGCAAATAATTTGAAAGGAAGTTACTACAGGGCAGCTGTCTGGAACATACAGAACCGTAAAGATAGAGTTTTGTCCAACCAGTGACAGTCCTATCAATATCACAAGGTTATCATCATTGGTTCTAACTATTTGTTGGTAGTAATCTTATATAATGGGCTATTTTTCTGTGGATATTGATTAAAGTTTGTAATTTATGTTGTATTGCTGCTGTGCCAAACAATTAATGCCACAATTGTCTTGATGTTTTTGATCTCTACGCAACATTCAATTAGAGTGTGGCGTGGCTTAGCTCTTATACAGAAAGCCTTATTGCTTTCACTGCACTCTCATCTATCCTGGGGAAGGAAGTAGGGTGGCACTCATTGCCAAGTCTCTCTGTCTCAAAGCACAAAATGGTCCTCTGATGCTTTGGCAATGCTAGTGAAAAGGGTAAAATAAGTTAATATTGATCCAACACCAACCTCCCTAATCCTGACACCACTATAAATATGCTAGTTAAACACCTCAATGCCTATCTGGTGATTTTCTTGTTTCCCTGAGGTGAGTGGCATATCCTTTAGTGTCATTAAATGTTTTCATTTTAATGTTAATGTGATAGTCTTACCGGTTTCCATTGAATGTAGTTTTATAAACAGTGGTTGGGTGTAGGGCTTGGTCAGCATAGACTGGCATTGACGCACGGACACATTCATGGGAGCACTGAAGGGTCTCGTTGTATGCAGTGAATATGTCCAGGTTGCTCGGCACTCGTGCAGCGGTAAAATCAGTAAGATTTTGGCAACTCTCCTCTTGTTGGTTGATCTTCCGCTGATGACTATTCCGATGTCCATTCCCATTTTCTGCGCAGCTGTAAGACAAAGAGACATGTTCATCTCAGCAGATTCATAGAACTTCAAAGAATCCCTACAGTGCTGAAGCAGGCCATTCAGCCCATTGAGTCTGCACCAACCCTCCAAAGAGTTTTCCATCCAGATCCATCCTCCACTAACCTGATTCCCTGTAACCCTGCATTTCCCATGACTAGTCCACCTAAACTACATATCTCTGGGCAGCATGGGCAAGTTGGCATAACCAATCCAGTTAACCTGCGTATCTTTAGACTGCTAGAGGAAATCAGGTCATCTGGAGGAAACCCATGCAGACAGAGGGAGAATGTACAAACTCCACACAGACAGTCACTGAAGGGTGGAATCGAATCTGGGTCTGTGAGGCAACAATGCTAATCACAGAGCCACTGTACCACCCAATTGGTTTCCATTTGTGTTTTCCATTTTAAGATCCCATACACAGAACACCCCTAGTTTCAAATAGGCTACAGGGTTAGGCCAACAGAGAGATCAGCTAAGAAAAAAACCAAAAGAGGTTATTCTGCTGTGTTTTGTCAATCTCTATCTGGCTGATCACCTAATCCTAGATAGGGTCTCCCTAGCATAAGAGGTAAGCAGACAGGAGAATTCTTCAAATCTGTTTTCGGAGACATGACTGTGGGTTTTGGATGACCTCCAGCCCTGAGATTCTAGTTGTTGCTGGCCCAGTATTATCATTATTGTGCTGCACTACCTACCTACACCACTAACCAAGTAAATTTGTTGTTCAATTATCTCTGCTGACACTCAATTGCTTTTTTTCTCCCATGTCTGATATTCTCATAACCAATGAACAAAAGGATCGGAAATGCTTGCTTAATTTTCATTTCTGCCTCGTTTTGGTTATTTGCTGCCTGCAGTGCACTAGAAATGAATCGTTAATCCCTGATAGTTAGTAATCATGATTTAGAAAGCTGAGCTATGAGGAATATTAAAACAAGCTGGGTTTTATACTTGAAGGTGAAGCATTACAGATTTTTACCAAACTCCAACATATTCAATTTTTCAATCCGATGAAGAGATTAACTACCAAAAAAACAAGCAAAAGAATTAAGAAGCCTCAAATTAAAGACAGATGTAAAATTAGATTAGTAAGTTATCACAGAACTTTCTAACAACTTTTCAAACACTACAACACTATTTATAATTCCATGTCACAGTACGGAAGTAATAAGACAGAATAGGACGGGACAATATTTTATTGAAGGCTGAACTGACGAGACTCAGACAACATGCTAAGTCTCTACGTAACTCTCTGCATGAATCTTATCTTTGGAGCTACTCTGAGGATGTTAGGAGAAGCCACAGGCAGGGACAGGAGCCGAAACATTTGAATTAAGAAAGTCCTTTTTGAAAAAAATGTTGCATGCAGAAGCTAACAGCACTAGGGACCCAGGTCTGATTCCAGCCTCAAGTGACTGTTTGGAATTTGTATGTTGTATCACTATCTGTATGGCTTTCCTCTGGGTTTCCTCCCACAGTCCAAAGTTGTGCAGGTTAGGTGGATTTGCCATGCTAAATTGCCCAGGCATGTGCAGGCTAGATGGATTAGCCACGGGAAATGCAGGGTTATGGTGTAACAGTAACAGGGTGGGTTTGGGTGGGATGCTCTTCAGAGGGTCAGTGTGGATACAATGGGCTGAATGGTCTGATTCCACACTACAGGGATTCTATGATGCTTAAATGGAGACGATGAATAAGTCATTATGACCTCCTCCAGCTTGTGCAAAACTCTCTATAAAGGCTTCAGAATAGACAAGGGATAACTAGCCTACAAATTCCACTACAGGTAGAGCTTTGACCCCTCTATCCCCAACTTTTTATCCCCAACTTTTTTAACTCTCTTGCATTTGGTGAAAGCCCCATGAGTTTACCTGTAAGCTCCCGCACTCATGCATAATGTAGCGATACAGTGTATCAACAGTTGTGTAAAAGGAACTCCCTTCTTAACGAGCTTTCCTCTCTCTTAAAATCATTATACAATTGATACCTACAGCCTAAAAATGAAGAATGCTTAATGGTTCACTTAAGATTATGCAGTTGGTCTCAATTTGTTATTAACTGAACTTGGGCACAAATTAATTCACTATTAGGATTGTAATATCCTGTTAGGCTAATCTAGCAATTCCTGCCTTCATTCTTGTTTCGACAATTGGAGAAATGGATAATGCAGCAGTTGCAGTGGCACTGAAAATCTTCTTGTATAACTATAGGCTCAATTTAGAGATGGACAGATCTCAACTGCGGTCCATGCAAAGGGAAAGACAGAAATGAAGCAGGATGGTAGAGGGTGAAAGAAATAGGCACAATGTAAATAGAGTCATTGAGATGTACTGCACGGAAATAAACCTTCGGTCCAATTTATCAATTCCAATGAGATATCCTAAATTAATCTAGTCCCATTTGCAAGCATTTGGCCCATATTCCTCTCAACCCTTCCTATTCGTATACCCATCCAGATGCCTTTTAAATGTTGTAATGGTACCAGCCTCCATCATTTCCTCTGGCTGTTCTTTCCATACACGCACCACCCTCTGCATGAAAAAGTTGCCTCTTAGGTCCCTTTAAATCTTTCCCCTCTCATCTTAAACCTATGCCCGCTACTTTTGGACTCCTCTACCCTGGGAAAAAGACCTTGTCCCTATCCATGCCCCTCATGATTTTATAAACCTCTGTAAGGTCATCCCTCAGCCTCTGACACTCCAGGGAAAACAGCCTCAGTCTATTCGGCCTCTCCCTATAGCTCAGACCCTCCAACCCTGGCAACATCCTTGTCAGTCTTTTCTGAGCTATTTCAAGCTTCACAACATGTTGGAGGTGATTTCTTCGAATTCCAGGAGCAGCAGTTACTGTTTTATATGCTGTTGCATTGTTTTGGAACTTTTGGAAAAAAAAAGTCAAAACAACAGCAGTTTAAAAGGGAGAAGAGCAGACAAAGGAAGCACATGGTGAGGACAGTGCAGGCGAGAGAGAGAGAGAAAGAGAAAACCTGCACAGTTACTGCCTTTGCTGTTTGAATTCGTGTTTCGCTGGGCATCGGAGTGCATCTGGGAAAATTAACAAACAGTGAAATTCACAACTAATCTTGGAGCAACTGTTGGGCGAAGTTCACAGCACAGAATCAGATAAGTTAATTGTTGTTTTAAGTCTGTCCAAGAGAAAGGCTGCAGTAGTGAGTATAGTGAATTCTTTCTTGATTAAATGTTTTTGGAGATGAATCTCTTGATTAAACTTCAAATATAAGCCAAAGCTATTAATTTAACCTGGGGCAGTGTTTGCAGAGGAATAACACGGTGTTATTTTCTGGGTCTGTAGATTGTGAAGGAGCAAAAATGGCCTTTGCAGTGATATGTACTTCTTGTCAGATGTGGGAGTTTAAAGAGAGTTTAAGGGTTACTGCAGATTATATCTGCCATAAATGCTGTTGGATGCAAATCTTATCAGATTGAGTGGATTGGTTGGAGAGACAAATAGAAGCTATGAGGAATTTGCAACAGCAACAGTATGTGATGGATGACAGTTATAGAAAGGGGGGAAAGTCTCAAATACAGTCACATAGATGGGTTAACTCCAGGAAGGGTGAGAGAGGTAGGCAGCTAGAGCAGGAGTCTTTTGTGGATATCCTATTTCAAACAGGTATGCTGTTTTGGAAAATGTAGGGGGTGATGGATTCTCAGCGGAACGTAGCATGAACAGCCAAGTTTCTGGTATTGAGACTGGCTCTAATGCAACGAGGGGTACGGCGGCTTCCAAGAGATCAATTGTGTTAGGGGATTCTATAGTCCGAGGAACAGACAGACGTTTCTGAGGCCAGCAGAGAAAAAGCAGAATGGTGTGTTGTTTCCCTGGTGCCAGGATCAAGGATGTCTCAGAGAGGGTACAGAATGTTCTTACGGGGGAGAGGGGCCAGCAGGAGGTCATTGTCCACATTGGAACCAACGACATTGGAAGGGAAAAGGTTGAGATTCTGAAGGAAGATTACAGAGAGTTAGGCAGAAATTTAAAAAGGAGGTCCTCAAGGGTAGTAATATCTGGATTACTCCCAGTGCTACGAGCTAGTGAGGGCAGGAATAGGAGGATAGAGAAGATGAATGCATGGCTGAGGAGCTGGTGTGTGGGAGAAGGATTCACATTTTTGGATCATTGGAATTTCTTTTGAGGTAGAAGTGACCTGTACAAGAAGGACAGATTGCACCTAAATTGGAAGGGGACTAATATACTGGCAGGGAAATTTGCTAGAACTGCTCGGGAGGATTTAAACTCGTGAGGTGGGGGGGTGGGACCCAGGGAGATAGTGAAGAAGGGGGGGTGGGACCCAGGGAGATAGTGAGGAAAGAGATCGGTCTGAGGCGGGTACAGCTGAGAATAGAAGTGAGTCAAACAGTCAGGGCAGGCAGGGACAAGGTAGGACTAATAAATTAAACTGCATTTATTTCAATGCAAGGGGCCTAACAGGGAAGGCAGATGAACTCAGGGCATGGTTAGGAACATGGGACTGGGATATCATAGTAATTATGGAAACATGGCTCAGGGATGGGCAGGACTGGCAGCTGAATGTTCCAGGATACAAATGTGATGGGAAGGATAGAAAGGGAGGCAAAAGAGGAGAGGGGGTGACATTTTTGATAAGGGATAGCATTACAGCTGTGCTGAGGGAGGATATTCCCAGAAATACATCCAGGGAGGTTATTTGGGTGGAACTGAGAAAGAAGAAAGGGATGATCACCTTATTGCGATTGTATTATAGACCTCCCAATAGTCAGAGGGAAATTGAGAAACAAACTTGTAAGGAGAGCTCAGTTATCTGTAAGAATAATAGGGTGGTTATGGTCGGGGATTTTAACTTTCCAAACATCAACTGGGACTGCTATAATGTTAAAGGTTTAGATGGAGAGGAATAAATGTATACAAGACAATTTTCTGATTCAGTATGTGGATGTGTGTACTGGAGAAGGTGCAAAACTTGACCTACTCTTGGGAAATAAGGCAGGGCAGGTGACTGAGGTGTCAGTGGGGGAGCACTTTGGGGCCAGTGACCATAATTCTATTTGTTTTAAAATAGTGATGGAAAAGGATAGACCAGATCTAAAACTTGAAGTTCTAAATTGGAGAAAGGCCAATTTTTTGACAGTATTAGGCAAGAACTTTCTAAAGCTGATTGGATGTTCGTAGATAAAGGGACGGCTGGAAATTGGGAAGCCTTCAGAAATGAGATAACAAGAATCCAGAGAAAGTATATTTCTCTGAAAAAGAAAGGGTAGGCTGGTAACTATAGGGAATGCTGGATGACAAAAGAAATTGAGGGTTTGGTTAAGAAAAAGTGAGAAGCATATGTCAGGTACAGGCAGGATAGATCGAGTGAATCCTTAGAAGAGTATAAAGAAAGTAGGAGTATACTTAAGAGGGAAATCAGGAGGACAAAACGGGGGACATGAGATAGCTTTGGCAAATAGAATTAAGGAGAATCCAAAAGGGTTTTACAAATACATTAAGGACAAAAGGGTAACTAGGGAAGACAAAAGGGTAACTAGGGAGAGAATAGGTCCCCTCAAAGATCAGCATGGCGGCCTTTGAGTGGAGCCACAGAAAATGGGGGAGATACCAAATGAATATTTTGCATCAGTATTTATTGTGGAAAAGGATATAGAAGATATAGACTGTAGGGAAATAGATGGTGACATCTTGCAAAATGTCCAGATTACAGAGGAGGAAGTGCTGGATGTCTTGAAACAGTTAAAGGTGGATAAATCCCCAGGATCTGATCAGGTGTACCCGAGAACTCTGTAGGAAGCTAGAGAAGTGATTGCTGGGCCTCTTGCTGAGATATTTGTATCATCGATAGTCACAGGTGAGGTGCTGGAAGACTGGAGGTTGGCAAATGTGGTGCCACTGTTTAAGAAGGGTGGTAAGGACAAGCCAGGGAACTATAGACCAGTGAGCCTGACCTCGGTGGTGGGCAAGTTGTTGGAGGGATTCCTGAGGGACAGGATGTACATGTATTTGGAAAGGTGGATTCGGGATAGTCAACATGGCTTTGTGCATGGGAAATCAAGTCTCACAAACTTGATTGAGTTTTTTGATGAGGTAAAAAGAAGATTGATGAGGGCAGAGCAGTAGATGTGATCTATATGGACTTCAGTAAGGCGTTCAATAAGGTTCCCCATGGGAGACTGATTAGCAAGGTTAGATCTCATGGAATACAGGGAGAACTAGCCATTTGGATACAGAACTGGCTCAAAGGTAGAAGACAGAGGGTGGTGGTGGAGGGTTGTTTTTCAGACTGGAGGCCTGTGACCAGTGGAGTGCCACAAGGATCAGTGCTGAGCCCTCTACTTTTTGTCATTTCCATAAATGATTTGGATGCGAGCATAAGAGGAACAGTTAGTAAGTTTGCAGATGACACCAAAATTGGAGGTGTAGTGGACAGCGAAGAGAGTTATCGCAGATTATAACAGGAACTTGACCAGATGGGCCAATGGGCTGAGAAGTGGCTGATGGAGTTTAATTCAGATAAATGCGAGGTGTTGCATTTTGGGAAAGCAAATCTTAGCAGGACTTATACACTTAATGGTAAGGTCCTAGGGAGTGTTGCTGAACAAAGAGACCTTGGAGTGCAGGTTCATAGCTCCTTGAAAGTGGAGTCGCAGGTAGATATGATAGTGAAGAAGGCGTTTGGTATGCTTTCCTTTATTGGTCAGAGTATTGAGTACAGGAGTTGGGAGGTCATGTTGCGGCTGTACAGGACATTGGTTAGGCCACTGTTGGAATATTGCGTGCAATTCTGGTATCCTTCCTATCGGAAAGATGTTGTGAAACTTGAAAGGGTTCAGAAAAGATTTACAAGGATGTTGCCAGGGTTGGAGGATCTGAGCTACAGGGAGAGGCTGAACAGGCTGGGGCTGTTTTCCCTGGAGCGTCGGAGACTGAGGGGTGACCTTATGGAGGTTTACAAAATTATGAGGGGCATGGATATGATAAGTAGGCAAAGTCTTTTCCCTGGGGTTGGGGAGTCCAGAACTAGAGGGCATAGGTTTAGGGTGAGAGGGGAAAGATATAAAAGAGACCTAAGGGGCAACATTTTCATGTAGAGGGTGGCATGTGTATGGAATGAGCTGCCAGAGGATGTGGTGGAGGCTGGTACAATTGCAACATTTAAGAGACATTTGGATGGGTATATGAATAGGAACGGTTTGGAGGGATATGTGCTGGGTGCTGGCAGGTGGGACTAGATTGGGTTGGGATATCTGGTCGGCATGGACGGGTTAGACCGAAGGGTCTGTTTCCATGCTGTACATCTCTATGACTCTATGACTCTATCTTTCCTGTAGCAGGGAGACCAGAATTCAATGCAGCATTCCCACAAAAAGGAAAATGCTGAAAAATGACACTTGACGCTCCCTTATAGGAATTGTGACAAAAGCACCTTACTTTAGCCAGGTTTCTATTTTCTATCTAGTGTCTCAGGCTTAGCACTTGCATATAGGTTTTAGTCAGGGCTGGTCACATTTTAAGGCTCATTGCTCCATGCAAGTTCCTTTGACCAGCTCAGCTTTGATATTTAGTGCCTCGAATGTTTACCTTCTTGACATTAAGTTTTCACCTGCTCAAATCCCTCACATTCCCAAAGTAGCTTATCGTCATCAGTTTGTTTATGTTTGTTATTGCTGATGATTCTATTATTCATGTTTAAACATCCTCCAGGTCAATCTCATTACTTTACTGATGCAGTTACTATCTTAGCTCACCATATACATCTTCGCTTTTGCCATTTAATCTTTCCTGTCCTTTGCCCTGACGTGAACTTCTTTATTTCTTGGCTTGCCTCTCACTTTCCCTCCTCACTGTTTGCTTCAAGTCTGTTACATCTTTTCCAGTTGTAACAAAACTTCAATAAGGTGGATTGTCGATTTTGGTTTTCTCTCCACAAGCCCTGTCTCAGTTTTCATTTCAATTGTTATTGGGGTTTCCCTTGTTTGGGGACATAGGATTTACAGACGAACTTTCTTGTAATCAAACCAACAGCTTGCAACATATTAATTATCCAAGAAACCAAATTAAGGACAATGTGCATGGGTTAATTAGCTTCCTTGGTCAGCATAGGTATCAAAGCTAGGATGGCTGTTTTGAATATCTTAAATGTACTTCAATGTTAGGGATGAGAAAATCCATCCTTGATCATGACTTCATGAATTGGGGTGGAAATTTGATTCATGAACATCAAGTGTGGGGGAAAAAGGCTGAAAAGCAATTGAGGGTGGTCAGATCAGCCACGACTTCTTTGAACGGTGAAGCAGATTTGATGGGCCAAATAGTTTACTTCTGCTGCTATGTTGCACTATTGTCATGATCACTCCAACAGATAGCACTCACTTGTGGATAACTCACTGTCGAGTCTCCATAGCCATTGTAAAGTTTGGGAAGTCAAAGTTAATATCAAAAAGTATGGCACTGGAAAAGCACAGCAGTATCTGTGATGCAGGAGAGTTGATGTTTCGGACATAAGCCCTTTATCAGGAATGGCTTGTGTGCAAAACGTCAACTCTCCTGCTCCTCGGATGCTGCCTGACTTGTTGTGCTTTTCCAGTGCCACACTTTTCCAACTTTGATTCTCCAGCATCTGCAGTCCTCACGTTCTTTAAGTCCAGGTCAATGGCCACCTGCTCTATCCAAACTTGCTACATTGGCCAAATCTTAAACTACAAACATCTGTCCCTTGAAGCGTTGACACGCATGATGCTCAAAAATGTTCACGTATATGACCAAACAACAGCCATACAATTATAAGACGACAAATTGGGAGCATTGGTTTGTAATGGAATGCATCTACAGTATACTGATTAACAGACTGTATCAATGTATTTACTAGTGTACTCAGAACCATTAACAGTGTTAAATCAACACATAAAGAAACAGACAGGATAGATGTACATTGATAGCTGAGGTCCGGGGCGCTCACCTGTGATCCCACCTGAGGGACATCGCGTGTTGGATGGACCCCACCCAGGAAGGAAACAAAAGGAGAAAAAAGTTGAAAATGATCCAAGGAATTTCCAGTTTAATTTTGAGTTGATTGATGCCTCACCTTCTGGCTCACAGCTTCCTTTCATCCGAGAAAAAAAAATCACAGTTTTTGTAGTTCCCTCCCATCAATGGTCAAATGTCAAGCCCAGCAACATGTCTGTGTTGTAATATAGGACCAAGTGTAAACAGCTTGGTAAACTTGCAAAAACAAATCCTCCAATAATAGTATCTTTCCTGCCATGTATTAGTGAAATTCTATCATTGTTGCACATAACCACTGTCTTTCCTATCATGTAACTGGTGTCACGTCAACAGTAGTATCTTTTCTGGTAATATACATCAATCTGTATCATTCAATGAGCAATATTCCCCAACCGCTGATCATTTGCTATTCAAGATACTCCAACATCTACCATTCCTTATACAGCTAGCCCAGCTATCTGCAACCCATTATGTAGCATACTTTCAGCTCTCTGCAGCCTGTTTGCAATTTATATCTCTCCATTTTGACGTCATTTGCTACAAATTTTCTAACTTTAAACAGAACATTTTAAGATTCACTTGTTCCTGTGAAACACTTTCATTTGTGATCCTTTATATTATATGCAGAGGCTTTTGCCTGAGTATATTAAGTTTGTAGTCTCAAAACCACAATCTATAAGTATATAATATTAGCAGACACTTGAGTGAAATATCATATTGTTAGAGATGTTTTCCTTTCAAGTGAAGCCAAATCGAAGGCGCCGTTTGGATAAAAGCTCATTTTAACCTGAAAGACTAAATCAGCTTCACTCCACAGATGATACCCGACCTGCTGCGCTTTTCTAGCAACACATTTTCAGCTGCTGAGTATTTCCAGCATTTTCAGTTTCCATTTCAGAATTTCTTCATCCACAGTATTTTAATGTTGTGTTGAAAGTGCATCTGCTTGCTTAAGCTGAAATTAAGGATTCAGTGTCACTTGACAAGCAAGGAGTTCGCGTGGTGTTTCAGGCAACATTCACTTCTTTCCCAAGGAAGTAAGATCATTTATTCATGAACTTAAATGCTATCCTGTGAGTTAAAAAATGGTTAGTACACAGGTAGACCACATAATGGAGAAGGCTAATGGGATGCTAGCCTTTATTTTGAGAAGAATTGAACAACAAAGTCAGGATGTTATTCTTCTGTTATACCGGTATTGATGCAATCACCTCCTGACTACGGCGCACATTTTTGACTCCTTTTTTAAAGATGCAAATGCATTGAAGGTGACTCAGAGGAGGTTTAAAAGATTGATGCCTGGAATGAATGGGTTCTTTTATGAGGATGTGTGGACAGGCTGGGCTGGAGTTTAGAAGAGTGAGAGGTGACTTGATGGAAGTGTACAAGATCCTGAGTTGTCTTGACAAGGTGAATGTAGAAAGGATATTTCCTCTCGTTGGTCAGCTCAGAACAAAGAGGCACTGTCTTAAAAGTACGCATCGCCCTTTCAGAATATGACAGGGATTAGGAGAATTGTTTTCTCTCAGAGGGTAATGCAACTTTGCCTCAGAAGGAGGTGGAAATGGCAGGTCATTGAATATTTTAAAGACAGAGGTTGATAGATTTTCGTTAGGCAGGGGAATCAAATATCATTGAGAATAAATCAGAGTGAGAATTCAAAAGACAAACCATTATCTTATTGAATGGTGGGCATGCTGGAGGGATTAAATAATGTATCCAATTAGTAATTCATACAGTTGCATATTTATGGGATCTTGCTGTTTGTGTACTAGCTGATGTATTTGCATATATAACTCATTATCAGGAGTGAGCGAGATATTTTTAAGACTTTTATCACACACTATACAAATACTATTTTCCCCTCTGTAAAACACTCCCAAGGTTTCAGGAATTTTTTTATTTTGAAGATACCTAGCAGTTATAATAACTTCCACCCTCGTGCTTAAATTAAACTGTCAGAGGTCTAAAGTTGCAGGGCACATCACAGCTAAGCTTAATGTGATCCTCATTCAGCCTCTTCAGATCACCAAATAGGATTGGAACCCTTCTTGAATCTTGACTTTCTTTATTCTCTGGGTGTGGAGCAAGTTTTAATACTTGCTACTCCATTGAGATCAGCCAACTTCAGAATTTTGAAACGTACCCATAAGAAAATCAAAATCCTATAATTGGAACAAAAAACAAAGTGACACCAAGCAAAATAATGTAAATCGATCAGGACAGAATTATAATATGACAATTTCTTCACTGATCACTATGACGATGCTGTGGCTTTAAGGGGTGTATGTTATCCTTTTTTATGAAGAAAGTTTTAAAGTCAGCGATAAAGAGCCCTCTATAGAAATCCCATAAAGTAAACAGCTTGTGAGGCCTTGTGTTTTTTTTTAAAGTTGGAACAATAGAAGCTGCCTGAATAGGTGGGATCAACCTCCCATAAAGCCAGAATTTTTAGTTTTAGTTTTTCCACAGCAGTTGCTGGGGTTTTGAAGCTGGGTTAAGAAGCTGCAGTACACCGCTCTCTACTACTCTCTCTCTCTCACACACACAGTTTTCTCTTGATGTTTTTCCCTCTGGACTTGAGAATTTTCTGAGGCAATCCATTTTAATATGTTTATGAGATGTTCCCATCTTGGAACAGTTACTATTTAGTAGTTAAATGATCACTTATTATGTTAAGTCTTCCAAAGGTGTTATTATTCCAATTTCTTATTTCTTCTGTTGTATTTTAACTATAGTGGATGGATAAAATGTGTTTTGTCTCAATACTGGTAGTTTGACCAATCAAATTGTATCCAGAACGCAATGACTTTAAAATAAGAAAATGTTAGGGAACATATTTTGAGGGCATTCAGTCTGGTCCATAATATCACATTGCATCTGTTTCTGCAGCAGGTTCACCCTAGTTCAAATTACTTCGAGACCACATACTCAAGCAAGGATGAACCTCATTTACCTCTGTGTGCAGTGACCCAAAGATTATTTAGTTAATCCCATTTCACCATCTAATAGCCTCACAGATGTACAGGCACAACATGAGGCAGTGTATACATCTGTCTTTTAGTAATCAGAATTTTTGGTTGACTCAATATAAGGTAGTCTACAGAGAACCATGACTCATCTGTGTACACAAGCTTCCGAATATATGAAAGGGCAGTCTCACAGAAAGCATGACTAAACCAAGGATTCATAAAAAAAGTCAATAGATAATATATTACTGTCATTTAGGAGTTTGTCTCAAAGAGGATTTTGCATTATTCACATTATTCCCATAAATTGCCTGAATTTTAATGTTTGTTTCTATAGATCTTAAATTTATTGATGAGGTGTTATCCCAGAGCAATGTTAGACAATTGGTTTCTTGAAATTCCAGGCAATACTCAATTTAAATTAATAGTAGATGATAGTACTTAAGTAGCCTATAATTGATAAGCGTTAAGAATATCAGACCCTTAATAAAAGCGATCTCCTGAAAACTGTTGGAAGGTGACAGTGTGAGAAATCCATTTATATTTCTGTTACTAGCGTCTCTCTAAGAGTCTTTTTCTTTCTGAGCTATTGTATAGACAGAGGGGAATTTCAAAGAGAATGTTAAGATGTAGGTGCTGTGGTAATCCTAAATCAAACTTCTCTTATCTGTACAGCCTACAGGCATTGCTTCTACTGTTGGTCACTTTGAAGAAACCAAAGTGCCTCCCACTTCAGAAATCTCGAGGAAGTCTGAAAGTTCATAATGTAGCAGACAGATTGGAAAACAGCAGGAAAAAGCCAATGAAATAAATCAAAAAAAGAGATGTTAGATAACACCAAGTTGGAGTCTTAAACATTCTCAGATGGTTGGAAGGAGGGGTACTGAGATAAAAGTTTTAGGAAAAGATTTGCCCAATTGGGAGTCAGGCAATGTGATGAATTTCAATTTTTATGTTGTACAAATGCACAGCAGGGGAAAAACACATGGGAAGATTTTTTAAACAGGGTTTAGACAGACAGGAAAAGAAACATTCAAAAGAAAACCAATAATAGAAACATTGATTAAATAAAACCACAATCTGTCCATCCGTTCCAGTGAGCTGCACTTTCTCATTTTTGTTTCAGGAGTTTTAAAGAGAGATTAATGATTTGCCTTAGCCAAGGATGACTTTTCTCAAACAAACAATCTTTCAGTCTTCACCTCAATAATGGGACATTAGCAGTCCTCTGGGCAACCTAGAAAGGATTGAAAATTACTGTCACCTCCCTCCTACACTGTAAAATCATATAATTCCTACAGAGTGGAAACTGGACATTTAACCCAAGTCCACACCAGACCACTGAAGAGGGACCCACCCACACCCATTCCCGCTATGGACACTGTGGGCAATTTAGCATGGCCAATTCACCTAACCTGCACATCTGTGGAAGGAAACCGGCGCACCCAGAGGAAACCCACATAGACACTTGGGAGAATGTGCAAACTCCACATAGATAGTCACCCAAGGCTGGAATCAAACCCAGGTCCCTGGAACTGTGAGACAGTAGTGCTAACCACTGAGCCACTGTGCTGCCCTTAGACTGCTTAGTAAGGTTAGATTACATGGGATCCAGGAGACCTAGCCAATTGGATACAAAATGAGCTTGACGGTATGAGACAGAGGTGGTGGTAGAGGATTGTTCAGACTATAACCAGCCGTGTGCCACAAGGATCAGTGCTGGGTCCACTATTGTTCATGATTTATATAAACAATTTGGATGAGAATATTGGAGGCATGGTTGGTAAGTTTGTGGATGACACCAAAAATATAGTATAGTGGACAGTGAAGAAAGTTATCTGAGAGTACAATGGGATCTTGATCAACTCAGCTAGAGGGCTGAGAAGTGGCAGATGCAGTTTAATTTAGATAATTGTGAGCTGCTGCACCTTGGTAAGACAAACCAGGACATGACTTACACAGTTAATGGTAGGGCCATGCTGAGTGTTGTTGTACAGAGAGGGGGGTGCAGGTTCATAATTCCTCGAAACTGGTGTCACAGGTAGGTTGGTGAAGAGGGCATTTGGTAAGCTTGCCTTCAATAGTCAGAGCAGTGAGTATAGGAGTTAAGATGTCATGTTACGGCTGTATAAGACATTGATGAGGCCACAATTGGAGTACTCTGTACAATTCTGGTCACCCTACTAGAGGAAGGATGTTATTAAACTGGAAGGGGTGCAAAAACAACTTACAACAATGGCTCAGAGACTGGGGGAGGTTTGAGTTGTAAGAAGAGGCTGGGATTATTTCCCTGGAGCTTAGGAGGCTGAGGGATGACCTTATAAATGTTTCCAAAATCACAAGGTCAAAGATAAGGTGAATAGCCAAGGTCTTTTTCCCAGAGTAGGGGAGTCCAAAACTTGACAGCAAGGGTTGAACTTGAGAGGGGAAAAATATAAAAGAGACCTGAAGGGTAACTTTTCCACACAGAGGGTGGTGCATATATGTACTGAGCTCCCAGTGGAAGTGGTAGAGGCAAGTATAAATTATAACATTTAAAGGACATTTGGACAGCTACATGGACAGGAAAGGTTTGGAGGGACATGGGCTAAACATGGCAAATGGGACAAGTTCAGTTCAAGAAACCAGGTTGGCATAGACGTGTTGGGCCGAATGGGCCTATTTCCATGCTGTATGACTCTGTCACTCTGTACAGTCTGGGATATGTCTCACCCAGGACTACAGAATTATCCATATTAAAGTAACTAAACCTGCTCACATCTCCTCCCTCTCTAACTGATCTTAGAGTAGGATAAAAGGCCAGCATAACATAGAGGGCTGAAAGGCCTGTACTGTGCTGTACTGTTCTATGTTGATTTCTGCTAATCTTTCACAGTCCACAATGATGTCTACACCTGCATCATCCTTCTCTATCGTAAAGTGCTCATTGAGGATAGAGCTCACATGTTCTGTGTCCATATGCACATTATCGGTATAGTTTCTTCATAGGCCCTACTCTTTCCCTAGTTATCTATTTGGCCTTTGTAATTTAAAAATAAATCTTTAGGCTTTCCTTTTCATTTTAGTTTGCAAATGCTTTCTCATCCACTCTCTTTGCCTTCCTAATTTCTTTTCTTAAGGTCCCCCCACATTTTCTGTACTTATCCTCAGATTATGGCACATTGAACTCTTGGTAGCTCTCTTGGTTCTCCAGGGTGTCTGGTTCATACCCATTGTCTCTACAGGAACCTATTTGTTCTGTATTTCCTGAATGACCCCCATTGCTCTGGCACACTTTATCTGCAAGTAGTTGGCCCCAGTCCACTTGGGCCAAATCATATCTTATACAGTCATAGACTCATAGAGCTGTACAGCACGGAAACAGACCCTTCGGTCCAACTCGTCCATGTCAACCAGATATCCCAACCCAATCTAGACCCATCTGCTAGCACCTGGCCCATATCCCTCCAAACCCTTCCCATTTACATACCCATCCAAATGCCTTTTAAATGCTGCAATTGTACTAGCCTCCACCACTTCCACTGGCAGCTTATTCCAGACACGCACCACCCTCTAGTTGTGGACTCCCCCACCCCAGGGAAAAGACTTTGCCTATTTGCCCTGTCCACAGCCCTCATGATTTTATAATTGTAAAATTAGCTTTGCCCCAGTTAAAAACTTTTATTCCTGGCTTATCCTTATCCATCGCTAATCTAAATCTGACTGAGTTATTGTCACTATCTCAAAAATCTTCCCACACTGAAACACCTTCCACTTGCCTGGCCTCAGTTCCCAAAGAACATGGCCTTGCTCCTGCCTTGATTCACCTTGGCTCCTGAGGCCAGGGGGAACCAGTTGTGGATGCTCATGAGGCTGTGCACTAAGGGCTGAAAACATGAGATGTCCAGGGAGGCTTTGACCTGCAGGGCTCCTCTGCTTGGAATAGTCACCTGTCTAAGGCTTGCATCCTTCCTGATGGACTCGGCAAAAGGCTGTATACAACACACACACACACACAAGGCAGGAGAGAGTGGGCAGCCCTGCCTGACTCCAGATCTGACTGGGAAAAATGCTGATTCCCACCAATTCACTGAGACCATACTAACCGTCTCGGTGTAGATAGGTGGACCTGATTGCAGATTTCCTCCCCAGAGCCCAGTTAGGAGAGTACATCCACCTGTAGTGTATGATATCTTGTCAAAGGTCTTCTCCCACTACAGGCTGATGAGGCAAGGTGTCCAACCCCTGCAGATAGATTATCTTATCCCCGAAGAGAACGAAACTCTCAAAGATCGTCCTGCCCAGTACAACACAGCTCTGAGTGCCACTGACTGCCTGTCACATGGTGCTCACTCGTACATCTCAGTGACACTGACTATCTGTCCCATAGTCATCAGCTCACTCACTCCTCTCAGTGACACTGACTGCCTGTCCCACAGTCATCAGCTCACTCACTCTCAGTGACACTGACTGTCTGTCCCAGGGTCACCACCTCATGCACTCCTCTCAGTGACACTAACTTTTTTTTTATTACAAAAATATACTTTATTCATAAATACTTTGATGATCTATACAACTGGACATGCCATACATATGTAAAAATGCCATCCCATATTCCCAATTTCTTCGTCTCCGCCGCATCTGCTCCCAGGAGGACCAGTTCCAAAACCGTACAACCCAGATGGTCTCCTTCTTCAAGGACCGCAATTTCCCGCCAGACGTGGTCGATGATGCCCTCCACCGCATCTCTTCCACTTCCCACTCCTCCGTCCTTGAGCCCCGCCCCTCCAACCGCCACCAGGACAGAACCCCACTGGTCCTCACCTACCACCCCACCAACCTCCATGTACAACGTATCATCCGCCGTCATTTCCGCCACCTCCAAACGGACCCCACCACCAGGGATATATTTCCCTCCCCTCCCCTATCAGCGTTCCGAAAAGACCACTCCCTCCGTAACTCCCTCGTCAGGTCCACACCCCCCACCAACCCAACCTCCACTCCCGGCACCTTCCCCTGCAACCGCAAAAAATGCAAAACTTGCGCCCACACCTCCCCCCTTACTTCCCTCCAAGGCGCCAAGGGACACTTCCATATCCGCCACAAATTTACCTGCACCTCCAAACACATCATCTGTTACATCCGCTGCACCCGATGTGGCCTCCTCTATATTGGGCAGACAGGCCGCTTACTTGCGGAACATTTCAGAGAACACCTCTGGGACACCCGGACCAACCAACCCAATCACCCCGTAGCCCAACACTTTAACTCCCCCTCCCACTCCACCAAGGACATGCAGGTCCTTGGACTCCTCCATCGCCAGACCATGGCAACACGATGGTTGGAGGAAGAGCGCCTCATCTTCCTCCTAGGAACCCTCCAACCACAAGGGATGAACTCAGATTTCTCCAGTTTCCTCATTTCCCCTCCCCCCACCTTGTCTCAGTCAAATCCCTCAAACTCAGCACCGCCTTCCTAACCTGCAATCTTCTTCTTGACCTCTCCGCCCCCACCCACTCTGGCCTATCACCCTCACCTTGACCTCCTTCCACTTATCGCATTTCCAACGCCCCTCCCCCAAGTACCTCCTCCCTACCTTTTATCTTAGCCTGCTGGACACACATTCCTCATTCCTGAAGAAGGGCTTATGCCCGAAACGTCGATTCTCCTCTTCCTTGGATGCTGCCTGACCTGCTGCGCTTTTCCAGCAAGATATTTTCAGCTCATGCCATACATATGTAAACATTCCATTTGTTTGCATACCGAAACAGAGTAATCATTCCTATTTGCAGGTCTGTATGATTACATTTTTAGCTGAGGGGTCAGCAGAGCCCAAATGACTGCGCGGGCCCCCTGTTCTTCTTTAGGCAGGCCGATGTTACACGGTGGTCTTTCCCCACCGTGCCTTGGCAGCAACTGCCCCAAGCTTCAGTGCGTCCCTCAACACGTAGTCCTGAACCTTGGAATGTGCCAGTCTGCAACACTCAGTCGGGGTCAACTCCTTCAGCTGGAAGATCAACAGGTTTCGGACCGCCCAGAGAGCGTCCTTCACTGAGTCGATGATCCTCCAGGCACAGTTGATGGCCGTCTCGGTGTGCGTCCCGGGGAACAGGCCGTAGAGCACGGAGTCCCGCGTCACGGCGCTGCTCGGGACGAACCTCGACAGACACCACTGCATTCCTCTCCAGACTTCCTCTGCGTAGGCACATTCCAGAAGGAGGTGTTGTGACAGTCTCGTCCCCTCCACAGCCGCTTCGAGGGCAGCGTGCGGTGCGACTGAGAGTCCGGGCGTGCATAAAGGATCTCACAGGCAGAGCCCTTCTCATCACCAGCCAAGCCATGTCTTGGTGCTTGTTGGAAAGTTCTGGCAATGAGGCATTCTGCCAAATGGCTTTGACAGTCTGCTCAGGGAACCGCTCAATAGGATCCGCCCTCTCCTTTTCCCGAAGGGTCTCAAGGCCACTACGTGCTGACCACTTCCTGATGGACTTGTGGTCAAAGGTGTTTTTCTTCATAAACTTCTTCACGAAGGACAGGTGATATGGAACGGTCCAACTACTCGGAGCGTTCCGCGGCAGCGAGGCCAGGCCCATCCTTCGCAACACCGGGGACCGGTAGAACCTCAGTACGTAGTGACACTTGGTGTTTGCGTACCGGGGATCCACGCACAGCTTGATGCAGCCACACACAAAGGTGGCCATCAGGGTGAGGGTGGCATTGGGTGTATTTTTTCCCCCGTTGCCCAGATCTTTATACATCGAGTCCCTTCGGACCCGGTCCATCTTTGACCTCCATATAAACTGGAAGATGGCCCGGGTGACTGCAGCGGCACAGGTTCTGGGAATAGGCCAGACCTGTGTCACGTATAACAGCAATGACAGTGCCTCACACCTGATGACCAGGTTTTTTCCCGCGATGGAGAGCGACCGTAGCGTCCATCTGCCCAGTTTCTGCCTCACTTTGCTGATACGCTCCTCCCAAGACTTGGCGCACGCCCCAGCCCCCCCGAACCAAATACCCAGCACTTTCAGGTGGTCGGTCCTGACGGTGAAGGGGATCGAGGATTGGTCGGCCAAGTTCCCAAAGAGCATGGCCTCGCTCTTGCCTCGGTTTACCTTGGCACCCGAGGCCCGTTCGAACTGGTCACATATGTGCATGAGTCTGCGCACGGACAGTGGATCAGAGCAGAAAACGGCGACGTCATCTATTTACTGGGAGGCCTTAACCTGCAGGGCCCCGCTGCCAGGAATAGTCACCCCTCTCAGGCTCACATCCTTCCTGATGGACTCAGCAAATGGCTCTATGCAGCACACAAACAAGGCAGGAGAGAGAGGGCAGCCCTGCCTGACTCCAGATCTGACTGGGAAGCTATCTGATTCCCACCCATTGATTGAGACTGCACTGACAATGTTGGTGTAGAGCAGTCTGATCCAAATTGCAGATTCCCTCCCCAAAGCCCATTTTGGAGAGAACATCTCTCATATACCGGTGTGATATGCTGTCAAAGGCTTTCTCCTGGTCCAGGCTGATCAGGCAGGTGTCCAACCCTCTGTCCTGCACGTAGGCGATCATATCCCTGAGGAGTGCGAGACTCTCAGCGATCTTCCTGCCCGGCACAGCACAGGTTTGGTCAGGGTGAATCACCGACCCTAGAGCAGACCTGACCCGGTTGGCGATTACCTTTGACAGAATTTTGTAATCCGCATTCAACAGTGAGATTGGTCTCCAATTTTTGAGTTCCTCTCTCTCCCCCTTCCGCTTGTAGATGAGGGTGATGATGCCTTTCCTCATGGATTCACTCATGGTACCTGCCCGAAGCATACTGACATACACCTCCAGCAGGTCCCGGCCAATCAAGTCCCAAAGAGCAGAATAGAGCTCGACCGGTAAGCCGTCGCTTCCGGGAGTTTTATTATTTTCAAAGGACTCGAGGTCCTTGGTCAGCTCGTCCAGAGATAGCAGCTGGTCCAGCCTCTCCCGTGTTCCGACGTCTAAGACTTCCGTGATAGAGGACAGGAATGACTGGGAGGCCGTGCTGTTGGTCGGCTTCGCGTCATACAGACTGGCATAGAAGGAATTACTGATCCTCATGACGTCAGCCTGAGATGACGTTATCGAGCCATCTTCTTCCTTCAGGCTGCTGAGCATGGAGCTCTCTTTGTGCACCTTCTGGAAGAAGAAACTGTGAGTACGTCTCGTCCTGCTCCACCGAGCGGACCCTGGACCGGAAGATTATCTTGGAGGCTTCCAAAGCAAAGAGCGAGGCTTACTGGCCCTTCACCTCCTTGAGGTCCTCCGTGACATCGACCCCCATCGTCTGCAGCAGGAGCAGATTCTGCAGACTTTCCTGGAGCTGGGACAGTTTTCCCCGCCTCTCTCGCGCCTCCTGAACACCTTTGAGGATGAAGAACCTCTTGATGTTCCCTTTTACTGTTTCCCAACAGTCCGCTGGGGACTCAAAGAGGGGCTTCACGGTTCTCCAACCTGCGTAGTCCCTCTTGAGCTCCTCAATGTTTCCCGGGGTCAACAGCTTTGTGTTCAGCTTCCACGTTCCCTTACCAGCCCGCTGCTCGTCCTGTAGGTGACAGTCGGCCAGCAGGAGGCAGTGGTCAGAGAAGAACACCGGCTTGACGTCGGTGGATCTGACCGAGAGCGTTCGGGACACAAACAGGTAATCTATCCTTGAGCGGATAGACCCGTCTGCCCGTGACCAGGTGTATCTACGCTGCGCTCCGTCTGCAGGGGTGCTGAAGACGTCGTGCAGCTTGGCATCTTTTACCGTGTCCATCAAGGCTCTGGACGTGGCATCCAGTTTACTGTCCCCCCCCCCGCCGGATCGCCCACCTGCATCAATGATACAGTTGAAGTCTCCGGCCAGAATGACCGGCCTGGACGTAGCCAGCAACAGTGGAAGCTGCTGCAGGACGGCCAGCCGTTCACTCTTACCCACTGGGGCGTACACATTAATCAGTCTCAGGGGAGCATTCCTGTACATGACGTCGGTGAAGAGGAGGCGCCCGCCCACCACCTCCTTAACCTCGGAGATGGTGAAGTTGCCTCCTCACAACAGGATACCCAGGCCGGAGGCACGGCTATCGTTGCCCCCCGACCAAACTGACGGCCCATGGGCCCACAAGCTCAACCATCTCCTGCAGCTGCTGAGGTGCGGTATCCCACACTCCTGCAGAAACAGGATGTCGGCTTTAACATTGGCCAGGAAGGGCATCGTGGAAACACATCGTGTAGCCGATTTGATGCTACGCACATTGATGCTGGCAATTTTTAACCCCATTTTAACAGTTTACAAGGTTAACAGTGTCCATTTATTGCTGGTCTTGCCCCTCTGGGGTAGCTGTGTGCATTCCCGTGGTGACAGCAAACTGCTGGACCCTCCCAGTGCTGAGGTAGCTGTCCAGCTCCACGCTGGAGCCATTTCCCCGCTCTGGTGTCTTCGCGTCGGGCCCAGGGTCCGCATGGTCCAGTTCTCCATCTGACAGCGGGGCTGTCACAGGACCGCTGCTCCCAGTTACCTGGAGCTGTGGGCCGGTGGGTACCTCTTGGTTCTCACTGCGTGGGGGGAGGCCTTTACCTGTCCCCTCAGAGGGATCGTCTTTTCCTGCTTGAGTGGTGCTGCCCTCCTTTTTCCCCGCGGCGCTCTGTCTCTTCCTCTGCTGACGACCCTCCTTGCGCCCGTCCTCACCATCGGAAGAGCTGCCTGTATCCTCGTCGTGTAGGTGTCGCTTACCCCTTTGCTGGGTGGCTTTGGAAGGTTTCCTCTTCCTGCTTTTCACAGTAATCCAATCCTCTGCCTCCTTTGATCCCTCCTCTTCCATTTCCTCCGTCTGTCCTGAAGGAGCTTGGATCGGCTGCTGCACCTCCCTGCTGTCTGCCGTCTGCTCCGCTACAGCCTGCCCTTCCTTCTGGGTGCCTCCAGACACCGTTCCCGTGCTGTTTAGTGGTACCTTGCTGGTCTTAGGCGGTCCACGGCTCGTGTTGCCACCTCCGGCCATCTGTGCGTACGTGGCGGCCCCTCGTCTTGGGCAGGCCTTGTACATGTGGCCCGCCTCTCCGCACAGATTACAGTTCTTGGCCTCCTTACATTCCTTGGTCGGGTGGCCTTCCTGCTTGCAGTTTCAGCAGACGGTCACCTTACAATCCGCCGCCATGTGGCCTGATCTCCCGCAGGTTCGGCACACGTTTGGCTGCCCTGCGTATGTCAGGTAACCTCTGCTTCCTCCGATGGCAAAGCTGGAGGGTGGGTGGAGGATGTTCCCACTGGCATCGACCCTCAGGGTTACTCTGACCTGTCGTTTGCTGGTCCAGATCCCGAAAGGATCGACCACATCGGTACTCTCTCCCTCGACCTGGACCTGGACGTATCTTCTCAAGGTCAGGACATCTGCTGCTGGGACGTGAGGGTTGTACATCTGGATTGTTACAAGCGGACTCCTCTGCGCAGGAAGCACACTCAACGGGACCGCCGACAAGATGGAGAACAGAGGTTCCCCTTCCTTCTCCTTGAAGACCTTCAGGAGCTGCTCGCAATTCTTCACGCTCCTGAAGGTCACATCGAAATAGCCTGCTGCAGGGAAATCCTGCAGGCAGTATACGTCCACTGCTTCAAACCCGCAGCACTCCAGCAAAATCTTCTTCACGAACACCGTCCGATCGACCGGTGTGCACTCCTCCATCTTCTTCACAGTCACCCTGACTGTGTTACGAATGCCCTGGCCAGGGCTGCGAGCGGCTGCTGAGGCCATAGCTCTGAGGTTGGCTGGTACCTGAATTGGCGTTAGGCCGAAGCCAGCATAAAGATCCACCAAGAGCAGGTCAGCACAACCAAACGATCCTCCAACGTCCAATCACAATCACTGTCTGTCCCAGAGTCAACATCACACCAACTCCTCTCAGTGACAGTCTGTCTGTCTGTCCCAGGGTCATCAGCTCACTCACTCCTCTCAGTGACACTGAATACCTGTTCAAAGGTCATCACCTCACTCACGCCTCTCAGTGAGACTGACTGCCTGTCCCAGGGTCATCACTTTGCCTACTCTTCTCAGGGTAGAGTACTTGCTTGAAGCACTTGCAGTGAGATTGCTGCCTAAGCTGGTGGTACATGTGTGACTTTGCTGTAGCACAATGTCTTATATATCCACCTCCTTGTCTGTTCAGTGTCTCCTACTGTGACAAGCTGCCTGTCTCTCCTCTGTGCTAAGACACAATGCATGCCATAAACAAGCAGAAAGTGAGCGAGCATTAAGAAATGAAGCCAAAAGCCTTAAAGTACATTTTACATAGAACAATGAGATGTATGTGTGTACCTGTGTGCAAATTCTTATATTTTCCCAATTTTCTCACCATTGTAGGTGTCACACAATGCAAGGAAGATTCCATCCAGTGTGTCTATCTCAGTTACCATCAGTTCAATTTGAGATATTGGAAAATGGAATTTACAGTTGAGTTTATTCAGTGGTTTATTTATGTTAACATTTTTTAATTGTCCAAATGTTTGAATTAAACAAGGTGAACTGTCCAACCAATAGCTACACGTCTGAATTATCAGAAGGTTTCAATTCAGCTACTTTGGATGAAGCAATTTTGAATTAAAAGATATAAACAGAATGCACATCATTCACAAGTTATATAAGAGCAAGTTCTTTAAAAAATTATTCAAAATTTGAATTGCAATACACTGAAACTGAAATGACTTGCAGTAACAAATGCTAATTAATTCAATTAATCCGTATAGCTTCACTGAAATCAATGCAATCCACATAGCATTGATTTGCATTTAATTTTCATGCAAATACTAACATCTTAACTCTTAGCCAAAGGAAATGCATATTTGACAAGTTAATAATTCATAAAGAAGCAGAGGATTGTCAGGATTACAGTGATCATGGCTTTCTTCATTTAAGCAAGAACCAGAAATAGGAACTTGCCACAATAGGAGCAAGAAGGTCTGGAAATTATTGTGCTATTCATTTATGCCACGTGAGCTGGACCAGCATTTATTGCCCATCTTTAGTTGCCCTTGAGAAGATGGTGGTGAGCTGCTTTCTTGAACCACCGTGGACCCATTATGCCATTAGGGAGGGAATTCCAGGATTTGACCCAATGTAATAACTCAGGCAGCCCAATGGGAAAGGAACATTATTTATTGTTGAACACTAAAGTACAGCGACTACTCGTGGTGTGCAAAGGCTAGTTCTTGCCAGGGGCAGTTCTGCAGACACATCCCTCTGGCACATGTGGGACTTGGATCTAAGCCCCCTGGCTCTGAGCTAGGGACAGTAACACTGCTCCTGGGTCTGCGTTTTTTTTCTCTTCCCTTTATATCCAGAAGTGCTCTTACACACAACTGAATGGCTTACCCACCACCAAATCACTGCTCCTTTTTTTTTAAACAGCCAGCCGTAAATTACCTGTGCAGCCAGTTTGACAATTACACGAGAAGACTATTAAGGACAATGTGAACTATCAGAAGTGAAGGAGAGGGGAGGCTGCCTGAGTCTGCTTTCTTTCTTTTGAAATCAGCATGTACGGAGGTGTTATTACACACCTCTCGAGCAGGTGGAACTTGACGCAAGGCTCTTCTGGTACAGAGGTAAGGTCATTAACTCTACACCACAAAATGTACCCCCCTCCCCCATCCACCTACCAACCCCAGTAGGTCTGCTTTATAAAGGGCTCAGATGATAAGTTGCAGCCAGACAGGCCATTGCCAATTATTAAGAGAACTCTTATTCAGTGAGCTCCACAGGGAGATTAATTAATGCTTCCCCATGGGCCTTGTAGAGGTTATTACAGATATATTTCCAAGTCTGGGTGCTGAGTGGCTTGGAGCTCAAATTGGAGGTTTTGGTGATCCCATGTGCCTGCTGCCCTTGTCAATATAGATAGCACAGATCACATGTTTTGAAGGTGCTGTATAAAAAACCTTGGTGAATTTCTGTAGTGCCCCTTTTAGATGGCACATATTTCTGCTATAATGCATTGATGAAGTGAATGTTCGTTAATGTGGTGCTAATCAAATGGGCTATTTTGTCCTGGATGGTGCCAAGTTCCCTTGAGTGTTATTGGACATGCACTCATCTAGGCAAGTGGGGAGTATTCCATCATACTCCTGCCTTGTGCCTTATATATGGTGGATAGGCTGTGGGAAGTCAGCTGAGTTACTTGCTGCAGGATACTTAGCCTCTGACCTGCTCTTGTAGCCACAGTATTTATATGGTGAGCCCAGTTCAGTTTCTGATTAACCCAAGACGTTGACTGTGGATGATTCAGTGATAGGAATGCAATTAATATCAAGGGTTAATTGCTAGATTCTCTCATGTTAGGTATGGTCATTATATGACAATTGTGGGTCACAAATGTTACATGTCATTTATCAGTCCAACCTGGATGTTCTCTAGGTCTTGCTGTATTTGAAATAGACAACTTCAGTATCTAAGGCATTGTGAATGTAGCTGAATGTTGTGTAATCATCAGCAAACATCCTCCATTCTGACTTTATGATGGCGGGCAGGTCATGGATGAAGCAGCTGAAGATTTTTGGGTGTGGTCATTATCCTGAGAACTTCTGTACAGATGTCCTGGAGATCACACAATCCCTATAGTGTGTAAGCAGACCATTCAGCCCATTGAGCCCACTCAGACCCTCTGAAGAGCTTCCCACTCAGACCCAATCCCCCTACCCTGTTCCTGTAACCCTTCATTTCCCATGGCTAACCCACCTAGCCTGCACATCCCTGGACACTATGGGGAATTTAGCATGGCCAATCGTCCCAACATACTCATCTCTAGACTGTGGGAGGGTACCAGGGCACCTGGGAGAAACCCACACAGACACGGGGAGAATGTGCAAACTAGTGACCCGAGGCTGGAATCGAACCCGGGTCCCTGGGGTTGTGAGGTGCCATGTCGGCCTGTGTTAACCACCATGCAGCAGCGATGAGATGACTGACCTCCAACAATAACAACCACCTTCCGACGTATCAGGTATGACTTGAATCAGTGGAGAGTTTTCCCTGTAATTCCCATTCACTCTAATTTTACTTATTTGTAGAAAGTCTGGCATATGGTAAATGGAGCACTCTATAACAAGAGGCAAGAAAGATTGACTTTCTATGTGCTTTGTAGCTTTAATTCTGTTTTCATGCAAGAGACTAAAACTAACAGCCAGGTCATTTCTGACACCGAATGTTCTGTGCCAGAGCACAAAAGAGTATGATAGCATCGTGATGATGTTTCTGGATTAGCAAAGCAGAGGTCTGAACTACTGATCCAGAAATATGAACTCAACACTCACCGCAGAATTTAAAATGAGTTCATTAAACAATACCGGAATAAAAAGCTAACATCAGTAAATGGTGATCACAAGTGTCATGACAACTCACCTGCTTCACTAATGTCCTTTCAGGAATAAAAAGCTTTGTGTTTATCCAGTTTAACCTCTGCATACTCCAAACCCACATTAATGTGACTGACTCTGAATTCGCTAGGCAAGCTGGATTCAAAATGGTGACTCACCAGTAATTGTTGGCAATTAGGGATTGGTAGTGAAATCTCATGAATGAGAAAAGGTTTGACTCACAAAAGACACTGGGCAGCAATTTCAGTGGCTGGAAATTGATACCGATTTGTGCAACCAGTTAATGGCTTTCCACTGAATTTCTACCTGTGCTATTTCAAATGATTTTTTATTTTAAATGGGCTGACGATGTCTCATGCTGATCTGTGGAAACATTTCAGAGAGTTACAATAGCCAGTGCTATGCAAGAAACTTAAACCTCCTGGAGCACAGGATCGAGAGATACCGATCTTGTGCTGGTGGTGAAAGGGAGAGAGAATGGGGATCCCTATGGAATCATAGGATCCCTAAAGGATGGAAGTATCCCACCCAGACCCACCCCACCTAGGTTAAAATCTTTGAGAGAAAGTGAGGGCTGCAGATGCTGGAGATCAGAGCTGAAAATGTTTTGCTGGAAAAGCGCAGCAGGTCAGGCAGCATCCAAGGAACAGGAGAATCGACGTTTCGGGCATAAACCCTTCTTCAGGAACAAGAAGGGTCTGAACACCCCACCTACCCTATCCCTGTAGCCCTGCATTTCCCATGGCTAACCCACCTAGCCTGCACAACCGTGGACACTATGGGCAATTTAGCATGGCCAATCTACCTAACCAACACATCTTCGATGTGGAGGTGCCAGTGTTGGACTGGGGTGGACAAAGTCAGAAGTCACACGACATCAGGTGACAGTCCAACAGGTTTATTTGAAATCACAAGCTTTCAGAGCGCTAAATCATCCCAAACTTTCATCAGGTGAAGGAGCAGCATTCCAAAAGGTTGTGATTTCAAATGTACCTGTCAGACTATAACCTGGTGTTGTGTAATTTCTGACTCTGTACAGTTTTGGACTGCAGGAAGAAACCCACGCAGGCACATACAAACTTCACACAGTCACCCAAGGCTGGAATCAAACCCGGATTCAGCTGTGATCTGAATCTTCCTTCCACACGGGGATGTGGAACAGACTGAAGCTCCTAGGTTGCCTTTCATTATGTTTCTCTCCATCTGCCGGGAAGCATGGACACATGGGAACATTCGAAGTTGCATTATATATTTGTGCTGTGACTCAAATGCTGAGGATGCACACATTGGTTAAAAAAAAACCCATCTCCTATTTACTTGCTTTCTATTTTGCAATTAGTAGTTCAATTTAAAATCAATAACATTTTCATCCAAACAACTGGAAAGTATAACTTCAATTCCACCCTTCAATACACACAAACACACCATCACTGGGAGGAGAGGTGCCCACTATCTAGCAGAGCACTCACACAAATGCACCGTCACTGGGAGGAGAGGTGCCCACTATCTAGCAGAGCACTCACACAAATGCACCGTCACTGGGAGGAGAGGTGCCCACTATCTAGCATAGCACTCACACAAATGCACCGTCACTGGGAGGAGACGTGCCCACTATCTAGCAGAGCACTCACACAAATGCACCGTCACTGGGAGGAGAGGTGCCCACTATCTAGCAGAGCATTCACACAAACACACCATCACTGGGAGGGGAGGTACCCATCATCTTTCATAGCATTCACACAGTGATGATTGCCAAAAGGACAGCATTCCAAAACTAAAAGGACACTGTGTCACCACGATATCAGATGAGAACAAGCAAGCTACAAACGTTGGAGATTTGGAAACAAAAGCAGAAAATACCAGAAGTGCACACAGCAGGACTGTTAGCATTGGAAAATGATTAAAAAGAAACAGGCAAATTAAAATTTTGTGTGTTTTGGGATTGGAATATCCAACATGGACATGTGTACGCTGGCTGCGCCTTTCGAGACATTTCCAGAAACAGAAACTGGAAAATTAAGAGTGCACTCCCATTTGGACTCCACTGCCCATTCTTGCACGGATATCAAGCCTGTTTAGAAGATTCCACTTTTGGGTCTGAATGATTGCAGAACCAAGTGGGGTGAGACTCTCTGAAGAAGTAACATGCATCACTTGGATTTGACATCAGATAGAGGATGAAAGCAGAAATCTGGAGAGAAATCCTGGCTGACTTTCTCTTGACCCTTCAATCCCTCTGGCTCAGCAACCCATGGAAAGATCATCCACAGCATCCCAACTGCTCTTAGACTTTTAACCCCTTGATTTTGTTGCTGCCAACCACCAATTAATTCTAAATCCTTGCATACGGGGTCAGTCTGACTGGGCAGGAGCTGATAATTTCTTTTTTCTTAGCCAGCTCTTGAGGGTTTGATTGGGCTCTGGGAATAGGATCTGGTTGAATTTCCAGGGTCTGAACACATAGCATATTGAGTTTTTTTGACTACCAAGCCAAGTGCTTGCCAGGGTGCGTGCTAACCATCCAATTAAGCACATGGATGAGACAGGAGAGGGAGAGAGAAAGAGAAAGAGACAGTACCTCAGAGGTGTTTTTGGCATTTGTAACATTAGGAAAACCATAATAGTCAGGACATCAGCAGAGCGGGGTAGCCTTTCACTGGTTGGTCAGCAGCCAAATACATCGCCTGATATCTACAGCTGGAGTTTGAAGACCTTCGCTTTCATGGAACACAAGCCCCCAAGCCCTGGGGTATAACTAAGATGCCACCTCCATTTCTTGTCCTGGAACTTCCTCCTTAACTGTGTGTCAACACTGTGTGCACTGCAGTGGTTTGAGAAGGCAGCTGATTATATTCTGAAAGTATGAGCAAGGGGAGATATTGTCCTTTCCAGTGACACCCCATCACAAGAACGAATAGAAAAGAAATTGGACTACAAATTCAGAAACCAAATTTTGGAGTAAGCAGAGGCATAATGTCACGACAAATTTTGGAAAATTTTGCCTCGCTATAAGGCCACTATGTTTTTGTCTGCATGGCATCCCAGCACATCAGGCTAACTTTGGATTATGGGAGACCTTAGCCATTACTTGAACACAGAAAATTCAGAAAGAAATTGAAAAAAAGTTGTAAGAGTAAAGAGAGAGTGAGAGAAGTGGCTGGCAGCTAACATCTAAATGTCTTCTTTTAGCATATAAGTAGTAAAAAGGTAGCAAGAAAGGGGAGGGAGCCAATTAAGTACCAGAACAGAGATCCACACATTGAAGCAGCCCAATGTACCAATTCAGCATTTCACATCTATCTTTACTAAGGAAAAGGATAGTCCCAAAGCCAAAGCTAAAAGGGAGATGTTTAAGCTGATGAATGAGCTATAAACTAACAAAATGTTACTAGAAAGTGACCTGAAGTTGACGATCCAAAAGAAGCAGATGGAATGTGAAGCTATTGAAAGAGCTAGAAGTAGAAATTGTCAAGGTAATTGCTATAATATTTCAATCCTCCTTAGACACAGACTAGTTACAGGGAACAGAAGAATTGTGAATGTTACACATGGTCAAAAGAGGGAGTGAGTGACTACAACATCTACAGGCCAGTCAGTCTAAACTCAGTGATGGGAAAATGATTTGAAATTAAAATCTGCAAAAACAAAATTGACAGCCACTTGAACAAGTGTCATTTCGCATGAATCTGTCAAATATAAATCATGCCTAACTAACTGAATTTTTTGATGGGTTAACAGACATGGTTGATATGGGTAATTTGCTTGATCTTTATCAACTTGCAAAAGGCATTTGATAAAGTGGCAGGTAATTGTTTGACAGTAAAGTTCAAACCCATGGAATAGGAGAGGTTCAGCATTGAACAAAGTTGACTGAGTGATGGTACATGGTGGTTGATTGATCTGGAAGAAGATGTGCAGTGCTGTTACTCAGAGCTCAGTATAAGGACCACTGACTTTCTTCAACTCTACTGGTGACTTAGATTTGAGCGTACAGAGTACAGTATTAAATTTGCTGCAATATAAAACTCATAAATATATGAACCAGGAAGAGAATAGTGACAAACTTCAAAAGGATATAGACAAGTTTATGGGATTTGTGGGCATAAGGCAGATGTGATTTCATATATTTTGTAAGCGGAACAAACAAAGTCAATCCAAACTAATAATTATAATTCAAAGGGGTTGCAAGAACAGGGCACCTGAACTGGGGAAGTATTTGGAAGTAATAAGGCAGATTGGGAAAATGGTTGAAAAAGCTTGCAGGGTTTTAGTGTTATACATTTGTTCATGGGACATAGGTGTGATTGACTGGGCTGGTATTTATGGCCCATCCTTAGTTACCCTTGAGAATGTGGTGATAAGCTGCTTTCTTGAACCACTAAAAATCCATTTGCCATAGACAGAGCCACAGCACTATTAAAAGGGGAATTTCCAGGATTTTGATTCAGCAATTGTGATAGTTTTCCAGATCAGGATGTAATGTGACTTGGAGAGCAGTCTATAAGTAATGGTGTTCCCATGCATTTGTTACCTTAATCTTTCCAGATGGTAGAGGTCAGAGGTTTGGAAGATGCTGTGGAAGAACTTGATGAGTCACTGTCATGTATCTTGAAAATAGTACATGCTACTGCCACTACATATTGGTGGTGGAGGGAATGGATGTTGAAGGTGGTAGATGGAGTGCCAATCAAGTGAAGTCTTTCAATCTAGAGCAGCATTAAGATCTTGAATGTTGTTGGTATTGTATTCATTCATGTAAGTGGATTGATTCATCATTGATATTGAGGGATTCAATGACGGTAATGCCATTGAATGTTAAGTGGTAACATTGCCATGAATGTTACTTGCCACCCGTTAATCTAAGTCTACATATTTTGCTGCATTTGGACACGGATTGCTTCAGTATCTGAGGAGTCATAATGTTCAGTGAATATCCCTGTTTGTGACATTATGATGGAGTGAAGGTCATTGATGTAGTAGTTGAAGTTTGTTGGGCCTAGGACTCTATGCTAAGGAACTCTTGCAGAGATGGCGTGGAGCTGAGATGATTGACCTCCAACAAACACAACAATATTTATTTCTGCTAAGTATGAATCCAATCAGTGGAGAGTTTCCCCCATTTCCTATTAACTACAGTTTTGCTAAGGCTCTTTGATTCTCCACCACTGCCTTGTCATCAGTGAGAGTCACTGTCACCTCACCTCTGGAATCCAGCTATCTGGTTTCTTGTAGATAATGGTCAGGCTTAGGCCAATCCAGAGATGAGTTATTTGCCACAAGAGCTCAGCCACCATGTTGACATTGCATTTTTTATTTCTGGTCAATGGTAGGATGTTGATAGTGATGATAATGTCATTGAATGTCATGGGGAGATGGTTAGATTCTTTGTTCATACAGATGTTCATTGCCTGACACTATTTGATGTGAACTTTATTTGATCTTGTCAATGCAAGTCTGGATGCTACAGACAGACACAGACTGCTGTATATTGCAAGCATTAATGGATGCATTGATTACAAAAGCAATGAAATTTTGTTAAGTCTTTAAAAAAACCCTGGTTTAGTCTCAACTGGATTTTGTCTCCAATTTTTGCCCCACCGTTTCAGAACAATGTGAAAGCTTTGGAGAGAATGCAGAAGAGATTTAGAATAATGTTTGCAGAAATGAATAAGTTCAATTATGCAGATAGATTAGAAAAGCAGGAGATGTTCTCCTCAGAAATAGAATTTCGAGAGGGGATTTGCGAGAGGTTCTCAAAACCATGAAGTGGCCAGGGAACGTGGATGGAAACTGTTACCCATGACAGAAGGATCAAGAAGTAGAAGATACAGGTTTAACATGAAATTCATACCTGACAAACTCACTAAAGGTGTGGGCAACACTGTTGATGTTGTGTACGTAGACCTCCAGAAAGCATTTGATACAATGCAATACAACAGGCTTGTGAAAAGTGTTATAACTCATGGATTAAAATGTTCAGTAGCAACATGGATACAAAATTGGCTTGTGAAAACTTTTAACACTAGAGTAAGGCTTATAAAGGAATTCCGCAGGGAACTGGTATTGGGATTAAAACAGGAAGTGCTGGAGGATTGTTCAGTGGTTAGCAATGCTGCCTCTCAGCACCAGGGACCTGGGTTCTATTCCAGCCTTGGGCAATTGTGTGTGCGAAGTTTACACATTCTCCTCGTGTCTGTGTGGATTTCCTCCCACAATCCAAAGATGTACAGGTTGGGTGAATTGGCTATGCCAACTTGCCCATAGTGTTCAGGGATGTGTAGGTTAAGGGTAAATGTACATTAATAGGGTAGGATGGGTTACTCTTAGGGTCAGTGTGGACTTGTTGAGCTTGATGGCTTGTTTCTCACAGTGTAGCTTCTATGATAATGTTTCTATGATGAAAGCCAGCAGATCTGGCAGTGTATATGTAGAGACAATCAGAGTTAATATTTTGAGTCCCATGACTGTCAGAATGCATCCAGCATTTGTCGTATTTTGGGATGGAGACCCTTGCTTTTCTTGATCTGTCCAAATGATCTAGATTTTCATATGTAGGGCATAGTTTTAACACCTGCAGTCAGTGCAGAGCTCAGAAGCATTGTAAACGGTGAGAAGGACAGTGTAGAACTCAAAAAAAGGATTCAGACAACTTGATGCAAATAATGTTTAATTCAGAGAAATGTGAGAAACATAGAAAATAGGGAGCTGGAGTTGACCATTCAATCCTTCAGGACTGCTCTACCATTTAATATCATCATGACCAATCATCCAATCCAATAGATCATTTCGGCTTCTCCCCAAAACCTATAGAAACTTTGAACATAGGAGAATGGGGAGGGAGGTGGTCATCCTTAAAGTAAATGACCTTAGTACAGAGAGACAACAAAAAAGGTTGCTATTCTAAAATATATGCAGAACAGAGAAACCTGAGTATAAATGTTGATGAATCATTAAAGTTAACAGGACAAGTAGACAGAGTTGTTAATTATTTGTACAGTATTCTAGGTTTCATTAATAGAGGCATAGAGTGCAAGAACAAGGAGATTATGCAGAATTTAAAAAAGACACGAGCAAGATCTCAGCCGGACTATTGCTTATAGTTCTAGGTACCATACTTTAGGACAGATATGAATGGTTAGAAAAGATGCAAAATAGGTTTACAAGAACAGCTAAGAAACTTCACTTATGAGGATAGATGAGAGAAGTTGGGATTGTTTTCCTTGGGGAGACAGTTGAGAGGAGATTTCACAGAAGTTTGAAAAATCATGATGTGCCCAGATTAAGTGGATAGGGAAAGTTTGTAACTGCTCAGAAAAGGATCAAGAATGGGGGAGCAGTTTTCAATTAGTTTTTCAATGAAGAAAGTGCAAGGTAAGAAAACGTTTCTTCACAACATCAGTAGATAGGGTCTGGAATACATTGTCTGGAAGTGTGGTAAAGACAGGTTCAATTGAGGTATTGAAGAGGGCATTTGGGTATTATTAAATAGAAACAATGTGCAAGGTAATGGGGGAGAAAGGAGCAGACTTTGGTAATAAGCCAACTTGTTTAGAGAGCTAGCGTAGCCATGATGGGCCAAATGGCCTCCTTATGTTTATTTATTCACAGGATGTGAGTATCACTGGCTGGACCAGCATTTATTGCCCATCTCTAATTGCCCAGAGGGTTGAGAGTCAACCCTTTTGCTGTGAGTCTGGAGCCAGACCAGGTAAGGCTGGCAGTTTCCTTCCCTAAAGGACTTTATTGAACCAGGTGAGTTTTTCCAACAATCATCAAAGGATTCATGATCATCAGTAGACTCACAATTTCAGATTTTTATTGAATTCAAATTCTACTGTGGCAGGATTTGATCCCAGGTCCCCTTTGGATTAACAGTCCAGCAATAATCTCACTAGGCTGTTACCTCTCCCTGTGCACTATACAACAATTCTGTGAATCAGTGACAAACAAGCTAAGGAAGCCAAGGGGAAATCCACTGTGAGGGGTTACAATCTTCCATGTGCTGTATAAAACGTTGAATACTCAATCAGAACTTTCCAAATACACTTGAAAGAGCACCAGGCCAAATCAGAAACTGTCGGGCCATGGGAACAAGAAAGGTAAGTAGGAGTTGCTGAATTGCTACTGGCCTGAACGGAAGGGCCAAATGGCCTCCTTTTGTGTTGAAATCATTCTGCAATCCTCTGGCCTCCAGCAACATAATTTAAGTTCCATATATCAATTAAAAACTGCAATAGAAATAACCAAATCAACTTGTTCTGAAAATTAGACAATGAAGGATTGCAGCTTTATTTGATTTTAATTGAGAAATCTCTTAGCATGCAAAAAATGCTCTGAGATAAATTTGCTCCTAACTGTTTTATTCTTTTCCCTCTTTATATTCCACATTCAATTACAAAAAGATTGCTGTTTGTCAAATGAACATAGAACTGTACAGCAAAGAAACAGGCCCTTCGGCCCATGGCATTGTCCTGAACATGACACAAATTAAACTAAGCCCTTCTGCCTGCCCTTGGTCCATACCCCTCCATTTCTTGCATATTCATGCACTTATCTAAAAGTCTCTTAAATGCCCCTAATGTATCTGCCTCCACCACCACCACTGGAAGCGCGTTTCAGACTCCGACCACTCTCTGTGTAAAAAAACCTGCCCCTCACATCTCCTTTGAACTTTCCCCCTCTCCTCTTAAATGCATGCCCCCTAGTATTAGATATTTCAACTCTAAAGAAAAAAATTCTGACTATCAATCCTATATATGCATTTCATAATTTTATCGACTTCTACCAAGTCTCCCTTCAGCCTCTACTGCTGCAGAAAAAACAACTTAGGTTTCTCCGGCCTCTCTCTTATACCTCATATCCTCTAATCCTGGCATCATTCTGGCATCATCCTGTCAAACCTCTCCTGCACCCTCTCCAAATCCCACACATCCTTCCTGTAATGTGCCAACTAAAACTGGGGCCTAACCAAAGTCTTATAAAGCTGCAACATGACTCCAGTGTTCAGAGCACCAACCAATAAAGGCAAACATGCCATACACTTTCTTTACTACCCTATCTATTTGTGTGGCCACTTTCAGGGAGCGAAGAACCCCAAGATCCCTCTGTACACTAATGCTGTTCAAGGCCCTGCCATTAACTGGATACTTTTCCTTAATATTTGATATCCCAAAAGTGCAGCACCTCACACACTTGCCTGGATTAAACTCCATTTGCCATTAATCCGCCCATATTTGTAACTAATCTATATCCCAATATACCCTTTGACAACCACTATCCATAACACCACTGATCTTTGTATCATCTGCAACTTTACTAACCCAGCCATCTACATTTTCATCCGTGTCATTTTTATATATCACAAACAGCAGAGGTCCCAGTACGGATCTCTGCAGAACACCACTATTACGGACCTCCAACCAGAAAAACACCACTACCCACTGCGTTCTATGGGCAAGCCAATTCTGATTCCCTGCAGCTAGGTCACCGTGGATCCAATGCATCTTAATCTTTTGGATGAGCCTACCATGAGGGACCTTGTTGAAAGCCTTACTAAAATCCAGGTAGATAACATCCAACGCACTACCGTCATCAATCACCTTAAACACCTCCTTGAAAAAGTCAATCAATTTAGCAAGACATAATCTGTCCTGCACATAGCCATGCTGACTGTCCCTAATCAGGCCATGCTTTTCCCAATGTGCATTAATCCTATCCCTAACAATTCTGCAATACAAGCAAAATCTCAGATTTAGTGACAAATCAGCAAATGGGGGTAAGGAGGAACTGAGGAAGGTCACAATCACCAGAGAAGTGGTACTGAGTAAATTGTTAGAAGCTTGAAAGCATGCAGGTTCTGATCGACATCATCCTAAGTGAGTGGCAGGGATGTGACAAATGGAGAATAATGTGGGAAAATGTGAAATTGTCAATAGAACAAAAAAGCAACATATTATCACTAAACAGTGAGAGAATGCAGGGAGATGCAGAGAGATCTGGGTACCTTTGTGCATGAGTCACAAGAGGTCAGTGTTCAGATACAGCAGGTAATTAGGGAGGTCAAAAGAGTACTATCATTCATCATAAGGGAAATTTAACACAATGTGGATGTTATGCTTCAGTTATAGAGGGCACTGATGAGACTCCATTTGGAGTACCGTGCACAATATTGGTCACCTTATTTGAGGAAGAATGTAAATTGGAAGCAGTTTAGAAAAGATTTACCAGACTAATCGATTGAGGAAAGGTTGGACAGGTTAGGCCTGTATGTACCAGAGTTTGAAACAGTAAGATTTATCTTGATTGAAACATATAAGATTCTAAGTGTTCTTGGATAGATGTGGAGAGGATACGTCCTTGAATGGAGGAGTCTGGAACTAGGGGTCACTGTTTTAAAGTCAGGGCTTGCCCATTTAAAATCGAGATTAGCCAAAGTATTTTCTCTTAGAAGAACTCATGTCTTTAGAATTTTCTCCTTGAAAAGGTGGTGGAAGCAAAGCTCTTGAATATTTTTAAGGCAGGCATAGATGGATTCTGCTCAGACCATCGAGAATAGGAGTTGGGGCATCATGTTGAATTGTACAGGATGTTAGTGAGGCCGTTTTTGGAGTATTAAGTACAGTTCTGATCGCTCTGCTATAGAAAGGATAAAATTGAAGAAGGTCCAGCAAGTAATCACAGCTATGTTGCTGGGACTGGAGGGTTTGAGTTGCAAGGAGAAACTAGGTAGGCTGGGACTTTTTTCCCTGGAGTGTAGGAGGTTGAGGGGTGACCTTACAGAGGTTTATGAAATCTTGAGGGGCATAAATAAGGTGAATAGCAAAGGTATGTTCCTTGGGATGTGGGGGTCTAAAAGAAGGAGAAAGATTTAAAAGATAACATTTTCAGACAGAGAGTGATTCATATATGGAATGAACTTCCAGAGGAAGTGGTGGATGCAGGTGCAGTTACAACATTTAAAAGACACTTGGACAGGTGCATGAACAAGAAAGGTTTAGAGGGATATACTCGAAATGCAGGGAAGTAGGACTAGTTTAGTTTGGGAAACATCTTTGGCATGGATGTGTTGGACTTAAGCATCTGTTTCTATGCTGGATGGCTCAATGAGTCGAGGCAAGCGGGTGAAAGGTCATCCGGGCCGATGGAAATATGGACATATGGTCACAATCAGATCAGCCACGATCTTATTGAATCTCAGAACAGGCTTGAAAGGCTGATTGGCCGACCCCTTTCCAAATTCATACCTCCAACCTAGCTATATAAGTGTAACTTCACCAACACTGTCTAGACCAAAGCAGCCTGCTTGATTGGCACCACATCCGCAAATATTCACCCTTTCCACCATTGTAGCAGTCGTGTGTAACATCTACAAGATTCTGTCAAGAAACACATCAAGGTTCCTTTAACAGCACTTTCCAAACTCATGACCACTTCTATCGAGGACAACGAGGGTGACAAATATGTGGGAACATCAACATCTGCATGTGCTTCTCTGAGCCGCTCACCATCCTGATTTGGAAATATTTTGTCTTTCCTTCAATGTCGTTGGGTCAAAAACCAGGAACTTCTACCCTAACAGCACTGTGGGTGTTCCCACTCCAAATGGGCTCCAATTATTGAAGAAGGTTGTTCACTAGCACTTTCTCAAAGTCAATTTGAGATGAGCAATAAACACTGACCTAATCAATGAGCTTTATATTTCTTGAATGAATAAAAAACAAAAGCCTCCGACTGAACATCCCTGGAATGAGCCTACCATGCAGTCTATCTGTTAACATTTGCTTCCTGCCTCTGGTAAATTTTAGTTCCAACTTACAACCCAATGGATTTTTACTTTACTTTATAGTTGTGGAACTTCTATCAAAGCATTTGCTCAAATCCATGCTGACCACATCAAGAAATATATTGTGCAAAAATGTGAGGCTGTTTTGGTTTAAAAAAAAGAAAAGCAAACTTTTATTTACATGTCGAGAGACGAGAGAATACTGGGGTTTACAGGCATCGAGATGTCATGATAGGTGAACCACAGACAGTTCGTAGTCAGGCACAGCAAGTAACGAAATAAAATGCTGACTTTATTCGAATATGAAATTGGGAAAATCTTAGAGCCATAGAGCTGTACAGCACAGAAACAGACCCATCGGTCCCACTCATCCATGCTGGCCAGATATCTTAAATTAATCTTGTCCCATTTGTCAGCACTTGGCTCCTATCCCTCTAAACCTTTCCTACCCTTGTACTCATCTAGATGCCTCTTAAATGCTATGGTTGTACCAGCTTCTACCACCTCCTTTGGCAGCTCATTCCACACCACCCTCTGTGTGAAAGCGTTGCCCCTTAGGTCCCTTTTAAATCTTTCCCCTCTCACCCTAAATCTATACCCTCTAGCTTTGGACTCCCCTATCCTGGGGACAGACCTTGGCTGTCCACCCTATCCATGCCCCTCATGATTTTATAAACCTCTATAAAGTCACCCCCCAGCCTGTGATTCTCCAGGGAGAACAGCTAGTGCCTAGTCAGCCTCTCCCTATAGCTCAAATTCTTGAACCCTGGCAACATTCTTGTAAATCTTTTCCAAACCCTTTCAAGTTTAACAGCATCCTTCCTATAGCAGGGAGACAAGAATTGAACACAGTATTCCTAAAGTTACCTAACCAACGTCCTGTGCAGCTGCAATATGACCTCCCAACTCCTATACTCAATACACTGACCAATAAAGGCAAGCATACTGAATGCCTTCTTCACTACCCTGTCTATTTGCCACTCCATTTTTAAGGAACAATGAACTTATACTCCAAGGTCTGATTTGCTCGGCAACACTCCCGAGGACCTGACTATTATGTGTATAATCTTGCTGGAGCTTACAGTGTTAGAGAAACATCACCAATTGTACTGTATACAGTTTTATTTTCCTTAAATAAAAGTTAGGGCGAATATTTACTTGTATAGGAGGCATGTCAATGAAAGTTCACTAGTTTGATCTCTAGGATGAAAGGTTGCTCTTTAAGAAGTGTTTGAGCAGTTTGATCCTGTCCTTGTAGAGTTTGAAAAAAAAACGAGAGGTGGTCTTATTGAAATATAAGTTCACAAGGGCAGGTGGGGACCGGGTGACAGTGTTGTTAGGGAATCTCAACCTGGGGGCATAGATTTTAGAATAAGGAGTCATGCATTTTCCATGGAGAAGAGGAGGAATCTCTTCTCAAAATCCATCATGAGTCTTTTGAATTCTCTAGCCTATGGGGCTGTACAGGCTGGGTCACAATGTCGTCAAGATTGATTTTGAGGTATAATTATTAAGGATTATGGAGAATTTGTGGAGTTGAGGCTAGAATTAGAATGGCTTGACTTACCCCTGCCCATCTTTCTTATGCTCTTCTTCATTTAGCTTCAATGAAAAATTCAATCTGCTTTGTCCAACTCTGAACATAATCTGGTTGAATATCCTTGATTAATTTGTGCCTTTCTAAATGACATTTATATCATTCCTCAGGACGTTTTTTCAATAATTTGACTAGCAGTGAGATTAGAGTCACTGTCCTGCAAGAAGTGGGAAATTCCAACAAAACAAGACAGCAATAGTTTGAAATGGCTGTAATGGTCATAAGAGACCTCTAGTTTAGAGTAAACAAGATAAATCTGGCCAGTATGTCTCCTTTGCCAGCTTTACTGAATTTTCCTTTTTTGGCTTCCACCTTTTTAAAATAACAGTGCAATGCTAGCAGTCCTCTGACCCACCAGCACAATGCCTGTGACCAAGAAAGGACTGTAAAGTGTGTTCTTAACTTCCACGATTCCATCCCTTTCTTCTCTTAGCAGGTTGGGATACATTGCATGTGGAATTGGCAATGTATCTACTTTCAAATATGTTAAATCACTTAAGATTTTCTTTCTCTCAGTATTTGCTCCATCCAATATTTCTTACTCTTACCCCTTAACTACAATGTCTGTGCTGTACCTATTCCTGTGAAGACAGTTACAACATAATTCCCAAATTCTCTTTCTCGTGAACAAACAGCCTCCATTTTGGTCCTTAATAGATCATACTTTTACTTCAATTGTTCTTTAGCTGTCTATTCATGTATAAAACAATATTTGAGTTCTCTGTGATCTTAATTGCTAATACTTTTTCACATCAACTCTTTCTTTTACTAATTTCCTTCTTAATTTGAACACCTGAACTTACAATTACATTTCAGATATAACCTCTTTAACTGAATGGATCAATTTCATCCCTCCCTATTGTTTTGCCACAATAGACTGCAGAATTTGCTTATGTCCAGGATCAAATAATTCACCTCATGACCTAAATTGGGTGAAGATAGAGATAAAGAGACTAACAAGCTGCAAAACCTGACCTTCTATCTGCGCTGATATCTTTTAAAATCAATCCTAATGCCAGTTACCTATCTTCCCGAAGGCAGTTTCTCTATGAAACAGAATTCATATTCTGGTCAGTCCACTCCCCTTCTCGGGATAAAAAAAATCTACCTTTCCTCAGAACTTTCTGAACTTTTAAGTATTGGTTCATTGTCTTTGGACACTCCTCAGATTTTAACCTTAAAGAATTTAACATCAGAAATCAGTTGGTTTCAAAATCCGAATAGCTTCATGAACATTTTTATCAGTTAGTGCTTCAGAATAATAGTGATTTCAGAAGCCTGTGGGAGAAATGCTATGAATGAAAATGTGATTGGCATCTCAAGGAGTATAACACACTTTAGCAGATGCTACTCTATTTTGTCACTATTCGTTACTTACTCTATGTACCCAATCATCTCTGAAATACAAAGTGCTATCGGCTGTTTTTACAAAGGGGCGCTATTTGTCTTGTCTCATGCTGGCATTACCAGTTATGAGAAGGAAGCTTGGTGGTCATAGCTTTTATGAGCCTATCACACAGCTTAAGATATCACTAATTAGAAATTTCAGTCAGAGACTACAGGGTGGCTGAAATAATGGTGAATAAAAATAGTACACTGGTGCAATAAGGGGCATGTATTTTGTGGTTGGCTCTGATGCACGTTTTGTTGGAGCTGATTTACATGCTTATATCTATGAGTGGAAGGACTCATCTACACTGGGTGTCTACATGTTCTGCCCCACACCTCTAATATTCCTGATCAACATCGAATTGACCAAAAAGTTAAGAAGAAATCAGATAAGAGTCGAAATGCCAGTCACTTAGTAACCGAACTAAGTTAATAATTTGGATGTCTCTCTCCCTCAGCAATCAATGGTTCTTCAAGGTATCAAACTATTATTGGTTTTTAATAAGTCGCTGACTAACAATTCTGAATTTCCAACATTATCCTTTTCTGTTTCAGTCTCCCAATATTTCTAGATTTTTTAAACTCTCAAAGAATGTACTTACCAATTTTTTAAAACCAATGTTGTAATCAAAGCAGCAACAACCATGATGAGGGAGACTGTGATGGTGATGATCTGGTGAACAGCCAAGCCTAAAGATTAAAACAGAAAAATGCCTTGTTTATTTTCTGTGTGTTATCTATGATTTCAGATACAATCTTCTCTGAAGATCCAGGTTATTTTATTGTTTAAGCAAAACCCATTAATACCAATGGCAAAGATCTTTCCAATTGAATACCTAGACTTATAATTCTAATATTTTTCTACAACCTCTACCATCAGGGAGAAGGTACAGAAGCCTGAACACATGCACCAGCTGGTTTTGTAACAGTTTCTATCCTACTGTTGTTAGAATACTGAATGGACTCTCAAACTCTTAATATTTGCCTGTACCTGTGTTTTTGCCACTGTTTACCTATCATTTACTTATCTATGCTACTTAACTATGATCTGCCTGTATTACTCGCAAGACAAAGCTTTTCACTGTGTGTCGGTACACGTGACAATAAATTTAATTCAATTCAATTTGCATCACAAGTAGGCGGGGTAGTTAAGAAGCCGTTTAGCATTCTTGTCTTCATTGTTCAGAATTTTGAGTTATAAGCATTAGGACGTTATGTTGAGGTCGTACAGGCCATTGGTGACTTTCTGGAGTACTGCATGCATTTCTGGTCATGTTGTTATAGGAAGGACAGTATTAAGCTGAAGAGAGTTCAGAAGAGATTTACCAGAATGTTGCTGGGAGTGGAGAGCTTGAGTTATAAGGAGAGGCTGGATAGGCCGCGACTTCTTTCACTGGAGCATAGGGGGTTAAAGGGTGACCTGATAGAGGTTTATAAAACCATGAGGGGTATAGATAAGGTGAATGGCAGGTGTCTTTTCCTTAGAGTGGGGGATTTCAAGACTGGGGGTATATTTTTAAGGTGAGAGGAGAAAGATTTTAAAAAGACATGAGGGGAAATTTGTTTTTTTGACACAACGTGGTTCACATGTGGAATGAACTTCCAGAGGAAGTGGTGGATTGGGTACAGTTACAATGTTTAAAAGACATTTGCATCAGTTCATGAATAAGAAAGATTTGGAGGGATATGGACCAAGTGCAGGCAGGTGGGACTAGTTCAGTTTGGGATTATGGTTGGCAAGGACGGGTTGGAGCGAAGGGTCTGTTTCCATGCTGTATGACTCTATGACTCTTAAAAAAAAACTTAAATGTTTTCACTGGCAAGTGAAGCAACAACAACAGGAATATTCACTGGATAAAGGTGCCTCACTGGAGAGGCTTCCCTTATTCACAGGGTAATTAGAATTTGGAAAACTGAACCAAATGATTTTCAAATTAGTGACTTTACCAATAAATGGCTAAAACTCTGTAAGAAGAAACGGAAAAGGAATTGCTGAGATTTGAGATTGTTTGAAGATTTCACAGCACAAAGAATTGGAAATTAGAAATTGGAATTGGAGTATTTCATTCCAATGTTAAAGCTAGGGAAATGGGAATGGAGGATGTCATCCCAGGACTAAAACTGGGAAACAGAATTGGGGTAGATTTTTCCAGTGTTAGGGCTAACGCCAACAAAATGCAAGATACTGTCCTTCTGCCCTTTAGTTTCTAAGTTATTTTTAGAAGAAACATTATCACTTTTGCAATTCATAATTCGCACCAACCCAACTAAAACAATAAATAAAAGAATCAAACAGTCAAAAAAAAGAGTTAGTTATAAAGTTAGATGGATTCAGGTCCAACAAAGAGTGATAGAACTCCTAAATGTAACCACAAATAAAGAAAGTTAAACAGAGATTTATGTGAAGTTACTTAGATTGATAGACATGAATGTATGTTTTGATAGATAAGGAGCTACAGTGATAGATGCAGGGATATGTACACACATAGCTACACTGATGAATACAGTGATAGACAATATTGATGCATACAGAGATAAATTAAGAAAAAAAAGTAGGATGACAGGTATGTAAAGAAATGAAGGAATGGATGGAAGGATAATGCAAGCTACTGACATAAAAATCAACAGTTATGATCCGCTGATAAACGCTCACAATTTTTTGTATTGGGCTGAAGCAGCAAACCTTTAAAAATAGCAGGTGAGATTAGCGTCCAGGATTTCTGCCCAGATTCTCATTTCCAGGAACTCTGGTTAGGACAGGAGAAAGTTTTGGGTAGTCAGCCCATACACAGCACTCTTGACCTTACAGCCTCCATTTTATGACATTTACAAACCTCATACCTGTATTATGTTGAAGGAATAGGCTCATTCCATCAGTTGATGTTGATGATAGATTGTTGTGTAAAGTTAGACAGTCGAAAGACATAATTTCATGCCTCACTGGGGTAGTGCTATGGAAATCAAGCCCCATTAGTTCCAGAGTCAGTTACAAAAGTTAAGGTTTTATCAAAGCATTCAAAGTCTCCAGGTTGCCTGTCAAATAGACCCAAGTTAACAGAAAATACAGACTAGGCATCTCGAGTTAACAAGAACTTCTAGTTATTCTACCCACAGATAAACAACAATGAAGCGGTGACATATCTTTCTTTTAATTAAAACTCTAACCTCCCCTTCTAAAACTCCCTTATGTATACATATGATGACATATTTGTACAAATAAATGGTGGTACAGGTGGAGGGAACAAAATATTGGGGAAGCAGTACAATAATACCATTCCTCAGGATTCAGTAAACTGTTCTTTTTGTTTTGCAAGTCCTTCAATTTTCTGATCATTTCCTTCATCTCTTTACAAGGGCTACCAAAATAACTGGTACACAAGTTACAAAGCCTCTGAGGTATTCGTTAAAACGTCACAGCCTACAACAACTGGTGGGAGAAAATAAACTTGCTTTCTTCAGACTTCAAGTATTTTGATAGACAGACACTCCAACTGACCTTTCAGCAGTCTGAAAGCTTCTGCCAGTATTGCACACACCCACAAGCTCTTCAGCTACCCAGGAGCCAACCAGATAATTGTGGTCATGCTGATGGCTTTTGGCATTCACTACTCCACAAATCTATTAGCAACCTGTTGTCATAGAACCCCCAGGGCCTAACTGTCTATGAACATCCCCCCACCCCACCCCCACCATTGTTTGAATAAAGCATTAGGATAAACATTGCACACAAAGAGTTTTAGTAAATCTTTTTTAAGAAATACGGTTTTGTCAAATTGTCCAGCTACCTCAAAGATTCCATTCCTTCATCGCATTAATTGTATTAATTAATTAGCTATAGATTGGGTAATGGGGAGTTGCAATGATATCTGGGTGTCCTTGTACACCAGTCATTGAAAGCGAGCATGTAAGTGCAGCAGGTGAGTGAAAAAGGTAAATGTAATGTTGGCTTTCATAGTAAAACAATTTGAGTACAGGAGCAGAGCTATTTTGCTGTAATTGTTCAGGGTCTTGATGAGACCATATCTGGGGTATTTTGTGCAGTATTTGTCTCCTCAGCTGAGGAGCTGTATTCTGGCAATGTGCAGCGTGCAATGAAGATTTACCAGGCCGATTCCTGAGATGGCAAGACTACCATATGAAGACAGACTGGATCAGTTCCAATTAAATTCACTGGAGTTTAAAAGAATGAAGCTGATCTCACAAAACCTGAAACATTTCTACTGGGACCAGACAGGGTAAACACAGAAAGTATGTTCCCAATGACCAGCAAACCCAGAACCAGGGGTCACAGTTTAAGGATATGGGATAGGCCATTCAGGACTGAGAAGAGGAGAATTTTCTTCACTCACAGCGTGGTGAGCCTCTGGAAAATCCTTTACCACAGGAAATGGTTGAGGCTAAGACTTTGAATCTTTTCAAGGAGTTAGATATTGTTCTTAGGGCTAAAGAAATCAAATGGGCTTGGGGAGAAAGTAGGAACAGGAGTTGGATGATCAAAATGACCATGATCACATTGAATGAGGGAGGAGGTTCAAAGGACCAAATGGCCTACCCCTGCTTCTATATTTGATGGTTTTATTGTGGGCTGGATTACGTCAGCGCACAAGTATTTACTGGTAACATTTCACAGGAATAGAACCCAGAATACAATAGAACCATCAAATATAGAAGCAGGACTAGGCTGTTCAGTCCTTTGACATTCGACATGATCATGGCTGATACCTCAATCCAACTCAATCCCCTGTTCTCACTTTCTCCCCAAAATCTTTTGATCTCTTTAGCCCTAAGAACTATAACTAACTCCTTGAAAAAATTCAAAGTCTTAGCCTCAACCATTTCCTGTCGTAGAGAATTCCAGAGGCTCACCACTCTGTGAATGCAGACATTTCTCCCCATCTCAGTCTTTAATGGCCTTCTCTTTTTAAAACTGATAGGTTTTCAGGGTTTAATGGTCTTGAATCAACCACGGTTGAAAACTGAGAAACTGACAGTCCATTCCTATCAAAGAATATATTAAAATTGAGTTTGTTTCCTGATGCAGGAGTTTTACCAATGAAATGATGAATTTCTTATAGACCCTGACCATCCTCACTGATAAATGCCACTGAAATACCTTACACAGGTTTGAGGAAATTCTTGAATTTTACCTTCCCTGACATCCTGGGGATTCAGGGACCTTGCAGAAAGCTTCAATAAAACCCTCAGGCCATCGGATTGTTGCAGCCTAACTGCAATGTTCTGCGGCTGCCTTGCAATGGAAAAAAGATGTCAATATCAGCTGCCTTAACACACCACAGTTGCTTCACTTACAGGCCAACAACCCTTGAGCAATGTTGTAGAGATGAGCATGCCTCTAACACAAAGATTCAATAGCAACAATTTATTTTCAAAAATCCTGCCACGCCACTTCTCTGCAACCTGGCAGTGATGTTGGTTAAACAAGGGCAGATGGCATTTTAATTGGGATGTATGAAGAGAGGCACCTGGCAATATACACAAACAGATCTTTGAAGGTAACAGGATGAGTTAACAAAGCTAACGGAATCCTTGGCTCATGGTTTTTTTTGCTGAGGCAGATGGAGTTAACAGCTCTTCCCGGACCCGATCCGGGATTCCTGCCCACATTTCCAGCACATTTAGTTGGTACAGGATAAGACTGCAGGTAACCATTCCAGAGTAACACTCCCTACCTTGCAGTTCCCATTAAGTGGTTGTGGGGTAGGATGGGTGCGGGGGGGGGGGGGGAGGGGGGGGGTGGAGGGGGTGGTGCATGAAGCAGTTGTTGGAAATTTCAAAATCCTTTGCAGTTTTGATGGAATGGGCTCTTTCCATCAGAAGATGTTACTCCGAGGAGTCATGAACAATAAGGGGGTCCTAGTCATGAATGGGGAGCTAAGTAAAGGGTAACAACCTGACCACTTTCATGGAACACATGACCATCTTAACTTCTCAAAGAACTGTCAATCACCACCACCATCCCATCAACTTCAAAGAAACTATCCACTTCAAATCTCTCACTCTTATGTAAATAAACACATAGGTATTGAAAAACAATATTGAAGAACGATTAGGGGATTGGTTGTCAAATTTGTACTCTCCCCTGCAAATGTCTGCTGAGCTCAATGAATTACTCATTCTTAGAGCTCAGTCAAGCCTTCAAGAAAAAGCAATATAGATCATTGAACATAGAACGGTACAGGTCCTTTGGCCCACGATGTTGCACCAACCTATGGAACCAACTGAAGCCCATCAAACCTACACCACCCCATTTCATTCATATGTCTATCCAATGACCATTTAAATACCCTTAAATTTGACAAGTCTGCTACTGTGGCAGACAGGGCGCTCCATGGCCCTATTACTCTCTGAGTAAAGAAACTACCTCTGACATCCATTCTATATCTATCACCAACATGGTGGATGTTGTTTTTTTACACAGAAGCTGATATTTATTTACATGAATTGAGAGGTCTGAAGTGGATGAAAACTTTTTGAAATGGATACTATGAATGGTTGTGATTGATCGACATTCTAAGAGGTTTAAGGTGGCTAGTTTCTGGTCTAAGTATTTTTTCAAAGCAAATGCTTATTTCAATCAGTGCAGACTTGCCAATGACTCACTGGTTCTGGGCAGAGTAGATACTGGAAGGTTGGGTTTGAGTGAAAAATGGGGGAATGAGCTGAATGGAGGGGATCTGGGATATATGGGAAATATGGATGCGTGAATAGGTTAGAATGGACATGCGGGCTGAATGGGGTTGGGGTAAAGGCTCAACCTGGGTCTGACAGTCATGATTATAACTAGGTTGCTACCCTGGTAGAAAGAAATGGGCCTTATTGACTGCTGGCCTCACCATCTATTGTCTTTATTGCTGCCTTTGACCTGCCTCTGGCTACAACAGGCCCAACAACATTCCACCTCATCAACCATCATGAGATAAGATGGGAAGGAGTCACAAAGAGAGGTCTGCAGGATTGGCTACTTTCCCCAAATCATTAAAGCAGTGACCTGAAGAAAAGTTCAGCCCCTTACCTCTACAACATAGAGCAGAAAAGCATTGACGCTGTGCCAATTCCTTATGAAAGACTATTTAGCTGTCCACTAACGTATTCAGTCCAATTCCGGTCACAACACTTGAGGAGGGATATCAAAACGTGAAGGAGATTTACTTGAATAATATCAAGAAATCGAGATCTCAATTATGTCTAGTTTTCTAAATTTGTGGATAAACCAATATTTTGGGTAAGTTGACAGTGAAGACTGAGGAAGATGGCAATAAATTACAGGAGAGCCATTATAAAGACTCAGTGATATTATGCTAAATCTATGCTGAATCTCAGTTGGACTTCATTTAGAGTATTGTAGTTGTGGTTACCCTACGACAAAAATGATATAAAGAGACTGGAGAGGGTACATGGAAGATTCACAAGGATGTTATAACATGAAAGGAAGAATTGGTTACATATCAGGAAAGAATTGACAATCTTCCATCTCCAAAATAGGCTAAGGAGTGACAGCGATGAAAATGATCAGAGGTTTTCTGGAGAGTGAATCCAGAATATTTCCTCAAGTGGAAAAGAGCTTAACTAGAGACATCAATATAAGTTAATCAGTAAGAAATCCAAAAGAAAAATTAGAAAAAAAAATCTTCATTATAAGATAGTAGGAATGTGGAACTTAGCACAACAGGGAGTGGTTGAAGCAAACAATATAGACGCATTTAAGGAAAAAAACTTGACAGCCACAGGGATCGAATTTGATTCCATCCTTGGGCAACTGTCTGTGTAGAAATTTGCACATTCTCCTTGTGTCTGTGCGGGTGTCCACCGAGTGCTCTGGTATCCACCCACAGTCCAAAGATGGTGGATTGGCCATGTTAAATTGCCAAGGGTGTGTAGGGTGGGTTAGCCATGGGAAAAGTAGGGATACAGGGATAGGGTTGTGGAGTGTGTCTGGGTGGGATGCTCTTCAAGGATCGGTGTGGCCTGCTTCCACACTGTAGGAATTCTATGATCCTACGATTCTATACAGGAGGGAGGAGGGAGCAGCAGTTTTCCTGATAGATTTTGACAAGGCTCAAATGGAGCAGTGTACTTCTACCAACTCCAATGTAATGCTGAAAACCTTGACTCATGTTGAGGAGTTTCTTCATGGGGCATATTTTAGGAAACGGCAATCTTTTTCCACTGGGATGCTGGGAATATTCAACCATCATCTGGAGGTCGTTGGTCACGTGCAAATAAGACTCGAGATGCAATAGCAAGTATGTATCTGGTCTACCCTGTCCAACACAAGGATCAGATCTAGGTTTAGACCTCTGTATTGAGAAGGAGGTTTCAAACCTGGGCTCTGTCTGTCTGAAAACCTCAGTTGACCAAGTTATTCAAGGTTGTGAAGTGGGTTGTAATATCCTGAGAATAAGATAAGGGACAGCATAAGTGTAAGTTCATTCCTGCTGAGGGAATGATCCATATTAAGAATAGGACAACATCAATACTATTTTAATGGTGGAATGATTTAAACATGAAAGGAAGAATAGGCAAAAAAAATTAAAAGCCTCTGTTATTAACAGAACAGAAAAATGATAGCCGTTACTGGTTTAAGTTTATTTAATGTTTCACTTTACTGTCATTTTATGCACATTAGAATTAGCCATATTCTCCATTCTGTAGTATGCATGAAGGTATAAGTCTTATTCCACATAATAGGTTTCAAGGCCCACATTAATTCTCATGGTAGCATCCTCTCTGATCAATCGTTGACTCTGTCAATCCAATTAACATCTTTTGCAAGCTTCTCATCAATGGCAAAGTTTCACCATGTAGAAAAATCTGACTGACCAAGAAGGAAATGGATCTGTTGTGAGAGAGAGGAAGCAGCATTGATCCTCTGACAGTTGGCTTCAGTCAGATTGGCAGCATGCTCACCTGAAATGTATAACTTTCTGAGGAGGTTAAAGGATGGATTGGAAGTACATCCATAAATCATTGAGGAAGGATCTCTCTCGTTCTTACAACATTGTCTGTAACATTATGAAGTGATGATAATAAGAAGTACAAATTTTTATTCAAAATCGACTGATAGTTATAGCATAGCCTCACCCTGGCTTGAATCTCTGATCTATATTGTGTTAACCTAAGAGTGAGTACCAAAAGTAGGCCAATTTTCTAAGCTCAGTACTCCAAATAATCTTTCACCCACTGCTCACCAAGAATTGATCCAACTCTTTCAAAAATGCCCACCACCTTTTGAGAAAATATTCCAAAGATTTATAACTCTGAGAAAAAAAATTCTCTGTATCTCTATTTTAAATGAGCAATCTTTTATTTTTAAATGGTAACATCTAGATCCTCCCCCAAAAGGAAACATGCTTTCCACATCTATCCTGTCAAGACCCTTTAAGATTTTTAATGTTTCAATCGAGTAACTTCTTACTTGTTCATATTCTAGTGGATACAAACCTAGCCCTAACAAATTTTCCTCATTAGACAACTCATCTATTTTTGGTATTAGTCTGATAAATCTTCTCTGACCTGCTTCCAATGTACTTATATCCTTCCTTAGATAAGGAGAACAATAATGACCATAGTACTCCAGATGCCAGCTCACCAGTGCCCTACATAACTGAAGCATAAACACTTTACTGCTATATCCAGCTCTCCTCACAATAAATAATAATATTCTATTAGCTTTCCTAATTCCTTGCTGTAGCTGGACACTAGCCTTTTGTGATTCATGCATGAGGACACCCAGATTCCTGTGCATCTTAGAACTCTGCAGTCTGCCACAATTCAGATGCTTCTTTTTTGTTCTTCTTGCCAAAATGGATACTTTCACAATTCCCAAAATGATGCTCCATTTGCCAGATCATTCCCCACTCACTTAACCTAACTATGTCCCTTAAGGCATCCCCTTATGTCCTCTTCACAACTTTACTTACCTTTGTGGTGCCAGCAAATGTTACAATCATGCGTTCAGTCCTTTCATCCCAGTCATTGTTACATTTTGGGGCCCCTGCACTGATCCCTCTGACACACCACTAATTGAATCTTGTCAACCAGAAAGAAAACTTTAGTGGGCGGCACGGTGGCACAGTGGTTAGCACTGCTGCCTCGCAGCGCCAGAGACCCGGGTTCAATTCCCGACTCAGGCGACTGACTGTGTGGAGTTTGCACGTTCTCCCCGTGTCTGCGTGGGTTTCCTCCGGGTGCTCCGGTTTCCTCCCACAGTCCAAAGATGTGCAGGGTCAGGTGAATTGGCCATACTAAATTGCCCGTAGTGTTAGATAAGGGGTAAATGTAGGGGTATGGGTGGGTTTCGCTTCGGCGGGTCGGTGTGGACTTGTTGGGCTGAAGGGCCTGTTTCCACACTGTAATCTAATCTAATCTAAATCTAAAATCTTTTTTTAGATTTTAGATTTTAAATCTAAAAATCTAAAATCTAAAATCTAAAAAAGAGCCGTTTATGCTGACAGTGTTTCTGTTAGCTTGTTAATCTTCTATCCATGCTTATGCTACCTCTTACAGCATGATCCTTGAAGGGCCTCAGTTCATTTTGCTGCTCAGAAGTCACATGACACCAGCTTATAGTCCAACAGGTTAACTCGAAATCACTAGCTTTCAGAGTGCTGCCCCTTCACCTGATGATAACACGACTATAACCTGTAATCGTGTGACCTCTGATCTTATCCACTCCAGTCCAACACTGAAACCTCCACTTCATTTATCCGAGCCAGGGAAACTGAATGTTTCCCAATAATTGGTCTCAATTTCTGTGATGAAAATGTGTTGCTGGAAAAGCGCAGCAGGCCAGGCTTGTGCCCGAGGCGTCGATTCTCCTGTTTCCTGGATGCTGCCTGGCCTGTTGCGCTTTTCCAGCAACACATTTTCAGCTCTGATCTCCAGCATCTGCAGTCCTCACTTTCTCCTCAATTTCTGTGAGTCAAGGAAGGCAAAAAAGTCACCAGCGAACTAATCTAGTCCTGTCAGTCTCTTGAATAATTTGGTAGCCTCCCAACACACAATCTCTTAGCTCATACATAAACAAGCTATGCTTCAGTGTTAATATTCCCACCTCTGACTCAACAATTTATGGCGTTTAGTTCCACCCATTCTGGACACAAAATTTAGGCTAGAACCTCACAGCAGTGCAGAGGAAGTTGTCAGAGGATTTTGCGTTTTTGATAAGTTTGAACTTAGAGATGGCGGAAAGATCATGAAGTGAGAATTCTTTGTTCCACTGACATCAGTCAGTTGCAAACAGAAAGGGAGGTTAAGGATAAACCAGAAACAACATTCGAGCACTTGAGCAGATTTATAGCTCGGGTTTTGGATGAAGTTGTGGATTCATCCGCCGAGCCAATGTGTTTTTCTGCAAACATTTTGTCACCTCGCTGGGTGACATCATCGGTGTGTGATGTTCAGCCAAGTTAGCCAAGCAGCTGCAAATAAAACTAAAACACCTCACAGAATACTCCAACCACTACAATCATTCATCCCAAGAGCTCCTTAGAATGATCAGAAACACAACAGAAGAGAATGTAATCATGATTTTATTTGATATGACAGCACTCTTCACATCTATAGACATTATCTAGCCAAGGATACCACTGCCACATTATTGGATGAAGCAGTTACTAGGACACCCAAGCCACCAGCAGCATCAACAAGAACATCATGCTGAAATTACTGGACCTATGCCACACAACTTACTAAACATTCAATGGACAAGTGTACAGACAAATCAATGGCACACCAATGGGGTCCCTGATTTCAGGACTGATAGCAGAAGCAGTACTGCAACACTTAGAACAGACATCCTTCCTCAGCATCCAACCCAAACTCTGGATCCAGTGTTTAGATGACACTTTTGTCATCATTAAAAGTACACAACTGGAAGAAACCCACCACCACATCAATAACATTGTCACCGGAATAATGTTCACTAAAGAAGAGAAAAACAACAGCAGATTCCCTTTCCTGGACATATTAGTGGAAAGTACACCTACCGGGGAATTCCAGACCGGTATATACTGGAAGAAGACCCATACTGACCAGATACTGAACTATAACAGCAATTGCCCCAGCACCCACAAACAGAGCTGCATTAGGACATTATTTAAACAGACAACGACACATTACAGCAACCCAGAACTCCAGAAAGCAGAACAGGAACATCTATTCAAAGGATAGGGGAACCCAGGATCACTATCCTCCGGTACTTACGGTACAAACCTAAAGAAGCAAACGCTACATTACTAGACATGAGAGCAATCATACCGCACAGCAAAGACGTATCAGAGATAACCACCCAACTACTCAGACCCTTGGGAATACTAGTGGCCCACAAACCAGTAAACACTCTCCACCAGCTCCTCACAAAGGTTAAAGACCCCCCACAGACATCCAACAGGATGAACGTTATCTACAAGATATCCTGCAAAGACTGTGAGAAACACTACAGAGGATGAACAGGAAGAAAACTGACCATACGAGTACACGAGCATCAGTACACCACTGCCAGACATGACTAACACTCCCTCATTACCACCCAGACAGACAATGGGACAGTGTAACCATCCTAACAAAGGCAAAACCGAGACACACCAGAGAATTCCTTCAAGCCTGGCACTTCAGCCAGAACTCAATCAATAGGCACATTGAACTGAACCTCGTACACAAACCACTAGATACAGAACAGCAAGTACCAACAAACAGAGACGTACAAATACCAGGCAGGATGGACCACCAATTACTTGTCAAAGATGCACCGATGATTTCACCTAACAAGGCAACAAAACTTTTGCAGAAAACACACCAGCTTGACATCAAATCCTCAATAAACTATACTCATGGAATGATTATGTAACTTACTTTGAGTCTCTAATTCCTTTTCCTGCCCACATTCCCTTCCCATAAGCCTCCACCCCAGCAAAACCATCCTTTCCAGTAAAAGACCATTCAACTGCTTTAACTGTCCTCCCTCACTGTTGCCACCTGCTGTTGGAGGTACCATTATAAACCAAGGACATTCATCCCTCACAGTTAGTCTTAAAATACTTCCACCTCGAAACACTTCAACCATAGGGCATCAATGTGGACTTCATCAGTTTCCTAATTTCCTCTCCCCCTCACCTTACCTCAGTTACAACCTTCCAGCTCAGCACTGTCCTCATGACCTGTCCTACCTGCCAATCCACTCCACCCTCGCCTCTGACCTATCACCATCCAATCCCACCCCCAATTCACTTTGCTACCTTCTTCCCAGCAACCCCCCCCCACTTATCTCTCCACCCTGGAGGCTCCCTGCCTCTATTCCTGATGAAGGGCTTTTGCCCTAAACGTTGATTTTTCTGCTCCTCGGATGCTGCCTGACCTGCTGTACTTTTCCAGCACCACACTGATCTAAACTCTGGTTTCCAGCATCTGCAGTCCTCACTTTTGCCTAAAATACTGTGGTATAATTCAAAGGGAAGCAAAAGAATTCTCCTGGTGTTCTGATCAATTATTATGCCTTAACCAAAGCAATTGTAAAATAAAAAGAAAGTCAGATAATTATCACATTGGTGTTTGTGAAACTTACCATATGAAAGTTGGCTGCTGTATTTTGTACAGTCCAAAATGTCCACAACATGTAATAGGCAATTTAGTTCTTTGTGATGTCCTGATATTGTATAAATGCGGTCTTTTGTTTATATATAAGAAGGACTGTGTAGAAAGGTGTCCATAGATGTCTTGTAGCTACAAACCTCTACTGCAATATAAATCTTTTCTGTTGACTGTACTGCTTCACTGAACTGTCTACCACATCAGATGGAATTCTTGATGCAGACGTGTCAGTGTTGGACTGGGGTGGAAACAGTTAAAAATCACACAACACCAGGTTATACTCCAAACTGGCTACAGCAATTAAAATATGAAGTGTCAAATGTATCTCCATACAATGTTAAAAAGCACACATCACCAGATTATAGTTCAACAGGTTTATTTGGAATCACTAGCTTTTGAAGCACTGCTCCTTCATCAGGTGGTGACCAACTTGATGAAGGAGCAAGTGCTTCAAAAGCTAATGATTCCAAATTAACCTGTTGGACTATAACCTGGTGATGTGTGATTTTTAACATTGTATGGAAATACATTTGACACTTCATATTTTAATTCCTGGAGCTCCATTCAAAGTATAAGAAGTATAAAAGCACACAAAATCAATTGGTATTCAGACTCTGTGTTTTGATTCCTGATACTTTTACTGCCAGTGGTAAAATTACACCAATGGGAAAACTTTCTGATTGAATTTGCGCATCTAGACTCACAGAGTCAGAGTGTTGTACAGCACAGAAACAGACTCTTCAGTAGATAACAAAAATAAATAAAAATAAAACAAACTCTTGAAATTCCCCACCCTAGAAGAAAGATACCTGCCATTCACCTTATCTATGCCCCTCATTATTTTATAAATCCCTATAAGGTCATCTCTCAACCTCCTAAGCTCCGGTGTAGAAAGTCCAGCCCATCCAGCCTCTCTTTATAACTCAAAACCACCTGGTAAATGTCTTCAGAACGCTGTCCAAATTAATAATATCCTTCCTATAACAAAGAGACCAGAATTGCACACAGTACCAGAACAGGCCTACCCAACATTCTGTAGAAAGTCAGACGATCTGAGCAGTGAAGGCAAGCATGCTAAATGCCTTCTTGACCACCCTGACAATATCTGGATGATGTTAGACTGAGTGGCTGCCAATGATTCCAAATAAACTCATCAATAATTATTAATCCTCTTCCTTTGTAGAAACTGACATATCTAGACCCATGCTGGGGGAATTGGATGCTCCGTCTGAGGAGTGGTATGGGAGGTACGGGTTAGACTTTGGGAAGGTGGTGTAGGGAACTATGCAGAGCAGAGGAAAATCACCTATACAGTGTATTCAACAAGAACGGGTACGGTGGGTGGCACGGTGGCACAGTGGTTAGCATTGCTGCCTCACAGCGCCGGAGACCCGGGTTCAATTCCCGCCTCAGGCGACTGACTGTGTGGAGCTTGCACGTTCTCCCCGTGTCAGCGTGGGTTTCCTCCGGGTGCTCCGGTTTCCTCCCACAGTCCAACGATGTGCAGGTCAGGTGAATTGGCCATGCTAAATTGCCCGCAGTGTTAGGTAAGGGGTAAATGTAGGGGTATGGGTGGGTTGCGCTTCGGCGGGTCGGTGTGGACTTGTTGGGCCGAAGGGCCTGTTTCCACACTGTAATGTAATGTAATGTAAAAAAAAATGTAATGTAACGGGTACCCAATGAACACAGTCTGCTGATTTCTCAGCAACAAACCCCAGCAAGAAGACAAAACACGTCCAAAAACCCTAGCCACTCTCCCCTACATCAAAGAAATCTTGGAAATGACTACCAGACTACTCAGACCCCTTGGCATCATGGTAGCCCACAAACCCACCAACATACTAAAACAGCAGCTAATGAATTTGAAAGACCCGATACAGACAACAAGCAAAACTAATGTCATTTACAAAATACCGTGCAAGAACATAACAAACACTAAATTGGACAAACAGGTAGAAAACTAGCCACCAGGATACATAAATATCAATTAGCCACAAAAACACATGACCCACTCTCACTAGTATCCTTACATACAGATGAGAAAGGTCACCACTTCAACTGGGACAACACATCTATCCTAGGATAAGACAAAGAGAGACATGCATGAGAATTCCTAGAAGCATGGCATTCCAACTCATTGACTTGGATCCCATTTACCACCTCCTGAGGAAAAGAACAGGAAAGAGGGCCATACCACCAGTGTTTCATCCGGAGGCTCACTGATGATGTTACCTAGTATGATGATGAAACATCTGAAAATGAACCTTCCAGCTCAGCAAGCAAACTTGCATCCTGTCATTGGATAGTCTTCAGGCCACATCATGTGGACAACCAGCCATATTTACCTGATGCTGGTTGGAGGTGAGGTGAGGGGGAGGGGTAGGGAAGGTGCTTTCTCCTTTTCAGACATCCTGTGTCTGATGGATGGACCCAAAGAAAGCAATGGTGGGATCCATGGGATTGCTCTTGCTTCCCTTCCCATCCTCCTGACAGGAGCCTGCCTGACCACTTGGTGAGCCTGTCCCACGTAGCTACATTCCTGGGCTCTGGTAATGACTACCATCCACAGGCCCACTGCAGTAACCTCTGCTCCCAGACCTGTGCTGCTGGTACCTCAGAGCGGCGAATCTCTGATTGGCTGGCCAGTCCAGGGGGTGGAAAACTCCTGCTCTGTTGGACCCAGGTACCCCGACAGCGCACTGCAGACTGCCCGACTGAGATATATCTTGTCAGAGCTTCTGGAAATTCACGTTTCTCTAGTTGATGCTGCAGCCATTAAATTCCATGTATGGTGTCACTATATCAATCATAAAGCCTTCACTATTTAGTTGACTAAAGAAGCTTTCTTAGGACTTCTTAAAAATATCAACAAAAAATTCTGTGTAAAGAATCTAATTTCTCTCCACAGATGCGGCCAGACCTGTTGAGTTTTTCCAGCAGTTTCTGATTTTGTTTCGGATTTCCAGCATCCGCAATTCTTATGTTTTTTTCCGTTCTGTGTAAAACTGTTCCCGTCATTAAAAATGGACAGAGCAAGCAGGAAGGCAATGAGTAAAAGCAAATTAAAATGACAAGTGATAGAATAAAAACAGTTAGAGCTAGTGAGCATTTAAGAAAAGGAACAAAATCAATGGAGAAAGAAAATATGGCAAGTCTCAAAGCTCCTTTTCCAGCTGAGAAGACAATAAAGACCATATGTTTGAGTGAGATACATAATGTGTGTGGTCATGGCAACAACTGGTGAAATGTAACCAGCTGATCCCGAAATTTCCTGGAGTGGTCTTTCAGCTTAAGGATTAAACTATTTTTTCTGCCAACCCAAAATTACTTTACCTCAAAGCAATGAGAATGCTTGCAATTTTTCATTAGCCTTCACAATTGAAAAGGCTCCAAATGGATAATAGTATCAGTGGAAAATGAGGCCTCAGAATGTTTGTCTTAGATGCATGGTAGAGTAATTAAAGAGATATAGGAATGAGGACAAACCATGCAAACTCAAAGGAATCGATCCTAACTGCAGCTACATGTCATAGGCAGGGCAGAAGAAATGTCCAAATGAAACCAAAAGAGAAAATGCTGGAAAATCTCAGCAGGTCTGTCAGCATCTGTAAGTAGAGAAAAGAGCTGATGTTTCGAGTCTAACTGATTCTTTGTCAAAGCAGCTTTGACAAAGGGTCAGTTAGACTCAAAACGTCAGCTCTTTCCTCTCCTTACAGATGCTGCCAGACCTGCTGAGATTTTCCAGCATTTTCTCTTTTGGTTTCAGACTCTAGCATCCGCAGTAATTTGCTTTTATCAAATGCCCAAATGATATCAGCTCACTTACCGACCTGTATATGCGGAGATTCTGGTTATTACCCTTTTGTGTGGGCTCTTAGAAAGGAGGCTATTTAAGGTCAGAGACCACTGTAAGCACTTAAATATGTGTTCTCTTACATACGTGGAACCCAAGCCCCTTTTGTAACTGAACCGAGCAGCTTAACCAATGATACTTCAAGAGACCTTGGAAGGGAATCCCAAAACTTTTTACATATAAAAATAAGGCGGTTTTGCCAAAACTAGTAGGCACTAGAAGACTACCAAGACAGTTTTGGTCTGTTTCTCTAAACAAAAATGTACTGGCAGCAGAAGCAGTCCAGACATGGTTCACTTTGTTGATCCCGGGTTGGGCAAGGAGAGGCTCAGAATGGTAAGTTTGTACTCATTGAAGTTTAGAAGAATGAAAGGAGGCCTTATTAAAAGATACAAGGTTCATAAGGAGATTGACAGGGTAGATGCAAAGAGGTTGTAACAGAGTCCCTGGCATCATTTCAGTGTAAAGGGTCACCAATTAGGACAGAGATGAGGAATTTCTTCTCTCAGACGGTAATGAATCTATAGATTTCTTCAGTACAGAGGGCTGGGGAGGTTGGGTTGTTAAGTGTACTCCAGGCTGAGACAGGCAGATTTTTAATCAGAAAGGGAATGAAGGGTTATGGGGAGAAGGCAGGAGAGTGTAGGTGAAGATTATCAAATCAGCCATGACCTCACAGAAGGCTGGAGCAGAACGACCAGCTCGGTCCCTATGTCTTATAATCTTAGGTTCTTTCTTTTATTTTGTGGGACTAAGGGACAAAGAATGATACTTCATGCTTCACATAAGCTTTCCTTGCAGCGCCAGCTCCCATATTGCAACCCTCCCCTTCCTCCAAGTCTGAGCTGTCAGACAATTCCATACAGAAAACAGCTGATTTTCTTACCTCACAAAGGCTACATCGGAGGATCAGATTGAGGGAAATAATGTTCAAGCCTCAAACTGGCAGCTGTCCATTTTGAATGTAATCTTTCTTAAAACAGGATAATGTCTTGCGTCAAACAGAAGAAGGTTGTTGCTATCAGGCCTTACAGTAACTGCCATTGGATTTTTTCACGCAAATATATTTGAGAACAAGTGCAAAAGGATTCTATCTGATATACATGAAATTGTAACACTTATTTATGAGAATCTATCTGTACTCTTAAATTGAACAGTTGGATATGATGACAACTCACACTCACACAGCATTACACTTGCCAGGTCTTGACGTCAGCAATAGGAAAGATGCTTGAGGGAATCGTTAGTGATGCACTATATGGCTAGAGATAAAAGAGATATCAAGGATGCTTACCATGTTTCAGAGAAAGAAAGGAAAGCTACTGATAAGATGCCAGTTAAGTTTCATACCTGTAAGATTGAAGTTTTGATATATCAGTGGAAACCTAAGATATTGGGTTGAGCATTGCCTTCAAGCCCATGGACAGGGAATGATTGAAGCTGGATCTTGATTTTAGTAGAAACTCAACCTAATCGATGTTAGGGATCCATCTTCCTGCCTTTCCCCAACTCAATGCCCATGACATGTGATACAGCAGGAAGGGGCCATTTTAACAAAAATCATTCATTGGTAACTGAGCTTTATAACACATTAGTTGAATATTGTGCCTCCTACACTATAATACAATTGGCATAGTCAGAATGGGCAATCAGATTCCTCACCATCGCAGGTGAAAGAGTGCAAAGAAAGGAGGAGATGCATCTTTTGGTGTGTGCCCCTTGCACATACTGGGTATCCCCAATCTAAGATAGGATTATCCCAATGCATGGCCTCCAATAATCTGTAACTCTCCTTCCCGAAGTTTCCTTTGCTGCTCTACAGCCTTGGATTGAGCGTAGTCTACAATCCATTGCTTTTCTTCTCAGGACGTGCTGTAATCCTAGCACCACCAAGTAATAAGGTCTGGACTGCTAGAGCTGCCACTCAGTCAGATCTTGGATGTGAGATGTACTTGCATGGAGAGGTGTAAATCCAGCTCTATTGTTGTTAAGGCCATTGCTGGGGTGGTAGGGTGCTGAGACGGTGTGGGGAGGGGGGGGGGGGGGGTGGGGGGCGTGGGGGGTGGTGGTGGCTGGTGAAATGACCAATCTAATGTTCACCATTGACTTTTGGAAAAGATGGTGCCCAGCAATGTTCCAGATCCCCAATCCCACCAAATAATTCAGCTCCATTTGTCAGCGTAGTGGCTATATTTCGTTTTCACTTATCAGTGAGATTAAGGCACTGATAGAAAGATCTACATAACTTGTGGATAGTACGTAAAGAGTTGAAAATGCAGACCATGTCCATCCACCATGAGAACATACAAAGGTGCTGGGGTTTGGCTCCTGATTGGCAAATTACATCTAATTTTCAAAACATTTATTCAGTCATGGGCATCACCACTGAGGCTAGCATTTAATTCCCCGTCCCAGGGGCCAGTTAAGAATCAACTACATTGTTGTGGGTCTGGAGTCACATGTAAGCCAGACCAAGTAAGGAATGCAGTTTCTCATGAACCAGATGGTTTTTTGCTAACAGCCAACAATGGACTTATAATCATCATTAGACTCTTTAATGCCAGTCATTTTTATTGAATTCAAATTTTCCCACCAGCCATAGCAGTATTTGGACATTCCCTGGTTCTCTGCATTGCAGTCGAGCGATAATACCACAAGGCCATTGTCCCTTTGAAGTTGTAATCAAGGAGGCAATCAGGTGGGCAGTTGCCTTGCAATATATAGACAATTATCAAAGGAGAACAATTAAAGTGGGTGATACCAGAAGGAGACCTGGGTACACAATTGTCCATATCCCTTAAAGTCTCATTCCTTATGTCCATAGCTAGGGCAAGTAGGGAAATGAGGTGTATTTACAAGAGAATGCACTATTAAACAAAATTATCATTTTCTGTACAAGGTTTTGGCTGGGACATGTTGAGTCTTGCGGCCAGATGTTTGCTCCCAAGGTGGGTGACCTGGGTCAAGAAATCTCCTGACACGCCAGTCCCATCTTGGTTTAATTGCTCCATTACACCCAAGTTTCATTCTGAAGAGGAAAATGGAGGAAAGGGTTGTATCCGTTTGGCCTGGGTGCAAATTGTCAGTTGCCATAGCGGTTGGGCAAGCACTGAGGCAGTCTGGTTAGAAAGCCAACCACTGTTCTCTAAGAATTTGCCCCGGTTGTTTTAAAAGCTGTTTAACTCACGAGCACTATCCTTTATCTACATCCCTTTGGTCTCTCTACGTCAACTTATACTTCCTTCAGGCCGTTCCAAACATTCTAGGCTTCCTCCACAGCCACTCATCCAGGAACTACAGTGGATCAACCTCAGAAATGATGTAGAGAATTTTAAAAAATAAGCTGCAGCAAACTAATTAAGTTCTGATACAAATTTGATACTGCAACAAAAATGCCCATTCGCAAAACTCAGTCAAATATTTTAAGTCTGCTGAAGTATTAAATTTGTTGAAAAAACAAACTTCTATTCAATACCACGTCAATGATAGGGAACCTCTTAATAGAATTCTTTAACTGTCAATTAAAATGTGTACAAAATTAAAAATCACACAACATGAGGTTATAGTCTAACAGGTTTAATTGGAAGCACTAGCTTTTAGAGTGTCGGTCCTTCATCAGGTGATTGTCAACTAGCATCTCCAAATCAATTAAAATGTGATGGTGCAGATATCTCAGTGTTGGATTGGGGAAGATAAAGTCAGAAGTCACACAACACCAATTCAAAATCACAAACTTTTGGAGCCCTGCTTCTTTGTCAGGTGAAGTGGGGGGAAGCGCGCAGGCACAGAATTTACAGGTAGAGAGATAATGGCAAGATAATTCCAGGTAATTAAGAATGTCAACAATTAAGTACAAACAGTGTAAGTGGAGTGTCACTGCAGGTGATCAAAAGCGTCAAGGATGTGAATAACAGCTGATTAGCAAGTGAAGGGATGACCTATGAACCAATTAATTAAGGCAGAGAGATAATTACAAAAAATCAAAAATAAGATAGTACTAGAGACAAACCAAATGGCTGGGATAACATGATATGTATCAGAGTCAAGCAATGACTCAATTAGCATTGTGAAATGCACCTCACAAAGCTGGTGAGGAGCAGAACATAAAAGATAAGGTGGTCAGAGATCATGAGGAGAGGTGGACAAAGTTCCTGGCTGCCTGGTCAATGTGTTCTGAGGAGACATTTTAAGTGAGGCAGAGATGTGGTAAGATAGAGAGGTTTAAGAAAAGAATACAAGACTAAGACTCAAATTGACTTATTACTTTCTAATGAAAGAAAAAGGCAGTAGGCAGAGTCCAGTGTGGAAGTTACAAGCTCAGACTCAGGGCTTTGTCGACCAGCCCGCAATCCAGTCACAGAGCTATGCTGCCTCTTCTCAAGGAGCAACCATACTCATGATACATCCCACCACCGCTCCCTTTCCCTGGCCCCCCCAACCAAACCACCTGCCAATTAGGAGGTCCCTGAAGGTTGAAATTCAATCCACCAGATGCAATCAACCATCAATAACCAGGGAATTCCGTGCTCATCAGCACCATGGAGAAGGCAATGGCTGCTGCTGGAAATGCAATCTCAGAGTCGCTGTGCCCAGGATAAACGCAAGTAATGTGTGTGTTTGCATGTGTCTGTGTGAATGCATATGTGTGTCTGTGTGTATCTGGGTGGATGTATAGGTGTGTGTGCATCTGTGTCTGTATCTGGATGTGTGTCTGTGTGTGCATTTGTCTTTATGTGTATGTCTTTGTATGTGCTTGTGTGTGTCTTTGTGTGTCTGTGGGTGGGTGTGTTTTGTGTGTGTGTGTGTCTGTATCTCTGTGGATGTATATATATGTGAGTGTATGTCTGTGTGGATGTATATGTGTGTGTTTATCTATATGTGTGTCTGTGTGTCTGTGTCTGTATGTTTGTGCATGTCAGTGTGTGTGTGTCTTTATGTGCGTGTCTGTGGGTGTGTGTTTGTGTCTGTGTGTCTGTGCATGCCTGTGTCTGTATGTGTGTCTGTGTGTGTGTCTGTGTGTTTGTGTCTTTGTGTATGTCTTTATGTATGTGCCTGTGGGTGTGTGTGTTTGTGTCTGCATATGTCTGTGTGTGTGCGTGTGTCTGTGTGGATATAAATGTGTATCTGTGTGTGCGCGCGTGTGTGTGTATCTGTATATATGAGTCGGTGTGTGTGGATGTATATGCGTGTCAGTGAGTGTGCCTGTGTGGATGTATATGTGTGCATGTATGTGTCTCTGTGTTGTGTCTGTGTGTGTACCACTGTGTCTGTCTATGTGGATGTATGTGTGTGTGTGTCGGTGTGTGTCTATGTGGATGTATGCGTGTGTGTGTCGGTGTGTGTGTCTATGTGGATGTATGCGTGTGTGTGTCGGTGTGTGTGTCTATGTGGATGTATGCGTGTGTGTGTGTCTATGTGGATGTATGCGTGTGTGTGTCGGTGTGTGTGTCTATGTGGATGTATGCGTGTGTGTGTCGGTGTGTGTGTCTATGAGTGTGGGTGTCTGTGTGTGTGTGTCTGTGTGTTTATGGAATGGGTAGACAGTGGTCTGTCACTTGGAGAGGGGGTGGTTGGAAGCCAGGGGTAGCTCACAGTGGACTCCCCTCTGCCTGATGTCTATGATCTCAGTCAAGCAGATTGCCTTTCGTAGACACCTCCATCCCGCCTGGAACTGGGTGAATTCCAGCAGAGGGCTGAGGCCCTGAACTTGGCAATATAAGGATCTCCACTGCCAGTGGGGTGGGTAGATCAACTATGGGCTATCTGCATCAGAATCTGAAGGAGGTGCATGGGTGGGATTGTTCAAGTAAACTACCACCCCACCTAATTAAATAGCCTTCCCATCTCCTGTCTCCCTGCCTGTGGGAGCTGTAGACTCTGCCCATTGAGTGAGACTGTGGTGGGTTAACATTTGCTGCTATAAGAATTAAACCACAAAAGAAATGGCACAGGCCGCACAGTATCAAAATCAAACAACCAAGGTTTTAACCTATCTATAAGCAAAGTTCACTGTATAGCACTGTGATTTAGTATTTATATGACCTTGTTTTGTTTGAATCAGTGACAGATCCTGCAATCAGGGCCTATCTCAGTATTTTGAGAGTTCATTATCACCCTCAGGAGCAAATATTCACCGACTGCATTCACAGAAGAAAAAAAAAGTCACAGAAAGCGCACCTCAGTGAATCTGAAATACCCGAGTGAATAAGGATAGACTGAGTGGAAATTGAAAGCCTTTGGTTAGAAGAGTGCTGTTGTTCACATGATGATTCAAAAGTGCAGCCCACACATTTCAGGAATGCATAATGGAATTATGCTTCATGGCTCCCTCCCTCACAGTTCAATCCCCACGCCCACACTATCCGTCAAAGCCTGAAAACAGTCATTGTCCATGTCAGAAACAGTTACATGGAAAACTGACTTCATGTTTCCAGACAATGGGAGCATGAGAACTTGCATAATCCATCTCTAAATGTCTTCAGAAGCAATTCTCTCATGATCGGTTGCTTAAAGGTACTTTGTCTTGTTCCACTGAACTGCTGTGGTAAGGGGGACCAACATCTAGATGGCATTGAGTTTGTGGTAAACTGTATGGGAACTGGGTGGGTGACTCAACTTAAAGGGAGATAATGGCATAGTGGCATTGTTGCTGGGATATTAACACGGGTAACGATGTGGAAACCTGGTTTCAAATCCTGCTATAGCAGATGGTGGAATCTGAATTCGATTTTTAAAAAATTAAATTCTGGAATTCAGAGTCTAATGATGACCATGAATCCATTGTCAGTTGTTGGGAAAACCTCATTTGGTTCACTAATGTCCATTAGGGAAGGAAATCTGTCATCCTGACCTGGTCTGCCCTACATGTGATTCCAGACCCACAGCAATGGGGTTGACTCTCAACTGCCCTCTGGGTAATTAGGAATGGACAATAAATGCCATCACTAGCCAGTTATGCCCTCATCCCATGAATGAATGTAGAAAAAAAGAAACTGTTAGGGCTGCCCATGGCTGAAGTTAACATAAAATGGCTTAGGAAGATGCTTACCCAAAATGAGACACTGTCATAATCTGAAGTTAAACTATATGCTAGAGTAACGAAATGCCTCCGAGAGAAAGTGAGGGCTGCAGATGCTGGAGATCAGAGCTGAAAATGTGTTGCTGGAAAAGCGCAGCAGGTCAGGCAGCATCCAAGGAACAGGAGAATCGACGTTTCGGGCATAGGCTTATGCCCGAAACGTCGATTCTTCTGTTCCTTGGATGCTGCCTGACCTGCTGCGCTTTTCCAGCAACACATTTTCAGTAACGAAATGCCTCCGTAAAGGGAGTAGATTCCAAGGTAACAAGATGAAAATAACACAAAAAAGATTGTGTGAAATATATACAATGGACTCCATAGCAACAGAAGCAAAATGCGTTGCTTGTTTAGAGACTATTTGATGCGGAACATCCTTTGGAGAAGCTGAGAGAAGTCTCCACGCCAGCCTGGTCTGAAGTCAGGTATTAATCATGGGACAGATGGGAAGGGCCTGACCCACATCAATTAAGACCCCCAGATATTTGTAGCCATGGATGGTATGTAAAAATGAGAATGTTAAGTGTACAGGCATTTAAGAGATTTTACTTCATGCCCATGGACATTCAATCGAAGGCAGATAGGAGCTCCCTTGCTATTGGCAGGGGAGTACTGCATAATGACGCAGGAGCTAAAGCTTGAAATAAGATGCATGCTGAAGACCCAAGGATTACTGATAAGGAAGTCTGATAAAATCTCAATGAGATCATGAGTCAGCTGACCATAACTGAACACACAATCACATAATTGTATGTAATCAATTAATAGTATACCATTGATTTGTAATGGTAAAGGTGGGCAAAAACAAAATGTATGAAATGTGTACATTTCCTTTATTCAGGGGAGAAGCTTCTGGATTATCAGAGGATTTCTTCACCCTATTACAGTGTGGTGAACCCAGGTGCTGAAAGATTCATTTAGTCATTCAGCCCCAACAGTAACCACAACACTGCTCAATGCGAGTTTTGAGAAGATTTGTAGCTCAGTTTGAGGTTTTGGATGTAGCAATTGCTTCACCTGAGGCCCACTGAAGATGTTACCTAGTAGGGTAATGAAACGTCTGGAAAAGAACCTTCCAGCTCAGTGAGCAAACCTACATCCAAAACTGCTCAATGCCTGTGGCTTTGAAAGAGAGGCAAATCAATTGCTTGTTCACTCTGTCACCTTCCCAGTCCCAACGTACACCCTCACTATCCCCATCTCACACACACACACGTATTCATACACAGACCCACACCCACACACACAGATACTCATTCACATATGCGTGCACACACGCACACACACAAAGATATGCATTCACACACAAACACTCACGCATGAACACAGTCACATATATACCCCCACCAAGACACACACATTCACACACATACACTCACAATGACACAGTCACTTGCACACTTTCACACCCACTCGTTTTAGGAAAGTGGGTGTGGATGGGGGCAAGAACAGTCATCTATTGACACAACCCCTATCACATGGAGTCTGGGAAGCAGTGCTAATAGCATTACATCATAGGCAATGGAGTCATACAGAAGAGGCCATTGAGCCCATTGAATGTGTGCCAACCTATCCACACTAATCTTACTTTTCAGCACTTGGGCACATACCTTTGGATGTTGTGACATTTCAAGTTCTCAGCCACATTGAAGCTTGTGAGCTTTCCCATCTCTTCACCTTTCCAGGCAGTGCATTCCAGATTCCCACCTCACCCTCTTGGTGAAAACATTTTTCTTCATATCCCTTCTCAGCCTCTTGCTCTTCAGCTTAACATTATACCCCTTGTTATTGACCCTTCAACCAAGGGAATCAACTGCTCCTTGTTCACCTTGTCCATGCCCCTCTTAAACTTATACAAGATTAGATTAGATTAGATTCCCTACAGTGTGGAAACAGGCCCTTCAACCCAACAAGTCCACACTGACCCTCCGAAGAGTTACCCAACCAGACCCATTTCCCTCTGACTAATGTACCTAGCACTATGGGCAGTTTAGCATGGCCAATTCACCTGACCTGCACATCTTTTGACTGTGGGAGGAAACCGGAGCACCTGGAGGAAACCCACACAGACACGGGGAGAATGTGCAAACTCCACACAGACAGTCACTAAGGCTGGAATCTAACCTGGGACCCTGGTGCTGTGAGGCAGCAGAGCTAACCACTGAGCCACCGTGCACAGCTCAATCAGGTCCCCTGTCAGTCTTCTCTGCTCGAAAGAACACAACCTGAATTTATTCAGCCTTTATTCATAGCTAACGTGCTCTGTCAACCAGGCAACATTCTTCAAAGGTGAGGCAAAAGAACTAGACTGGGGACAAGAGAGATGTGAAAATTCAAACTTCATTTTGTCTTCACTTATTTGTAAGAGCTGCAGGTGAGCTTGTGGAACTAAATTCCCACAATGGACAGGGAACTGCTTCTCGACGGGAGCTAGCTGGAACTGAGCCAGAGGCATTTAACTAAGGCCCATGTATTAAACTAGACTGAGTGCCAGGAGTTTCAGAGCACTGGATTTTGAGCAAAGTCAAAGTTGTCTGTTAAAAAAATTGGTTCCTGGTTAAAACTGGGCATCCTTGAACATTTGTCAAACACAGAGTTATAGAGTTGTACAACATGGAAACAGACCTATTGATCCAACTCATCCATCCCAACCAGATATCCCATTTGCCAGCATTTGACCCATATCCCTCTAATTTTTCCTATTTATTTGCCATTTGCCAATCCAGATGGCTTTTAAATGTCTGTAATTGTACCAGTCTCCGCCACTTCCTCTGACAGCTCATTCCATACACGCACCACTCTCTGCATGAGAAGGCTGTCCCTAAGGTCTCTTTTAAATCTTTCCCCTCTCACCTTAAACCTATGCCTTCCAGTTTTAGACTCCCCTACCCAGGGAAAAGACCTTATCTATTTACCCCACCCATGCCCCTAATGATTTTATAAACCTCTGTAAGGTCATCCCTCACCCTCTGATGCTTCATGGAATAAAGCTCCAGCCTATTCAACCAATCCCTATAACTCAATACCTCCAGTACCAGCAACATCCTTTAAATTGTTTCTGAATCTTTTCAAGTTTAACAACATGTTTCCTACAGCAGAGAGATCAGAATTGAATGCAATATTCCAAAAGTAGCCTAACAAACACCCACAACATAACATTTCAACTCCTTTACTCAATATACTGATCTGTGAAGGCAAATATACCAAATACCTTCCTCACTACCCTGTTGACCTGTGACTCCACTTACTGCATCAGTTATTGGAATCATCATCTCATCTGAATTTTTCCTTCACAGACCAGCAAGTTATCACCTGAGACCTCAATTTTCTTCATACTTTTATTCAGCGTTTGAATATTTTGTGACATTTTAATAACTAAATTTCGAGTAAGTTCATAATAGGAAGTTAACAGAGGACAGAATGAGACCAGCTGATCCCACACACTCTCACTAAAACGGGGTTAGAATTAAAATTAGACTCAATCTGCTTTACTATAAGAAAGAGGGAACGCAACTTATACACAGAGTGAAATAGTGGGTCAGTGCTAAAAAATATTGGGAACCAAATTGAAACAATAGGATTGTTGCTGAGTCACAAACATGATCAGAGAATCAAGGCTGTAGCAGCAGTTGCCTTCTGTCCTCCCACATCTCCCTGCCACAAGCATTGAGATTGTAGCTTCCCTTACAGTTCCATAGTACAACACACAGAGAAAGTATCACTGTTATCTTGAAGCAGATCTATCCTAGGTATCTAGTGATCTCTGCTGTTGTGATGTAAACATTACGACTCGTGAAGTTGGAACTGAACAGAATGCAATTGGACTTTCACCAGAAGGTGGCGATGCTGACAGACCGCACTGAGCAAAGGAGTTGAGCAGTTCCCCACAACCTCCACCACCAGGCTGTGAGGGTGAGGGAGGGCAACTAGAGCTGTCAAATGGACTCTCACCGAAGGCTCAGCTGTTGGCGGAGGAAATTGGAATTTTAAACCAAACCCGAGTGAAGGGTTCCCACATGTGTTCTCTTGATGCATTGGAAAAAGGAAGCAGTACCTCCCGTTGGATATCCAATTTGTCAATGAATAGGAAGCTGGGTAGATTCGGGAGAAGACTGGAAACACCGAATGATCCCATGATGGAAGACCAGATTGAACTGATTATGGCATCAACATAACCAAGCAGGCAGCATTCCTGATGGAATGTCTGTATGGTAAATGTTAGGGAGAAGTTCTTAGAAGTCCATGATAGATCTCTGAGGGACAGACAAGTTTTTTTTGAGATAGTAGTAGGTACACAAGAACCAAAGATCATTCAGGCCATGAATCCTGCCCTACCATTTAATACATTCAGGAATGATCGAACACTTCAATGTTTTTACTCCACTCCATCCCCATAACTCTGTGCATGATTACCAATCTATCAGAAATCTATCAATCTCTTAAATATTCTCAAAGGCTGATCTTTCATTGTTCTTAGTGGTAGAGAATTCCAAAGGTTTCACTGCCCTCTGAGTAAAAGAAAATGACCTCACTTTGGACCTAATTTGCATCACGCTCATTTTTAAACTATACCCATGTTTTAGAGTCCCCAACTAGGGAAACAGCTCATCGACTGATACCCTGTTTGTCCTTTAAGTATTTTTTTAGTTACGATGACAATACCTATCATCCTCTGAAACTCGAGAGAATACAAGCCTAGTTTACTCAATCTCTCTTCATTCGGCAGTCCTGCCGTCCCAGGAACAGGTCTGATGAATCTTTGTTGCACTCCCTCTATTGCAATGATGTGTTTCCTGAGATATGCACGTGATATTCCAGAATCAGTCTAACCAATCTCCTTTAGAACTGAAGTCAGCCTTCACTACTCCTGCATTCAAAGGTCTTTCAATAAAAGCTAACATTCCATTGATCTTCCTCACAGTTTGTTACATTTACACATTAGCCTTCAATGACTTATCAGAAAGCACACCTATGCATCTACAATTTCTAACCTTTTAACATTTAAGAAATATTATGCACATCTGCTCCTTCGTCCAGAGTGGATAACCTTACATTTTTCCCACATTCCATTCCATCTACCATTCACTAATGCTGCCCAAATCTCCCTGAAGCCACTTTACATCTTCCTCACAACACACATTCCCACTTAGTAGGGTATCATCTGCAAATTTGGAAATACCTGTATTACATTTGGTCCCCACCTCTGAATCATTGATATGAAGCTGAGGCATAAGTACTATACCTTGTAGAACCCCACCAGCCACAGCCTGTCAATGCAGGAATGACCATTTTTCTATCTGTTAGCCAAACATCACTCTATACCAATGCATTACCACCTATCTTTCTGACCAGCCTCATATTCTGGATGATAAGTTCATAGAAACATAGAATTTAAGAGCACAAAGAGAACACTCAACTCTTTGAACTTGCTCCACCATTCAGTAAGACCACAGCTGATCTGCATGTACTCTCGTCTCTTCTTTCCTATCTGCATCTCATAAGCTTTGAATCCTTTCTCGATCAAAAACCTATCTAACTCAGCTTTGAATAAAATTAAAGACTTAAGTGCCACTATCTCCTGGGGTAGAATATTTCACCAGCCATGATGATCTGAGAGAAAAATCTCTGTTTTACGGTGGCTCAGTGATTAGCACTGCTGCCTCACCATGCCAGAAACTTGGATTCAATTCCAGCCTCGAGTGACTGTCGACGTGGAGTTTGCACATTCTCCCATGTATGTTTCCTCCCACAATCCAAAGATGTGCAGATTGGGTGGATTGGCCATGCTAAATTGCCCATAGTATCCCAGGATGTGCAGGCTAGATAGAATAGCCATGGGAAATTCAGGGGCTGGGTTTGGGTCGGGTGCTCATGGGAGGGTCAGTTTGGACTCAATTGGTCAAATGGCCTGATTCCACATTGTAATACTTAAAAGAGAGACCTCTTAATATCTGTACCTAGATTTTAGCTTCCCCCGCAATTGAAAACATCTTCTGGGTAATCATCATATTGATTCCCCTAAAGCCTTATTAAATTCAATAAAGTCATATTTCATTCTTCTAACCTCCTTTGGGGATGGAGCTAACCAGTTCATCCTCTCTTCGAAAGACAAACTTTTCATCCGAAGAATGAGTCAAGTGAATCTTTTCTGAACTGCTTCTCAAGCAATTATATCTATTTCTCAAATGCCATTATCAAAACTGCACACAATACTCCAGATCTGGTCTCACCAAGGCCTTGAAGGGTTGCAGTAAAGCTTCATCATTCTTGTGCCTCATTCCCTGTGCAGTAAACAACAACACTCTGCTTGCTTTCCTAATTACTTGCAGTGCCTGGATACTAACTTAATGTGATTCATGTCCTAAGAGCCCAAGTCCTTATGTACCACTGAGTCTGTCATCTTACTCCACTTAAACAACTTTGTATGCTCTCAGCTCAAATGAATTAGTTCACATTTACCCACAAAATACTCCATCTGCCAAATTTCTGCCTCATCACTTCACCTGTCTATAGCCTTTTGCAGACTTCCTCCTTCCTCCTGACAACTTAGTTTCCTACTTATCATGGTGTCATTAGCAAATACAGTTTCCATAGATTTGGTTTCCTCATTCAAATCATTGACATGGATTGTTAATTATGAGGATTCAGTATTGATCCTGATGGCACACCACTTGTGACAGCTTACCAACACACACAAAAAAATTCAGTTGTCCCTACTCTGTGCTTGCTGTGAGCTAACCGATCCTTATCCATGGTAATATGGTTTCCCACGAACCATATGCACCAGCCTTTGATGTGGCACCTTATCAAATTCAATACACTTCTACTGGATCCCCATCATGAATGTTACTTAATCAAAAAACTCTAATAGATCATTGAATGTGGTTTCTCTTCCAAAAAGCAATGTTGGCTCTGCCTGATTGTGATTTTCTAAGTATCTTGCCACAATCACTATAATAAACAATTTGGGTACATTCTCCATGACAGCTTTCAGGCTGACTGTCATGTAGTTCCAGTTTCCACCTCCTCTTTCTCTTGAATAAAACTGTTACAATAATCCAATCTGCTGGGACCCTTCTTGAATCAGAAGAAGCTTCGAAGAGTATAACCAATGCATCGGTTGTCTGCTTTATCATCTCCATCAATGATGACCGACTTGACACTGACATTTTTTACAAATCCACCAACTCCCACAGCTACCTGAATTACACCTCTTCCCACCTTACCTCCTGCACAAATGCTACCCCGTATTCCCAATTCCTCCACCTCCACTGTATCTGCTCCCAGGAGGACCAGTTCCACCACAGAACACACCAAATGGCCTCCTTCTTTAGAGACCGCAATTTCCCTTCCCACTTGGTTGAAGATGCCCTTCAACGTATCGCATCCACATCCCACACCTCCGCCCTCAAGCTCCACCCCTCCAACTGTAACAAGGACAGAACCCCCCTGGTGCTCACCTTCTACCCTACCAACCTTCGCATAAACCATATCATCCGCCGACATTTCCGCCATCTCTAAATGGACCCCACCATCAGGGATATATTTCCCTCCCCACCCTTTCCACTTTCCACAAAGACCATTCCCTCCGTGACTACCTGGTCAGGTCCATACCCCCCAACAACCCACCCTCCCCTCCTAGAATTGCAAAACCTGCGCCCACACCTCCTCCCTCACCTCCATCCAAGGCCCCAAAGGAGCCTTCCACATCCATCAAAGTTTTACCTGCACATCCACCAATGTCATTTATTGTATCCGTTGCTCCTAACGCGGTCTCCTCTACATTGGGGAGACCGGACACCTTCTCACAGAGCACTTTAAGGAACATCTCCGGGATACCCGCACCAATCAACCCCACCACCCTGTGGCCCAACATTTCAACTCCCTTCCCACTCTGCCGAGGACATGCAGGTCCTGGGCCTCCTCCACCACCACTCCCTCACCACCAGACGCCTGGAGGAAGAACGCCTCATCTTCCGCCTCGGAACACTTCAACCCCAGGGCATCAATGTGGACTTCACCAGTTTCCTCATTTCCCCTTCCCCCACCTCACCCCAGTTCTAACCTTCTAGCTCAGCACCATCCTCATGACCTGTCCTACCTGCCAAACTTCCTTCCCACCTATCCGCTCCACCTTCTTCTCTGACGTATCACCTCCATCCCCACCCCCATCCACCTATTGTACCCTTTGCTACCTTCTCCCCAGCCCCACCCCCCTCCCATTTATCTCTCCACCCCGGGGGCTCCCTGCCTTCATTCCTGATGAAGGGCTTTTGCCTGAAACGTCGATATTCCTGCTCCTCGGATGCTGCCTGACCTGCTGTGCTTTTCCAGCACCACTCTAATCGAGACTCTGATTTCCAGCATCAGCAGTCCCCGCTTTTGCGCTGTTTTATCACTGATCCTGCGGTGCACACCATCCAGACCTGCGGATTTATCTACCTTTAATTAACCCAATAGTTTTCCTTGTACCTTTTCACTGCTGACAATCATTTTAACAACATCTCAATTTTCAGTTATCTTTGCAATGGTTTATAATTCTTCTCTCATGAGAACAGACAAATATATGCTTAGAGCCGCCACCATTTCTTCACTTTCTATTGTCAATTCCCAAATTCACTCTCAAAGGGACATCTCCAATTTTAGTTATTCTTTTCCTCTTCAATTACTTAGAGAAGCTCTTACCAATTGTTTTTATATTACTGGCTGAATTTCTTTCATACTCTGGTTACTATCTCTTTATTATCTTATTAGTCATTCTTTACTGCTTCTTAAAGTCTGTCTAATCTTCTGGCTAATCATTAATCTCGGTGATTAATACAGTGCTTCTATCAATTCAATATTACCCTTAATTTTCATATTTAGCCATGGATGATGCTCTTTTTCAGAGCAATGATGTATTTCCTGAGATAAGCAGGCAAAACTGCACATGATATTCCAGATACAGTCTAACCAAGCACCAATATAATTGAAGTAAGTCTTCACTACTCCTGTACTCAAATGTCTTTCAATAAATGCTAATACTCCATTAAATTTCCTAATAGCTCACTGTGCTTGCATGTTAGCCTTCACTGACTTATCAAAAAGCACACCAATATATCTACAATCTCCAACCTCTCACCATTTAAGAAATATTCTACACATCTCTTTGTCTCCGTGGAATAGATCTTTGCTGAGAGTTATGAAATATCTTCTTACTGGACTGCCTATTCAAATCTGTTATCAGATTTTTTAACATTGTTGCCCAGTTCACCTCTACCAGCCTTGCCTTCACCCACTCCTATTTCCCTCATTGAGGTTTAAAACAATAGTCATATGGACCCAATTAAAAATCACACAATGCCAGGTTATAGTCCAACAGGTTTAATTGGAAGGACTAGCTTTCAGAGCGACGCTCCTTCATCAGATGGTTGTCTAAGGAGCGTCGCTCCGAAAGCTAGTGCTTCCAATTAAACCTGTTGGACTATAACCTGGTGTTGTGTGATTTTTAACTTTGTACACCCCAGTCCAACACCGGCATCTCCAAATCATATGTATCCACATTTCTTTCTCTGAAACTGAACATGAAATGCTGTTATGTTGTGATCATCCTGTCATCTAGAGGTTTCCTTATTATGAAGTTATAATCTCATTGTACATTACCAGCTCTAGTATAATCTGCTTTAGTTGCTTGAGAACATACTGCACCACACCCTCTCTGAACTAACTTTCTTGGCTCCTTTGCCAAACTGATCCTCCTAATCTACCCATGGATTAAAGTCATCCATGATTACTGTTACATTTCTAATATGCCTTATTGATTATTCCAGGTCCTGGACAGATAAAGGTCATCAGGAGAGGGACTGGAGTCAGAGGAAAGAGAGGAGAAGGAACAGGGAGTCAAAGAAGAAGCAGAGAAGATACATATGGCCTACTATGAGGTGACATCCTCCAATGAGGAGGAAAGAGGCCATCCCTCCTGTGCTGTGTGGCCTCCACATTACATTGCAGTGGGCATCGATGAGATGAGGAGTTACCCTTCATGGGAGTCAGACCTCTAGCTCTCCTGTGACAGCTCTGGTGGGGTGAAAACTTTGGCGTAAACAGCTAATTGCTCCCTCAGGAAAATCAATGACCCTGATGATGGTTGCCATAGAGGTAGTTGGTGGAGGGGAACACCTGGTCGGAGTCAATTCCAATTCCACATTACATCCAATCTGTTATATCTGAAACGGTTAATGTTCAAGACCGCATTAAGCTCCACTCAGTTTGATTGTGTCCCACAGCCTTAGGTTTAAAATCAAGGAGACTAGCTTGAGATGTCAGTGGGCAGAGAAATATCATCCCTGGTTCATGTCATAATAAAAAGTCACTGTAACTTGTATCATTTGTGATCATGCAATAAACTGCATCTTCCTGTTAGAATCATAGAACCCCTATAGTGTGGAAGCAGCCCATTTGACCCATCGAGTCCACACTGACCCTCCGAAAGCATCCCATTCCGACTCACCTCTATACTCTATCCCAATACTCTGCATTTTCCATAGCTAATCCACCTAGCCTGGTATATCCCTGGACACTATGGGACAATTTAGCATGGCCAATCCAGCTAACCTGCATATCTTTGAAGTGTGGGAAGAAACCAGAGCACCCGGAGGAAGCTCACACAGACACGGAGAGAACGTGCAAACTCCACGCAGACAGTCACCCGAGGCTGGAATCGAACCTGGGTCCCTGGCACTGTGAGGCAGCAGTGCTAACCACTGAGCCATCGTGTTCAAAAATTATCTCACCTTGTCAAGGTTTATTAGTGGTTCAAGCCTAGTACTATTAACCAAGTAGAGTGTTTGAACAAGTACAGAGTCTAGCCCTAATGTTTAGCTGGTACTAATTGATTCTGAATTCTGTATTACATGACACACCATAAATTCAGCGTTCTGCTATAGTGCGCATTTTGTTAATGCTAATTCGCTATAACACGATCGATGAATTGAGGACACTGTTTCGAAAGTGCAAACTTTTAAAGCATGTATTGGTTTTAATGCAATTTCGTGCCCATTAGTTTAAACAGTGCTGCTATTACCTGGTTTTCTTATAGCATGTTCTTCCATGAGGATGGAACGACAGTGTTATAGCAGAACCGACTGGAGTTCCTTATTCCTATTCTAATTGTACAGGATACCCATCTCCATTTCAATGAAGGCCCTAACCTCATGGAAATCTGAATTTTAATCAATTGTGAAGGGTTTCTGACATGGAAACAATCCTGACTCCTGCTCCCAACCTCTGTGGTGAGAATTCGGCTCTGAGTATGAGTCAGATGGACAGACCAAAGTAGTCGATGAAAGAACACATCCTCTTTGCTCTGAAGGATTGTGTTGAATTATATAAGCATTTGTTAGATTCTCAAAATTGCTACTTTGCCTTGTTAAGGTTGTCAAGAAAAGAGTGCTGAACAGTTATTATTGAGCTAGAAGCTTTCATTTTGTTCCATTAGATGCTTGCTCTGTCTGTTAATAATAAAATGGCTTTACACTAAGGGAGTTGGAAGAAACAGGTTTGCTTCTTAAGACTAAAATATACATGCTCAATTCAGGTTGCAAACAGCAAAATAAGGGGTGTGCAGTTTAGGAGCTTTTACACCTGATGTGAGGATCTCTATCAAAGCTGCAATCTTTTGAAGGCACACTACATGAACTTTTACGACAATTACTATCTCTAACATAATGTCAAGGAAATAACAGCAGGCATCAGATCCATCTGATTGCTGTCTCCTGGAGCTAATGTTCTGGCTTCACTTTATACTCCTCTGGCTGAATTTCTCAGTGACAGTGCTATTCCATCACCAGGCCAAACGTGAGCACTCTCAGGTCACAGATAAGATGGACCTTGAAATAATGTTCCCCCTTGTGGCACGGTCTTGAACAAGATATAGAGTGCGAGGAGGTAGTTTCAAACTGAAATGGGGAGAAACTACTAGATCTGTAGACCTGTGAGTCTGATTTTCATGGTGGGTGAGTTGTAGGAAGTAATTCTCAAGGACTGGATTTTTATGCATTTGGAGAGGCAAGGAATGATTAGAGAAAGTCAGCGTGGTTTTGTGTGGGGAAAATTGTGTCTCACACTTGATTGAGTTTTTTTTGAGGAAGTAACCAAGAAAGTTGACAAAGGCAGAGCTGTAGACATTGTTGACTTGGACTTGAGTAAAGCCTTTGACAAGGTTCCGCATAGTAGTCTAATTAGTAAGGCTAGATCATATGGGGTTCAGGGTGTGCTTGCAACTGAATACAAATTCGGTTTAACAACAGGAGACAGAGGGCAATGATGGAGGTTGGTTTCTCGGACTGGAAACCTATGACCAAGAGTGTTCCACAGAAATCAGTGCTGAGTCCACTTTTGTTTGTCATTTACACAAATGATTAAGATGAGAACATGGAAAGAATGGTTAGTAAGTTTGCGAATGACACCAAGATAGTGGTACAGGGGACAGGGAAGAAGGTTATCTAAGATCACAAAGAGATCTTGATTAATTGGGTCAATGGCCTGAAGAGTGGCAAATGGAGTTTAATTTGGATAAATGCAAGTTATTACATTTTGGTAAACAAACTAAGACAAGACCTATACAATTCAACGTGTGCCTTGGGCAGTGTTGTAGAACTAGGGGTTCAGGTACATAATTCTTAGAGGTTTGCATCATATATTGATAGGATGGTTAAGAAGGCATTTGACATGCTTGCCTTCATTGCACAGACCTTTGAGTATAGGAGTTGGAATGTTATGTTGAGGTCGTACAGGACGTTGGTGAGGCCTCTTCTGGAGTACTGTGTCCAGTTCTGGCCACCCTGTTGTAGGAAGGATATTATTAAACTGGAAAGGGTTTGGAAGAGATTTGCCAGGATTTTGCTGGGAATGCGGAGTTTAGGTTACAAGGAGAGGCTGGATAAGTTGGGACCTTTGTCATTGGCGCATAGGAGGTTGAGAGGTGACGTTATAGAGGTGTATAAAATATTGAGGGGTACAGATAAGGTGAATGTCAGGTCTCTTTCCCCTACGGTGGGAGATTTCTAGACTAAGGGGCATATTTTTAAGGTGAGAAGAGAAAGATTTTAAAGAGACATGAGAGGCAATTTTCTAACACAGATTCGGAGATGCCAGTGTTGGACTGGGGTGTACAAAGTTAAAAATCACACAACACCAGGTTATAGTCCAACAGGTTTAATTGGAAGCACACTAGCTTTCGGAGCGACGCTCCTGATGAAGGAGTGTCGCTCCGAAAGCTAGTGTGCTTCCAATTAAACCTGTTGGACTATAACCTGGTGTTGTGTGATTTTTAACTTTTTACACAGAGAGTGATTTGTGTGTGGAACGAACTTCCAGAGGAAGTGGTGGATGCAGCTCCAGTCGCAACATTTTAAAGACATTTAGATAAGTACACGAACAGGAAATGTTTGGAGGGATATGGGCCAGGAGCAGGCAGATCAGACTGGTTTAATTTGGCATTACGGCTGGCATGGACTGGTTGGATTGAAGCTTTCTGCCCCAGAGTGCAGTGGAGGCAGAATCAGTCAACAGATTTAAGAAATAAATAGATATGTTTCAGATGAAAAGTGGCATAAAAGGCTATGGGGTAATGGCAGGAAAGTGGTGTTGAGTCCAGGTAGGATCAGCCAAGATCATGTTAAATGGCAGAGTGGGCTCAAAACACTGAATCACATATTACTGCTCCTGCTCTGGCTTTCAATGCTCCTGCATTGTCGTTGGTGACTATTTTAGGACACCAGCCAGTTCAGGACAAAGGCTGATTGAAGAAAGTGGCCCTTCCCTCAGAGATACTATCCAAACCTGAGGTCGTGCAATTTAGCAAGCTCAGTCTCATCAATGCTAACACTGGCCAGTGCTAAGAAGGTAGCTCCAGGAAGTGGATGCTCTATTGGCCTTGCTGTCTTGAAGAGAGGTGAGAAGAGAAGCTGGGGGGGCCTTGGTGATTGGAGGAGCATGGATCACAATGCACCAGCAGTGCAGTTGTCATGGGGGTGACCATTGCTATTGAGTACTCATAAAGAAATATTTGAATCTATCCTTTCTCAGTCTAAAATGAATGACTCCACATTGAAATCCAGCTTCCACAATGTTGTCCTTTCATTAAATCCATCATCTCTTGGTAATTTTATGCATCTGTCTAAACTACATTCACACATAGCCACATATCTTTGCATTATAAGAAAATTTGGGTATGTGGCTATTTATTGTGATAGGTCAGGCAGCATCCATGGAGATCAGAGCTGAAAATGTGTTGCTGGAAAAGCTGCCTGACCTGCTGCGCTTTTCCAGCAACACATTTTCAGCTCTGATCTCCAGCATCTGCAGTCCTCACTTTCTCCTATTTATTGTGATACCAAAGACAATAATAAATATGATGAATATTTAAGATTTAATCAGAGATGCTTGTGGAATACCTCTCCACTTTTGTCGGTCTGGCAAAATGTAAACCATAGTCTGAGGCTAACTGGATAATTAGGTGCTGAGTACATACAAAGGGTGAACAAGTTACTGGGTGTGGAATGAGCTGCGTGACTGAGTAGTCAATAAGCTCCACAAGGGAAAGGTATAGAGTCATTGAGATGTACAACAAGGAAACAGACCCTTCGGTCCAATTCGTCCATGCTGACCAGATATCACAACCTAATATTCCACCAACAGGCTCAGTTCTAAGTTGGCTTGGTATCAAAGGATGGTTGGGTAAAAATAAAGATTAGAAATTAAGACAAAAGGTTGGAAACTTGAGTAACGTTTGGTAAGATGGCTGTCACCAAGCGTGAATTATCGAGATACAATTTACCCCCAATGCCCCATGAGGCTGAACCTTATGACCAGCTGAAAATTGAAGTAGAGATTTGGACACAGGATGCATCTTCATGAAAGGAACAAATAAGATAGGAGCTTTGAAACTGCTGATTCATACGAGAAGCAGAACGAGCTGTAAGTTATCCTCAGAGCTAGAACATCAAGAATCGGATGGTAAGTTTTGGACGTTTTGAATACTGTGTCCAGTCTGGCCATCCTGTCATAGGAAGGATATTATTCAGTTGGAGACAGTTCAGAAGAGATTTACCAGGAGTCTTTGATTTATAAAGAAAGGCTGGATAGGCTGGGACTATTCTCACTGGAGTGTAGGAGGCTGAGGGGGTGACCTTATAAAAGTTTATAAAATCATGAGGGATATAGATAAGGTGAGTATTTGGTGTCTTTTCCTGAGAGTGGGGGAATGAAAATCTAAGGAGCATATTTTTAAGTTGAGAGGAGAAAGATTTTAAAAAGACACAAGGGGCAATTTCTTTTTACAAAATGGTTTGTCTGTGGAATGAACCTCCAAAGAAAGTGGTGGATGTGGGTATAGTTACATTATTTAAAAAAATAAGTACATGAATAAGAAAGGTTTTGAGGGATATGGGTCAAGAGAAGACAGGTGGGACTAGGTTAGTTTGGGATTATGGTCGGCATGGACTGGTTGGACCGAAGGGTCTGTTTCCGTGCTGTACGACTCTATGGATAATCTATGACCATTTATGAGCAAAATGCATTTAAAAATAATCTGTCAAATGTGTACAGGGCATAATCAGGTTTTGATGAATGTAGAATATTAGATATTACTCCAGAGAAGATTAAATGCTGGAATTGAACATACAAAAGCATATTGAAAAAGAAATTGACGTGGAAATATGAAACTCAGTGCTTTGTTATAAACTGTTGGACTGTGCTGAAGTGTCAAACTTGCATAGACTTTCCATGTTTAACTGGTGTTAAAGTTTCAAAAAGACATGTACTGTTGGAACAGTTGTACAGATCTTAGCAAAATTTGTAGGAAAACGTTTATTCCCAGTGACCTTTATGATTCAAATGTGACATTTAGCAGGTCCACAGAATGGAGGGCAATGGTAGTGGCATTGAGAGACTGCCCAGGTATAGGCTGAAAGCATCAATACACAAGGTGAACTATAACTAAAAGCTGTAACCAGCAATTATAACAGACAGACTCTAGAGAACTGCAGCAGACAAATGAATGATAGAAAATCCAGGAAATGGTAACCAGCTGTTTATATTTGACTAAAAATGCCAGTGTACAATGAATTGTCTGAAAGGGAATATAATGCTTATGTTTAACAAGGAAGGTTCAATGAGGGGAAAATGGTAATATGGATAAAGTAGAGGAAAATGTACCCATAATGCATCTGGAATGAATATTTTGATCACAGACTCATTAAATTACATGGTGTTGGACAGCCGTTGCTTGTGGACAGACTGTGAAATGGAATATCATAGTCATAGAGGTGTACAGCATGGAAATAGACCCTTTTGGTCCAACTCACCCATGCAGACCAGATATCCTAAATTAATCTTATCTCATTTGCCAGCAGTTGGTCCCTATCCCTCTAAACTATTCCAATTCATGTACCCATCCAGATGCCTTTTAAATGTTGTAATTGTAACACCCTCCACCACTGCCTCTGGCAGCTCATTCCTACATGCATCACACTCGGTTGAAAAAGTTGCCCTTTCAGTCCCTTTTAAATGTTTCCCCATTCACCTTAAACCTATGCACTCCAATTTTGAACTCCCCTACCATCAGAACAAGACCTTGTCTATTTATCCTATCCATGCTCCTCATCATTTTATAAACCTCTATAAGCTTCCGACACTCTGGGGAAAACAGCCCCAGCCTACGCAGCCTCTCCCTACAGCTCAAACCCTCCAACCCTGGCATAATCCTTTCAAGTTTAACAAATTATTTTCTGTAACAGGGAGGCCAGAACTGACTGGAGTATTCCAACAGTGGCCTAACCATTGTTCTGTACAGCCACAACATGATCTCCCAATTCCTACATTCAATACACTGAGTTATAAAGGCAAGAATACCAAACTCCTGCTTTATTAACCTGTCTATCTGTGACTCCATCTTCAAGGAGCTATGAACCTGCACAGCAAGCTCTCTTTGATCAGCAACACTCCCCAGGACCCTACTATTAAGTGTATATGTCCTTCCCTAATTTGTCCTTCCAAAATGCAACACCTCCGAATGGTTAAAATATTACATAGATTCCTTAAATAAGGACCAATGTAAGATTAAGAATTTGAGAGTTCTACCTGCTTTCTAGTTTGGTGAAGACAACATGCTTAAGTTACTCAACAGAGTTATTCCCTGTGAAATAGCGGGAGTGTTTATCAGTGTAAACATAATAGTGTCAGGTGAGATACTCTTTTCTTTGAGCAGGTTATCTCTGACAGATAAGTTCAAATGAAACTTGACATAGAACATGACAAAGACAATTTTGGGAAGCTGGTGGATTTACAGTTTACAGAATACAGACATTATTATAATAAAGCAAAAGAATGCAGATAGTGGAAATCTGAAACAAATACCAAAAATGCTGAAGAAACTCAGCAGGTCTGGCAGCATCTAGCTCTCTCTCCACAGATACTGTTGGACCTGCTGAGTTTCTCCATCATTTCTGAGTTTGTTTCTGGACATTGCTGTTTTCCTTTAACAGGACTTGACTTCCCATCCATCTTTTCACATGTTAAAAATCCTACTGAAGGATGCAGATGCAAAGAATGTACTAAACTTATTGAAGAGATCAGTGGTAAATGTGATCTCGCAAACATTAGTATTTACCAATCCATAGCGAATCTCCCATTAGCAAGTAATTTTAACAAGACCATGCCAAGTGACTTTTTTATGGGACAGAGAAAGATATTTTTATCTTAGACTTCATAGACATGGCAACTAGATTTTTCCAATCTACAGTACTATGTGGTAAAGAGTATTTGTGCACAAGAAAACAAGATTATGCAAACTCCAGGACTCTAGGATGAGATTTCGATGCAGTACCAAGGGAACTGTATTGACAACTTTCTTTATGAAGGGATAAAGAAATCAGTCACATTTTCTTGCCTCAGTGTCATCTCAAAAATATTCCTATTACGGTTGACAGCAAGAGGTCACAGATTTGATGTAATCAGCAAATAAAGCAATGGGGACATAAGGAAAACCTCTCACACAACGAGTGGTAAGATTTGCAATGCACTGCCTGAGGTGGAGGCAGGTTCAATTGTACCATTCAGGTTGGAATTGTATTGCTCCTTTTCAGGTAACAACATGGGGGGGGGGTCATAGGGAGAAGGCTGGGAAAGGCATCAAGTGCACTCCTTATCTGTAAAGCCAATGTAGACATGTTGGGCTGAATGGACTCTTCCTTTTGAGCTGTAACAATCCTATGATCCAGTGAATATCATCTAATGATCAGTCAGGTCAGATATATGGCCAACTGGCATTTTGTTATTTTAAATCTTTTATTGATTTGGTCGAGGTAATGATCTTTATTTTCATATCTTTTTTTACTCATTCATAAGATGTCAGGGTCCAGCATGTATTGCCCCTCCCTAACTGCCCAGAGGGCAATTAAGATTCAACCACATCACTGTGGAATGGAGTCAAATATCGGCCAGACCAGGTAATAGGCCGGCAGTTCCCTTCCCTGAAGGACATTAATGGGTTTTTCCAACATTCAACAATGGTTTTGTGATCATCACTCGACTCTTAATTCAATTTCTTTTTTATTGAATTCAAATTGCACCAACTACTAGAGTGGAATTTGAACCCAGGACCCCAGATCATTGGCTGGGTCTCTGGATTAATAGACTAGCAATAATATACTAGGCCATTGCCTCCCTGCATATATATAATATTTTTGTATATACTATAAACTGAAGCTTAGCACACATGAAATGCATGTGTGCTTATCTCATATTAAAAGACTTGCATCATAAAAGCCATTTTGCAGCAAATGAAATATTTCAGAAATGTAGTCACTGTGGTACTGTAGTAAACACAGCAGCTAACTGGAGACAGTAGGTTCGTACAAACAGCAACGTGGTATTGACTCGATAATATTTTCATGATGTTGGTTGACATACATGTATTGGCCATGACTCTACAAAGAATTCTCCTTCCTCAAAATAGTACAAATGGGTCTCTTAAATCCACTTTGCAAGGTAGATGGGGATTTGGTTTAATGTCCCCTTTTTAAGGTGACATCTCTGAAGATGCAGGAGAGAATTGTGGTGTCAGACTGGATGAAGTGCTAGGCTCTCTGCAGTGGAGCTTGAACCTTGACCTCCTCAATGATATGCACGAGTGCTACCGGCTGAGCCGCAGCTGACACACAAGTCTGAGTCTTTAGGGGAACATGCAGCATGCATACAAACAATGGGATTGTGGCCAATTAGACACATTTATTACCGAATGCAAAGTCGATTTGCCAGATTGATGCCTGAACTCCAGGGGTTAAATCACAAGAAGATATAACACAAACCAGGCTTGTATTCTCTGTAAGTGGTTAATGCATTATCTGGGCCGACATGACACCAATTGTTAAAGTTCACTTGAGAATGTAACTTAAGAAGTTCTGTGATTTGCATATGAAAGAACTGAAACCAACATGTTCATTCTAAAAGATGAGAGACTTAACAAACAATCCAGGTCTTTTTCAATATATAATTGCACTTATGTCACACTGTAAGCATTTGCAATGAATTGTGTCTTATGATCTTACACCTGATGAAGGAGCAGTGCTCCAAAAGCCATTGCTTCCAAATAAACCTGTTGGGCTATAACCTAGTGTTGTGTGATTTTTAACTGTGCCCACCCCAGTCCAACACTGGCTCCGACCTCCAAATCTGTAAGTGGTGATTTAATTCAAGTCTTCAAGATATTCAGGGGAACTGGTAGTTTCTCTCTATCTGCCCCATCACTATTTCTTCAGATGGTCTGGTCTTGGAGACGTGGTCTAAATGTCAAAGCCAAACGTGCAGTTTGTTCTTGAAATGGACCGAGTGTAACATTAGGGGAATTTAAAATAAGACTCGAATGGCAAAACATTAGTTTAGGAAGGCATCTACAGTCCAGATTCCAGAGTTCAATGCTTCATGGATCTTGAAGTTGATATGCAGATGTTTTGTTTTTAAAATGATTAAGTTTATTTAAATTGGCTTCGTATAGATCATAGAAACCAAGTTGAAGGCCTTGATACTGAAGTGGTTGTTAAATATCAGTGCTTCAATCATAGAACAGATTTGTGTGACAGTGATTGTCACAGGAAATATTGAGTGTGGCATGGGCTTAACTCCACTTGAATTTATTTGGGGAATTTAGTTAGCCTGATTAAGTAGGATTCATTATGTGTCGTCTTTTATTATTCAAGAAGGGATCTCAGGTTGAAAAGAATTAAGACACAGGAATAAATTGTCCATAATGTTAGATGCATTAGTTAGGAGTAAATATAGGGTAGGGAAAGGGTCTGGGTGGGTTGCTCTTCGGAGGGTTGGTGTGGACTTGTTGGGCCAAAGGACCTGTTTCCATACTGTAGGGAATCTAATCTAATTAAAGCTTTCATGACTTAGCAAACAGGTCTATATGCCAAAGTTGGTAGAAACTTGAGACTCTTTACAAATAGAAGCTGATACCAGGTCAATTGCTAACTTTAAATCTGAGATTGAGTAGATTTGCCTTAACCGAAGGTATAAATGAATATGGGAGAAAGGCAGGTATACCGAGTTAAGTCACAGATTAGTTTATGATTGCATTGAGTAGACACAAGAATCAAGCAGCTGAATACAGGTCATTCTACCATAATGTGCAGTTTGTTAAAGTGAATTTGCTGTAACGCAAATGATGAATTGGGGACGCTGTTTCTAATGCATGAACTTTTAAAACATGCATTGCTTGTAACGCAATTATATCACCAACACTTTAAGTACTGTTTCTATAATGTGGGGTTGCACAAGAACGCAACCAGTGCATTATAGAAGAACTAACTGTGGTTGTCCTTGTCACAGGAGGCCAAAGGTAATATAAAAACAGTCGATGCTGTAAATAATCAAATAGCATCTGTAGAGTGGGAAGTGAAAGTAATGTTTCCGGTCAAATAGCTTTCTATAATAGCTAGAAAATCTTCGTTAAAAATCACACAACACCAGGTTATAGTCCAACAGGTTTAATTGGAAGCACACTAGCTTTCGGAGCGATGCTCTTCCGAAAGCTAGTGTGCTTCCAATTAAACCTGTTGGACTATAACCTGGTGTTGTGTGATTTTTAACTTTGTACACCCCAGTCCAACACCGGCATCTCCAAATCATGACTACTATAGAAAATCTTAGACATGGAACAGGGAAAGTGGGAGAAGGAGGTAAAGGAAAGATCACCAAAAGATAGAAAGAAAAGAGAGATTAAATGGCAGAAAGGATGACAGTGTAAAACATAAGCAAATGATAATGGGATAAGTTAAACATGAGAGGCTGGGTCTGGAAATGTGATAAATACAGGGGAAAGGAGACTCATTACCAACAGCTGCTGACCTTGAAAACGGGAGCATCTCTTAATGATCTGATATTTTTTAATTCAATATTGAGTCAGAAAAGCTGTACAGCGAAAGATGAGATATTGTTCCTCAAGGTTAAATGGTGTTTCACTCAAACAGTGTTGGAGGCTCAGGATAGAGAGGTCAGAGTTGGGTAGAGAGTTAAATGACAACTAATCTTAGTGCTATTCAGCTCCTGCTCTGCCCGGGAGAACTTGATCTTTGTTCATTCAAAAAGCTGATCAGGCGTTTGATAGGAATTTGAACCTCAGCCACATTCTCACCTGGGGTATTGAGTTTAGCTCAGCAGTTTTTTTTTTGCAATTACAATCAGGCTTTGAGTTCAGTGGCTGAGCCCAGGGCACAAGGACACAGGAATCTGCTGAGTCTTTCATTCTGTCCTGACTGTTCAGTAATTGCCTAATTATGGAAGTGAAAAAGGGAAGAGAAATCAAAGTCAGTCCAGTTAGCTCATGTGGCAATTCACAACTCAGGAGCTGTGGCTTTAGTCCCAGCAGGGGCTGATACTCCATGCTGCCTAATAAGCTATATTACCCTTCCCTCACGTAATAAGGAATGATGTGCTGTCTTTTTGGAGTGATAGGAATCTGCCACTTTAATTTGTTTCTCTTTTTACATTAAGGTTTCCAATTTTCTTCCTCCTTGACCCACCTTCCTCTCTTTGGCAAGTCCTCAGATAGTAACCAATGCAGAAAGAGTTAACTGGCTTTTAAAATTATAATCAGCCACATTCACTGAGTATCAGTCAGAGTGGTCATTCTGACAGACTGTCCACCAGCCTCTCAGAGACTTAAACCTGTGACCTCAGGCAGTGCAATTACCCACTGCACCATTCTATTAAATGGTCTGACATGAGAACAGAATTATCCATTATATCATCCTCAAAGATGGTGAAATCTAGCCTATCAGCAGAAACGCAAGAGTTGAAGCATTTGCAACAAACCTCAGCTAGAAGGTCTGACTGAATATCATCTTGACTCTTGCCAGGGTTACCAGCCTCATGGATGACAGTCTTCAGCAAATTCAACTCATTCCACTTGATATTAAGAAAGGGTTAAGAGTTATGGGCCGTGACACACCCCAGTTGCAGTACTGGAAATGTGCTCCAGAACTTGTTGCTGCCCTAGCAAAGTTGTTCTAGTGCAGCTACAATATTAGCACCAATGTGACAATGTGGAAAATTGCCCTGGGAGGCCCTGTCCACAAAAACTAAAACAAGTGCAATCCCATCAATTTCCACCCACTGCTCAACTCGTGATGCAAGGTCATTGCAACCAGTTGTTACACAACTGTAATCTATTCATGAACCTACAGTTTGGATTCACATGGTATTGAATCATAGCATTTGGCTGACATCAGCTTCAAAACATCCTTGCAAAATGCAGTCAATGGGAATCAGGTACAAAACTCTCCACCTCATTGAAGTCACACCTAGTACAAAATAAGATGCTTTCCATTGTTGGAGGGGAGTCATCTCAGCTCCAAGACACCTCTGAATGAATTTTTCAGGATAAGTGTCCTTGGCTAAACCAACTTCCCATCCTTCATCAATCATTTTCCCTCCATATGGTCAGGTGTGGAGATGTTTGCTGTTGACTGCAGTATTTAGTAACATTTGCGACTCCTCAGATACTTGAACAGTCGATATCCATATGCTGAAAGCCTTTAGCCACGTTGGGCTACTAAGACGCAATATTTGAACCACTTGAGAGCCATGGAAGGGCCATCTCCCACTAGAGAATATTCTAATCATTTCCCCTTAGACATTCAATAACATTGTCGTCACTGAATAGCCCACTATGAGGGTTGTCATTGAGCAGAAACATAACTGGATTAATCAGATAATACTGTGGCTTTGAAAGCAGGTCAGAGACTGCAACAAGTAACTTAGCTCTTGACACCAACAAACTTGACAAGCATCCATAATGGAATGTGTTCTACTGGCCTGGATGAGCACAGCTCTAACAATATTCAACTTCAACACTGTCTGAGAAAAAGCAGCCAATTTAATCTGCAATGCGCATTGTGGTCCATAGTCTACTTTCTACCTAATACAACTCACCAAGTCTCTTTTCAAAATCTGGCATGCACTGTCAGTAAAAGGACAAGGGCAATAGATATGTGGGAACATCACAACCATCAAATTGCTCACCAAGCCATCCTGATTTGAAACTATATTGGCACAACATCGAGGACCAATGGACCTGAACTGCGCTGTAATGTTCTATGCCTATGTTCTATGGTGTTCTTTATTGTTGTTCATCAAAATTCAAGAACTCTGCCAAACAATTCAAGGACACTGCAAATACAATGGCTACACAACAACAATAACTAGCATTTATATACTGCCTTTGACAACTGAAACAATCCAACGCTATGTCCTTCTTCATATGAGTGTTATTGAATAAGATGATGGAGTCGATAAAGTATAGCACTGGAAAAAGCACAGCAGGTCAGGCAGCATCTGAAGAGCAAGAGAGTCGATGTTTTGGGCTTAATCCTTCATGAAGCCAGATGCTGCCTGACTCACTCTCTCCTAGTTGAATAAGATGATTCCAAGCCACAAAAGGAGATAGCAGGACGGATGATGAAATAAGGTAGATTTAAGGAATATTTCAAAGGAGTGAGGGGGAGCAATTAGATACAGTTAAGAGAATGTTTGAGAGCCCAATGCTTTACAGCTATAATGCGTTTAAGGTGAGAAGGGAAAGATTTAAAAAGGACTTAATGTACAACTTATTCACGCAGAGGGTGATGTGTATATGGAATGAACTGCCAGAGACAATGGAGGCTGGTACAATTACAACAGTTAAAAGGCATCTGGATGGGTACATGAATAGAAAGGGTTTGAAGGGATAAGGGCCAAGTGCTGGCAAATGGGACTAGATTAATTTGGGCTATCTGGTCAGCATGGATGAGGTGGATCTAAGGGTCTGTTTCCATGCTGTACAACTCAATGACTCTAAAAGCATGGACATTAATGATAAGGTAATTAAAATCATGAGTTGCAAAAATGTAAAGACCTCAAAGAGTTGTCAGGCAGAGCATGTCATCGAGAGATTTCATAACAAGTGTGAGAACTTTTAAACGGAGACATTACAAGACCAGGAAGTAATGCCTGTCATTGAGAATATGGGTGATGGTTGAATTGATGCAAACTGTGATACAGAAAGCAGAGCTTTAGTTGTGCTCTGTACTGTCAAAGGTGGAAGGACATTGAACAGTCAAGTTGAGGTGCAAAGAGGAATTGTAGTGGCAGATGAATTGAAGCAGAGCATAGCTGGGTGATGTTACACGGATGGATTGCTACTATGGGCAATGAAATCGATATATAGTTGGAAGCTCACCTTAGTATCAAATGTGACACCAAAAGCTGCAGGGTCTATTTCTGCATCTTCTTCAGCCAGGCATTTCCAATGCTCTCAGCAATTTGGACGATGCATTACTTTGCAAAGACAGCAATATTACAGCAAGCAGCACACAGAGGATAGATCTTGACTTTGTGCATTCTGTGAAATGGGTCATAGTAAGTCAAGAGCTCACTTTCCATTTAAGCAAATAGGATTAAAAATGGGGAGTGATGTGACATGGGCTGTCAACTCACCATGACTTATGTGATGCTACCGCAAAAATCAAGGTCTCTCTTTCTCTCTCTATATATATTTTGTGGCTATTACGGTTTAACTATAATGAATTGGTGGATCCCTTTAAGGTCACAACAATATTAATGCACCAAGTGAGCACACCCTGAGGTCAAATCGAATTTCATTTCTCATTTAAGTGCCACTCTGTGTACTTTCCAACATGATATATCATGACCCCTACATTTCCCATACCACTGAAGCCAGTAGTGACTATTATCACCAAATCAGCACCTGGAGATTTAACTTGGGATCTCCCTGGTCTGGAATGTGTTACACTACACCTGCATGAAGTAGTGTTCTCACCTATTGATAAAAGATGAACCATCTTCAAACTATTGGAATGCCAAGGAGGCCCTTTAAGGAAGCAATGGCTTGGTGGTATTATCGCTAGGCTATTAAGCCAGAGACCCACGTATAATGTTCCGGGGACCAGGACTTGATTCCCAACATGGCAGATGGTAGAATTCAATAAAAATATGGAATTAAGGGTCTAATAATGACCAGGAATTTTCTGACGATTGCTGGAAAACCCCATCTGGTTCACTAATGTCCTTTCGGAACGGAAATTGCTATTCTTACCTGTTCTGGCCTACATATGACTCCAGACCCACAGCAAAGCAGTTGACTCGTAATCCCCCTCTGGGATGGGCAATAAATGCTGGTCTAGCCAGTCATGTTCTCATGCCTTGAATGAATAACAAAAACATTCTCAAGTTGAATTTAGAGCAAACAGATCCAGTATATTATGAGAAAATAATGAGTGTTTCATTCGAAAGTGAAAGACATTAGCATTGGCACTGAGCTGTGCCAAAACTTTTCAGTGTTATTTCAGAGGTGTCCTGTCACCTGATTAAATGACTTGTAAAGGCATTTTACCATGTTTACTAACACTGACTGCAATGACACCATCAAAAGCACAATGCCATTATCGAACCGTGCACATATGCCGTAGATTTTTAAACATGCACAGTTAACTTCTAAGCCTGGCCGTCAGATTTTCCAGAGAGATGTTTTGAGTTCTTGCAGGTTGGAGTGTGAACATTTCCACAGAGGCCATTAACATGCAATCTGTTTCTGGCTGTTCTACAAGCTGCCTGTCCACAGGACTCCCTAACCATGCAATGATGTGCTTTTAAAAGACCACACTCACCTAAATATTAAACGCCGCGTGACAAATTAAAGCCAATACAGATTTGTGAAAGGCAGATGAAGTTTAAAGAAATCTACCAGAGTATTTTCGAACCAAGATCAGGCTCTTTGGATTGAGGCAATGAAGTTGATTGGTGCAATTTTTTTCAAGACCGTATATTAAGATCCATTGCAAGATAAAAATGGGAGGAAAAGTAATTGTTCTTTGGATCTCAAATTGGCTGAAAGGCTTTCCTAGGAGGAGAGATGGTACGTCAAACCTCATTATACAGGGAGTTGCTAGAATGCAGAATTACTTTCCATGGGGAATAAGTGAAATTGAGGCCATTTTCATCAGGGGTACCGGAAACGAAAGACAATTGTGGTCTGTAAGGAGCAAGTGAAATGGCTGATAGTTTAGTTTGGCTAATAAATCTGTAATTAAAAAGGTAGCTACAGTAACGGTGACCGTGGAACTGTCATAAATTGTCAGAACATTCCAGTTAGTTCATTGCTGCTCCGAAGAGAAGGAATCTTCAATTCTGATCTGGTCTGGCCTGCATGTGACTCCAGACTGACAACAATGTGGTTAACTCTAAAATATCCCCTTGAAATAGCCGATCAAATCCAACTACTATAGAAACATCAAAGAATAAGCCAGGTGATACTTCAGGCATTGACCTAAGCACCAGAAACAAACCCTGATGATACTGCACAGACCTCTTTAACAATATTTGGAGGCTAGTACCACCTTTTGAGAAATTTCCTGGCAATTTCTCGCCTTCCATTCAAATGAACAAGTAAACATCGAGCTAGCAAGCGGAAATTTTGGTTCTAAAGGTAGCCATTTTGTTCATATCCCAATGAGTAAGAACAGGATTGGCATCAGGTGCAATGGCCCCAGTTGGCAAACAACTTCAAATACATGAACAGTGTGACTCAGTTAGGATATTAGAAAGAGGCTGAACCCCTGGAACAAGAGTGTAACGAGGAATGAATGGCATCAGAGAGGGAGAAAATAGGATGCCAGGGAGCTGGGACAGAGAAAGGATGTCAATGTGTGAATAAGAGAAACCCCTTGCATTTTTAATTGCATTTTTCATGAGCACTGGATATCTGAAAGCATTTTACAGCCAATGATATAGAGCACAACTTACATCCTTCACAGAATGGGGAAAATGCATGACTGCTGAGTGTGGAAATTCTTATTGTAGCCAAAAATAATTAGAAGGTGGCAGGCAGGATGGAAATGCAGTGCTGATAAGATTCATTCCAGAATGTTGATGAAACCAATGATCATCACAGGGATTTGAACTAGTCAGGGACGAAGATGGCTTTAGAGTAACTGCTTGAAGCATTTAAAAAAGTTAATGGAACAGTTTTTTTTTTCTTATTAAAACTGTCCTTAAGCCAGCTCCCAGGATGAGTTAATACTCTTAATGAACATTTAATTCAAATCTAAATAAAAGCAGCTGCCTTGATAGCTCTGCTAGTAACATTAGTATTCACTCCACATCTGGAATACTTTGAATAGTTTTGGGTCCCTTATTGAACGAAAGATAAACTGGCAATGGAGGCAGGCTCGGTAGGGTCGTGAATATGATGACACCAGAGATGGAGGGACTGTCATATGTGGACAGGTTGAGATTGGGCCTGTATTCATTATGGAATATGGAAGAATGCGAGGACACCTTATAAAAAAAAAGAGAAGAGGGTTATTTCCCCTTGTGGGTGAGTCAAGGACCAGAGAGTATAATCTCAGAGCAAGGGGTCTGATACTTCAGATACAGAGATGAGGAGGAATTTCTTCTCTCAAAGGGTTGTGAATCTGTGTAATTCCTTACCACAGAAGGCTGTTCACACAGGCTCTTTAAGATATTCAAGGCTAAGACTGACAATTTTTGATCAGTAAAGGGATCAAAGGTTATGGAGAAAAGGGAGGAAAAGGGAGTTGAGGATTATCAGATCAGCTGTGATTGCACTGCATGACAGAGCAGACTCAATTAGCTGAATGGCCTACTTCTGCTCCTATACAGAGGGCATAGCAAGCATTACAGGTTAGACGGTTCAATTCCAGGGCTATTTTTAGCTAGTTGTCTTAGCTGAGATGACAATCAATGTCTCACAATTGGTTTCCATACTCTTGCAAAGCATTGTTTTGCCATTTTACCAGTATTTCACTGGTTCTACTTGCATATTAGAAATGACAGCTGTTTCCCAATTGACAGCGCGCAGTTTCTTTCTCAAGACTGTGCTTTGAGGAAACCTGAAGGATATCAAACAATGTGTTGCTGGTTTTAACTGTGAATCAATACTGGTCATCACTTTCAAAAATCCCCTCAGTCACAGGGTGACCCACTTCGATGGCAACTTTGGTTTCCGCTTCCCAGGACAGAATTGGGGTTAGTTGTGATATCCAGCTTGATTCAACAGAGCAAAGATATTCACTGTCTGGAATCATACGCAAAGCAATGGCTTCTTGGTTGAGGTAGAAGAAGACATTAGATACCAGGATTGCCCCTTGATTTCAAGAAAGGCTAAGGGAAGACAGTGGACATTAAGAAAGACCACTGGCTACTTGGATTGTTGAAGAAATTCAGGCTAAAGCACTACTGTAAGAAGCCTTCAGAATTGCAACTTGCATAGTCTTCTATCTAAATGAGGAGGTATGAAGAACAGGCCAGATGTACCAAATCATGGCTGATTTCACAATGTGCTTTAGTAGGCTTCAATTAGATTTGAATGTATAGTAAACGGAGACCTCTAAACTTTCTGATGTTTAACCTACATAAGCTCATAAACTGAGCTAGGTTAGTGTCTCTGACACGACAGCCATGTCCGCTTAGATTTCAACATAAGACTGCAAGTCTTTGACCAGGAAGACAAAGAAAAATAGGCAGAATCTCAGAAAAAAAATGTTTTAGAAATGGATTCAGAGTCCAGATCTATTGAGGTAAAATTTCTGCCAACAATCTCTCAAGTAAGAACCTCAGTACTTGGTATTTTTTCCACTTGATGAAGAACACTATCAAGACTGGAGAAGAAAATGGCTGAAACATTTCAGCTGTGGCCTATGGAGGTGACTGTGTGATAAATTAGTTCAATGAAAGAGTACATCTGGCATCATTTTAGCTGTGCCAAAGATGGAAAGAATTTATTTAGGACAAACCTCTTTTCAGTATCTTCTGTTCCTGGTATGGAAGAATTAGTTCTTGGTGTAATTTGATGACTTGCACTGTTTGAAAATGTTTTTTACTTGTATATTAATTCTGCAAAGGTGACCAAGACTGCGATATTTTCCATCCTCTTCTATCATTCAAGTCTCCCCCATGTCACCTGAGCATGGAGTGTTTACTTCTGTGTCCAGGATTTCTAAATTCTGCTGTGATATATTTTGCTAGTAACAGTTTTATCGAGACTGCGATCAAACAGATGATATGATGATTCACAGATGCAGCATTGAGTGCAGTAAAATGTTCTCAATGAAAATGCCTTTGAGAAGTGGGTCAAGAATGTTGTTTGCTGGATTATGAATGGATGAAAACTCATTGTCAAATAGTCAGCTCTGGTATAAAGACTGACTTTTCAAAGATATGTTCCAGATGCGGACCTATCCCTGGTAGGTGTCCGCTCAGCTCACCCACTAATCCTTATAACTCAGAATCAGAAGGTGATGGTTTAAAACACCGTTCCTAATCTCTAACAGATAATCTAAACTGCTACTTCAACATGGAGCTGAGGGAATGCTACATTGTTTGGGAGGGGCAACCAACGAGTCCAGAGAGTTCCCAACTCCACATAATCAACTCAGTGGAGCATGCCCTTGATTTTCAGTTGGGCTGTCGCCTAACAGCAACGAACACCACTTCAACCTCCCCCATGGCTCTTTTTTGCCAACCTATGCCCTCTACTATGCCATGACCACTTATAGACCCCATTCCAATTTAGTGCCAACTTGTTACAACCTTTACCAACCCCCTCAATCCAATCCTCCTTGTTAACTCATGATGAACAGATCTCAGGAGCTGCGCTCAGATGCAGTTACAAAGTATAAGTGCTAATTGCAGTCTTTTTTTAATCCCTCTCTCACTTATCAGCACTGATTAATATATTTATCTTCCTTAATTCTTAACACTTAATCCAGTATAAAAGCAATCATTTCAGTTAACTACTTTGACCCTTATGAAAACATATTTTGTAGCCGTAGACCCAGGAAAGACTTTATACCCATTTGGAGCTGACAGACTCTACTGTGATACATTGTGCAGTCACTCATGCACTATTAATCCTGTATGGGCAACTATCAAGCTTACCATAAACTTGGATGGAGCAGAAAAAGGCTATTCAGCCCACTGGATCTGCTCTCTCACTGAGATTATTGCTGAACAGATAAACCTCAACTTCACTTTTTTGCCTTATCCCCATAATCCCGATTCCATTAGTAATTAAAAATCTGTCAATTCTCAGCCTTATGTATACTTAGAGAACCAACCTTGATATCCCTCAGTACTAAAGCCTTTCACAGAATGACCACCGTCTAAGAGAATATATTCATCCTCTCTCTTAGATGGGCAACTCCTTATTCAGATGATACCCGCCAGTGCTAGACTCTCCCGCAAGGGTAATAACTTCTCTGCAGCCACCCTCAGAGTCCTGTGTGTTTCAGTAAGGTCTCCTTCCATTTGTCTGACCTCCTATGCACTGTCACTTATGAAACTATTGTCATTTCTAATATGCATGTCGACCAATGAAATACTGGTAAAATGGGAAGACTTATGCAAAACCATGGAAACTCAATGTTTCTGCAAAGGAAAATCCATTCATACTCGGGATCAACCTGGTAATTCATTTCTGGGCTGCCTCCAATGCCAGTTCCATCTTTTGTTAGATAAGAGGACCAAACGTGTTCACAGGATTCCAGCCGTGGTCAATTAATGCATCTTATAGTTTTTTTTTTACATTCCATTCACTTTGAAGTAAAGTAAAACATTTCATTTCCCTTGGAGAAAGTGAGAACTGCAGATGCTGGAGATCAGAGTTGATAGTGCTGGAAAAGCACAGCAGGTCAGGCAGCATCCGAGGAGCAGAAGAATCAACATTTTGGGCTAAGCCCTTCCTTATTACCCACTTACCTTGAATGTTTTTCTTTTCTGTGATTCACACACTAGGTTGCTCAAGTCTATCTGCTGCAGCTTGCTACTGTCTTCCCACATTTAAATAATACTCAGCTCTTCTATTCTTTCTGCCCAAGTGCATTACCACACATTTTCCCACATTCCATTCCATCTGCCAAGTTTTGCCAACTCACTTATCCTGTCTGTATCCCTTTGTAAATTCATTGTATCACCCTCACTACTTGTCTACTCTCATGTGCGATACCTTATCGAATGCCTTTAGAAATCCAAATGAATTACATAATCCGGTCCAATCAACTTGTTGGAATTCTTTGAAGGAGTAACGGGTATTATGGTTAAAGGGCAACACAGAGTTGTATTATGCATGACTTTCCAGAAAGAACAAGGAGTGGCACAGTAGCTCAGTGGTTAGCACTGCTGCCTCACTATACCAGGGACCTGGGGTTGATTCAAATCTTGGATAATTGTGTGGAGTTTGCACATTATCCCCATGTCTGTGTGGGTTTCCTCCAGGTGCTCTGGTTTCCTCCCGCGGTCCAGAGATGTACAACTGTGGTGGATTGGCCACACAAAATTCCCCATAGTGTCCAGGGATTTGCAAGCTAGGTGGGTTAGCCATGGGAAATGCAGAGATGTAGTGGGGGTGGGGGGTGTTGTTGGGCAGTGGGATGCTCTTCAGAGGGTTGATGCAGACTAAATGGGCCAAATGGCCTCTTTCTGAACTGTAAGGATTCTATGACCCTCCTTCAGCCGTTCTTTGTTTTATGTTCGTGTCAATGTGCATCTCCTTCTGCGAACCATTTATGTGGAAAACTGCAATCTGCCTTTGCTATCCTACACCAAGAGTGAAGATGGTGGGTGATGGTTTCAGGAGCAGGAATTATAGAATTGGGACTCTGGAGCTTTTGTGGCTGTTGCGACATGGCTTTCTAACTTGGCGAAAACTCCGAAGGCCATAAGATTCAGCAGCAGAAATAGGCTGTTCGGACCAGGAAATCAGTTCTGCTGTCGATCACAGCTGAAGTGTTTCTCAAGCCCATTTTTCTGCCTCTCCTTGTAACCTTTGGTCCCCTTACTAATCAAGAACCTATCTATTTCTATCTTAAATATACTCAATGATTGGCTTCCATAGCTCTCTGCAGCAATGATTTCCACAGATTCACCAAGCTCTGACTGAAGAAATTCCTCCTCATCTCAGTTCTAAAGGATCATTCTTTCACTTCGTTCTTTAAATACAGGGCCCAAAATTGCTCACAATATTCCAAATGCGATCTGACCAGAGCCTTACACAGCCTTAGCAGTAATCTCTGATTTCATGTTCTAGACCTCTTGAAATGAATGCTACCATTGCATTTGCCTTCCTAACTGTCGAATGAACCTGTAAGTTAACCTTAAGAGAATTCTGAACTAGGATTCCTATATCCCTTGTACTTCAGGTTTCTGAAGCCCTCCCCTGCTTAGAAAATAGCCCGCTTCTCAATTCTTCCTACCAAAGTGCATAACCTCACACTTCCCACATTGTATTCCATTTGCCACTTCTTTGGCCATACTCCTAGCCATTCCAAGTCCTTTTGCAGTGTCCCTTGCCTGATCAACATTACTTATCCTTCCAGCTATTGTGGTGTTATCTGCAAACTTCACAACAATGTGCTTAGTACCTTCATCCAGATCATTAATGTATAATGTGAATGGTTGTGGTCCCAACACTGACCCCTATGGAACTCCACCAGTCATCAACTGTCATTCTGAAAAATACCTGTTTATCCCTACTGTCCGTCATCTGCCAGTCAGCCAATCCTTGCCAATACCTTACCTCTAACATCATGGGCGCTTATATTATTGGCCAAAAGATTTCTGGAAATCCAAATAGATCATATCCACTGCGTCTCCTTTGTCTAATTTGTTTGTTATCACCTCAAAGAATTCCAACAAATTTTTCAGACATCACCTCCCCTTGACAAAGTCATGCTGACTCAGCCCTATTTTAGCATGCACTTCAAATACTCCCCAATTGTATCATTAAAAATGTACTCTAAAATCTTACCAATGACCAAGATCAGGCGAATCATATTCCGCCTCCCTCCCTTTTTCAACAGGGCTGATGCTATTAACTATTTCCAGTCCTCTGGGTCCTTCCCGACTTCAATGATTCCTGAAAGATCACCCCAATGCCTCCACAATCTCCTCAGCTATTTCCTTCAAAACCCTGGCTGATTTGCTTGCCTTCAGCTTCCTCAGCACCATTCTCCTTAGTGATGGCCATTACATTCACCTCTGCCCTCTGAATGCCTCGATGTTCTGGTATGCTACTGATGTCTTCAACTGTGAAAACAGATGCACAGTACCTATTCAGTTCTTTTGCCTTTTCTTTGCTACTAGTTACTTTCTCCAGCCTCATTTTCCAGCGATCCAATTCCACTCCTGTCTCTCTCATACCTTTTATAAATCTAAAAAAACTTTCAATCTTCTTTTACATTACTCATTAGCTGGCCCTCATATTTATCTTCTTCACCCTTATTGCTTTCTTAATTATCCTCTGTTGGTTTTTAAAGGCTTCCCATTCCTCTGGCTGCCCACTAATCTTCACCACAGCGTATGCCTCTTATTTTGCTTTATTTGCTGTCCCTGACTTCTCTTATCAATCACATTTGCCTCATTCCCTCCCCCTTAGTAGGTTTCTCTCTCCTTGGGATGAATTTCTGCTGAGCTTCCCAAATTACCTCCAGAAATTCCTGCCATTGTTGCTCCACTATCTTCCCTGTTAGGACCCACTTCCAATCAATTCTAGTCCTCATGCCTTTGTAGTTACTTTTACTCAGCCTTTTGGAAAACATTTGGAATCTAATTCTACCGGTCTTCTCAAGTGTCACATTCAACAACGATCAGGGCAGTTCTGCCAATGTCCTCACCAACAGGGCAGCATGGTGGCTAATGGTTAGCACTGCTGCCTCACAGTGCCAAGGACCTGGGTTCCATCGTTTGCATGGAGTTTAAAAGTTTCCTCCAGGTGCTCCAGTTTCCTTCCGCAGTCCAAAGATGTGTCAGTTAGATGAATTGACTTTCCAGCATCACACTCCCGACTCTAATCTCCAGCATCTGCACCATGCTAAGTTGTCCATAATGTGCAGGATAGGTGGAAAATATAGGGTGGGGTTCTGAATGGAATGCTTTTCAGAGGGATGGGCCGAATGGCCTGCTTCCCTACTGTAGGGACTGCGTGAATGTTGTTTCCTGAACAAAACCATTTAAACAGATTAGCTGTCCATGTCTTTCATTTCTATTTGTGGGTTCTCTCTGTGAACAAATGGCTTACTGCAGTTGCCAAAATGGCAACAATCCAGAACATCAATGTACAGTGACATCTCTGTTGGCCTTTTAATTTTGATCTGTGCATTTGCAAACTGCCTGTTGTGCACCTCTCAATAGTCACCGTGGGATTTAGTATAATTTAGTGACTCGCTTTCCTTCATTTTCCGCAGATGTTTCCAACTCGGTTCAAAAAAAAACAAAGAGCTGCGGATGCTGGAGATCAGAAGTTTCCAACTCGATCTGCAGCCATTTGTCTGGAAAGCTGTGCAGTAAAATGCACAGTTAAGGAGAAAGTGAAGGAAAATTAATGGGATCATATACAGGTGACATGAACTGTCAGACGAAGTGGTAGATTCAGGTACAATTATGACATTTAAAAGACATTTGGATAAGTATATGAATAGGAAAGGTTTAGGGGGATATGGGTCATCTGCAGGCAAATGCAACTGGTTTAGCTTGGGAACAAGGTCAGCATGGACATGTTGGAGCAAAGGGTCTGTTTCTGTGCTGTATGTCTCGATGATTCTGTGAGGAAAACTTGTGTGTGGTCTTATATAAATGTAAGCTCTTTCTTTCCTTGCTCTACCTTTCTTCCAGTTGTTTTTCTATTCTTCCTTCTTGAAGATTAAATCTAGTCTGACACTTCAATATCATATCACAGAGTACTTTTAAGTGTCACTTTTAGATGAGACAATATCTGTTCATTCAGCTGGAAATAAAAATTCCCACGGTGACATTCATACAGAAGAGAATCTTCTGCTCAACAAATCTGCCTCGCTGATTAACCTCTCAAGAGTAACACATCGCTGGTGCAAATGAAGCTCATGATTATCACCCCTGAGTACTGTGTATGAACTCTTTCTATGCAAGACATGTTTGCTTATCTAACAAAATCCTTCAAGAGGCATTCATTGGAAGCAAAGTGTCTTGTGATGGTTTTAGCAGATGATATATAAATAAACATTTTATACATGTTGCTTAACATATTGAGCAATCTATCAACATAAGTGGTATTCTGCATTCGGCCTATTTGGTATAATACATTCATTTAAAATGGCCCACAAGTTTTTCTAAAGGTTAGTCAATTTTGTTGTCATGGTAATGACTGCAAAGCACTAACAGGATGATTTAAGCAGTTTTTCCAGGATTGTTCAAGCAATAATATTGAACAATACACATAAACTCCATCGATGAAATGCTCAGCCTCCATTAAAACATTTAGCCTACACTTATTTTCACAATGTCCCAGAAAACTTCAGCCATCCATTGTGAAAAAGTATAATCATCATACTTTGCTGAAAATAAGACCGTGACAAGCAAGTGGGCTAAGTACATGCTCGTCCATTAGCTGCCTATATATAGCATTAACTTGACAACAACACAAGACTCTTACAAATTTTTACAGATGCACCAAAGAAAGCATTCTATTCAGGTACATCATGGCATGGTATGGCAACTGCTATGCCCAGGACCATAGCAAACTACAGAGAGTTGTGAACACAGCCCAGTCCATCACACAAGACAACCTTCCATCCATTGACTCCATCTATACTCCCCGCTTCCTCAGAATGGCAGCCAACATTATCAAAGACCCCTCCCACCCTGGTTATAATCGTTTCCAATCTCTTCCATCGGACAGAAGACACACAAGCTTAAACACACATACCAACAGATTCAAGAACAGCTCTTCCCTGCTGTTATTAGACTTTTAAATGGACATCTCAAATTTCAAATTTAATGTAGGTTTCTCTCTTTGTGGACATTCTCTACAGCCATAACATTGTATTCCTGTTCTATTACCCCTAATGCACTTTGGTCCATCTGTATGATCTGTCTGTGCTGCACTCAAAACAAAACTTGTCACTGTATGTAGGTACATGTGATAATAATAAATCAAATCACAAAGTTTTAAGTAGTTTACAACCTATTACTACCCTTGTTACTTTGGTGGCCCAGGTTAGTGTGGTTCTTACTTGAAGGTTCCTTCATTTTGAACAATACTTCTTGAATGAGCAACAAAGCTCTTCAGGCCTTTCTTTATTTTGTATGTTTTTTAGTTCATCAATTCTATAACTGCTAATGTTGTGCCCATTGCTGACGGTTCTGTCAGGAAGAATTTCTTCCACGGAAATTTACTTTAGTAGATATTGTATATGTCAGGGTTTGACCAGGACACTCTCAGTTACTGTCAGACAGGTTGCAACATTGTCTTATACATCTTAGCAGAACAAAGTGATGACCTATCATCGCAGTGTATGGTCCATAGCAATTGCCTCCAGTATAATTCAGTGCCTTTCAGAGATAGAGGAGGGAGAACACTGGCAAACAAAACGTTAGACTAATCTAACAGGAAGTTCTGAAGTTATATAGAGAGGAATCTTCCCATGTTATTTTGAGTGCAAGTCATAGTGTTTGGCCCATCGTGATGAGGAACAACTTTATTTACACTATCTTCACCTCTTTAATTATGCTACCAGGCTCTTTGGATATTCATTTGGCTGGGGAGATGGAAATGTTCACCATATATGAATCCCCTGGCACCCATGCTGTTGGCATTATATTTAAAACCTATTTGGACACTACATCAGACACTTGATGAGTGGCACAGTGGCTTGCACTGCTGCCTCACAGTGCCAGGGATTCAGGTTCGATTCCAGCCTTGGGTGGCCATCTGTGTGGAGTTTGCACATCCTCCCTGTGCTATAGTTTCCCCCAGGTTGGGTGGACTGGCCATGCTACATTACTCAGCAGTATCCAGGGACATGCAAGCTAGAGCAATTAGCCATGGTAAATGTGGGGTTACGAGGATAGGTTGTGGGGGAGTTGTGTCTGGGTGGGATGCTCTTCAGAGGGTTGGTGCAAACCTGATGGGCTGAATTGCCTCTTTCCACACTACAGGGACACTCTGATTGGAAGCCCTCACACAGTGGTGTTTGACTATTATCATGAAGACAGGGGCCAGAGGAAAGGAACGTTTATTCCCCGCTTCAATGACAGGAACTTGGGCAGTGTTCACAACTCTCTGTAGATTCTTTTGGTCCTGATCAGAGCAGTTGCCATACCAACCGTGATGCATCTGGGTAGAATGCTTTCTATCGTGCATCTACCAAAATTGGTGAGAGTCTTTATGGACATGACATTTGACTTGAAGGACTAAACACTGGACTGTAGCCACGTGAATCCTGGACTCTAACTGGATTGAGTGTCTGACTGACCCCGATAAACCCTCTGGATTGGAATAGGACTCATTCCTTAACTGACTATGGTGATACCCTCTAGCTGACCCATAAACCCCTTCACTCAACTATGGACTGCTTGCCTTTAAGCTTTGCACAACTTGAAGCCCATGCAATGTGTTTGCTACCTGAGCTGTTGGCACATGCTGTAGGTTTAATTATATGCAACATCGACATATCCATCAACTCATTCAGTGCACTCTACCATGCCAAAGCTCTTGCCCCTCTCTATGTGTCCAAGAAGCAATGCAAGCCATAAAAGTTGACAACTTGCAACGAGCAGTGGAGACCCATTAAGACAGTGTTGAGACTCACACAGAGGCTGGCAGCCTGTAAGTCAGTGCTGAGGTAAGAATAGTATTAAACTGGAGAGGGTGTAGGAAAGATTTACAAGGATGTTACCGGGACTGGAGGTCTTGAGTTATAATGGGCAGCATAGTGGCTCAGTAGTCAGCACTGCTGCCTCACAGCGCAAAGGACCTGGATTCAATTCCATATTTGGGCAACTGTTTGTGTGGAGTTTGTACTTTCCCTCTGTATCTGCGTGGTTTTGTTGCTCCCACAATCCAGATTTGTGCAGGCTAGGTGGATTAGCCATGGTAAACATGGGTTTACGGGGATAGGGTTGGGGGTTGGGTCTTTGGAGAGTCGCTTAGACTCAATGGGCCAAATGGACTGCTTCCACACTGTAGGGATTCTATGAAAGGCTGTATAGGCTGGGAGTGTAGGAGGCTAAGGAATGACCTTTTGGACGTTTATAACTTCATAGACAGCAAAGGTCTTTTCCTTGGGGGCTGGAGAGTTCAAAACCAGAAGACATAACTCTAAGGTGAGAGGTGAAAGATTTAAAAGGGATCTGAGGGGCAACATTTTCCAGACAGTGGGTGGTTTGTACGTGGAATGAACTACCAGAGGAAGTGATAGATGCAGTTACAGTTACAACATTTTAATCTCATTTGGACAGGGACATGAATAGGAAATATGGGGACATGCCCCAAATCCAGGCAAATGGGGCTAGTTTAGTTTGGGATAATGGTTGGCATGGACAAGTTGGGTGGAAGGGTTTGTTTCCATTCTATATGACTCTGAGACTGTACACTAGTAAAGGAACAGAAGCAGAAAAGAGGCTGGCAGCCTCCAAGTGAAGGCAACTGAATCAAGTTGAGAGCCATAAAATGCATTGTGTGTGGAAGCATGAAATGCACATCTATCCCTGCATGCAAAACCACCCAGCAAAAACAAACATGCAAGTGGTAACGTTGTCCCTGACCTCCAATGGGAACTGTTGAATAATGGAAGTGGCCTCTCCCCTTTGACCGTCAGGTCAGGGAACAGGCATAATGACGTGGTGAGCCTGGTGATATGCCAACTTGCATGGATGAAGATTTGAGAACGATAATGGCTATAGCATCATGTTGTTATGAAACAACAGCTGTCTGATGACCAGGACCAGTATGCAGTGAACTGTGGCTACCAGTGATCCATTCTGGTTTATATGAAGGAAATTTGTGACGTCTAGTTTCTCCAGGCAGGTGAGGAGAATTGGAAGTGCTGTATAAATTAGGTGAGTCAGGGTTTAATGCATGACATGGCTCTGATGCATGAAAATAAGGCAATCACTGCTCAACGGGAAGATTCTGATGTTTACATTTAATGATTGAGGGGAAACTTGCAAATATTTTCCTTGGCATCAAAATTAGGATACCTTCATTCTCTTTGTATTTTCCCACTATTGCTCACACAACATCAAGGAAAAGGGAAATTATACCCTACAATAGTACCCTTCCTGGGTCAGCCAGTCCCAACGCATGTCAACGTCAAATCAGTCCTGTGTAGCAGTTCAGGAAGACACTAATTTCTGCACAGCAAGCTCTTACACACAACTAAAAAGTAAAAGTTAAAGTTGACATCATCCTATCAGACCATAGGACTGATTCTAGCAATGGATGGTGGTGGTTTAACCTAAGGGACACCATGTCTCAGGCAAAGGGAGAGGTTGAGAAGGAAAGTCTGTCATGGCAACCTCAGCTGGTGTGGGAATTGAACCCAATCTTGACATCACAAATCAGCCATCCAGCCAACTGAGCTAAGTGACTCCTTCACAGCTATGAAATGAATGAGCAGATCCTCCATTTTAGTGGTGATGGTCGAGGGATTGGCATTTGCCAGGCAACTGGCAGAACTTCCCTGCAGTCGTTTTTTTTCCCCATAGTTTCACGAACTTTCTCTCATTCCCCTGACAGAGAAAACAGGGCTCTGGCTTAAAATCCAAAAATATTGTACTTTATCTGAATAAATTAGAACTAATTGTACAATCTGCATAATAAAGGATTAAAAATTAGGATGCAATTGATGTTTAGGTTAGGTCCATTAGTTAGGGGAAATGTCGAGTAATAGGGTAAGGGAATGGGTTTGGATGGGATATTCTTTGGTGGGTTAGTGTTTCTACACTGTGGGGATTCTATGATAAATGCCACCTGAGGACCTATCCTCTATCACCTTCAGCAAAGGAGGGACAGGGAGAGGGCAATGAAGGGAATTGCAGCAATTTACAGCATAGAGGGAGGCCATTTGGCCCATCAAGCCTACATCTGCTCTTCAAATTAGACTCATTGCCTTGTGCCAACCTCCTGCTGCTTCCCCATACTCTTGCCCTTTTGCCATCCAAGGCCATCTTGATCCTCAACTGAACTTGCCTCCACCACAATTCCAGGCAGCGCATTCCATACCTTCATGACTCGCCGCGTGAAAATGCTCTCTTTTCCACCACCCATTAACTTCTTTTGCAAACCTAATCAGAAGGTGGCACAGTGGCTCAGTGGACAGCACCAGGGACCCGGGTTTGACTCCAGGCTCAGGTCACTGTTTGTGTGGAGTTTGCACATTCTCTCCGTCTGTGTGAATTCCCTCTGCGTACTGCAATTTCTTCCCACAATCCAAAGATGTGCAGGTTAGATGGATTGGCCATGCTAAATTGCCCATGGTGTTCTGAGATGTGCAGGATTCCCCATGAAGAATACAGGGATAGGGTCGGCGGCAGTGGTGGGGGGGGGGGTTGGATGGTATGCCCTTTAAAGGGTTGGCATGGGCTCAATGGGCCAAACAACCTGCTTCCTCACTGTCAGGATTCTTTTACGAGCGAATTGGTGAATGTGCATATATCATGGCGATGTGAATCCAAGGCAAAATCCATGAGCCCTACACTAAACCCACAATTCTGGAGATTCTCAAGGTCAGTTACAGAAAAGAAATGCTGCAGCTGCATAACATTACAGGAATATTCTTCGAATCAAAACGAAACGCTTCCAGTAGGGAGTTGAAGGTTCACACAGCAGTGCCGTCACTTAACCTTCCAGTCAATCTGAGTGTTTGTATCTGTTGGGAAAGTGTCAGATTACTGAACCAACCCATAACGCTTCTGTGGATGTGAATAGACATGTTAGTAGGTGAACCAATGTCACAAGAACTTCAGATGAATGGGGCTAATCGATATTTCTAGTGCGGGGTTTGAGTGTGGCGGAGAAGTTGTGAATTTACTTCCTTATGTTTACAGGTGAAGAAATATTCTAAGCTTTTGGATCTGACTGAATACACATTTGCAACCACCTGCGAGAATGGTGTACCCTTATACAAGAGACAAAACTATATACTTGCCGTGCATGCAAATAACTCAATAAGCCAACCTGTCATATGCATCATTGTGCTTGAATACACTGTATCCACAGTCATTATTGTGATTATACCTTCATTCCTGAATCACCATTCATTTTAATTAAAGGTCTCGAGGCCAATTATTTTCCAATCAGTTTTAATGGGTTGCACTAAATTCTTGTTAAAGGAATCAACCAAGCTGAATTTGAACTCACAACCTTGAGCCAAAGATCTGCTTGTGTCCACTGCTGATCACAAAGTATTACTGCGTCCACCATTTTAGATATGCACACTGTGCAGCCTGCACTCTAACTCGAGCTTAACAGTTTCAGACCATTATCAGTGCTCCCATGACTGCAGAGAGTGAACTTTGCTGATCATAATGGATGCAGTTTTTAATTATTTTACCAGTGTCATTGTCTTGCCCCCTCTTGGAATCCCTGTAGTGTGGAAGCAGGCCATTCAACCCATTGAATCCACACTGACTCTCCAAAGAGCATCCTGCTCCATCCCTGTAACACTATATTTCCCATGGCTAATCCACATAGCCTACATATCCCTGGACACTATAGGTAATTTAGCATGGCCAAACCACTTAACCTGCACACCTTTGAACTGTGAGAGGAAACCAGAGCATCCGGATCGAAACCCACGCAGACACGGGGAGAATGTGCAAACACCACACAGAAAATTACCCAAGGGTGTCACAGTGAGGTAGCAGTGCTATCCACTGAGCCACCATACCACCCGTTTATCAGCTCTTTTTATTGAGTTAATGTCGCCTGCCTTCCACCCTATTACCGGATCTTTCCTTCAATGCTATTACAGCAGTCCCCCTCCTCTGTAGTTGCTGAAACATGTAATGTACAGCTGTGATATTTTCATGTCGTAATGGAAGGTCATCAGCTTGTTTCTCTCTTCACAGCCGCAGCCTGACCTGCTGAATATTTTCAGCATTACCTGTTTATATTTCCGATTTCCATTAATGTTTCCCTTGAGCATGTGGTTTTCTTCATTCATACGCATTGAGGGATTAGTTAACATCTGAAAAGCGTGCACACAGCAAATCAAGGTCTCGTTTTGTTATTTTCACAACCTCTCTGGTTTATTTTTCAATCCACGATTTTGAGACATTCTGTTCTGATAAAGCCTGGGGCCATTTGTGCTCCATTTTCTCGTTACATGAAGCCACCAACACACCACCTCCTCAAGGTCCCTCTGTCCCTGGACCAGCCAAGCCTACAGTGTTGCCTGAATTCATTTTCAATCAGTTTCCCTCTCACTTTCAAATATTATCCAACAAGTATTGAGAAATTGGAAAAGTTAACTGCGGTTTATTTTTCTCTTTACCTGTGGGATAGTGAAACTCTGACTGTACCAGTAGCATGTACTACACTGTGCACTCATGGTCCATAACACCACAATGCTGTGATTTAGCATACTTTCAGATAGATAGGGTTAACCATCAAAAAGGAATAATGGCTCCTAAACATTATGTTCATATTCCACATCCTCCAAAATGACAACTGCTTTCCTGTCTAACATCCTGCATTTCTTTTATCGAGCTAACACTTGTCTCATAACTTGATACTAATTTTTGCATTAATAGAGTCAGTAGCAATCTTCAGTTCCTATAGTGACAGCAGAAGAATGAAACTGTGTTGAGTGGTCTTCAAGATTTGTGCAATATTTCTCTCCTGCCACATTTTCAAGTCAATTTTTTAACAGTTCAATGAAGCGCTAGGTGGGTACAAAAACAATATTTGAGCAGGACAGGGCAGCCAAATTCAAAATGTGTCAGCTGACAAGGATTATGACAGGTGGGCTAAGTTGCTGATGGGAGTCTTCACTTTTGTCTGGTGTGACTGTGAGTCACCATAGTCTTACCAGACCATGAGGCTGGTCTCTCATTAGAGACAGACGACTGGTCGTGGTTTAACCTGAGGGCCACCATACCTCTGGTGAGGGGAGAGGTTGCAAAGGAGAGTCCTTCATGGAAACCTCAGCCGGTGATGGGAACTACACCCATGCAGTTGGCATCACAGCGTTTCACAAGCTGACCATCCAGCCAACTGAGCTAAACCAACCCCAAAACTTTTGCCTGATAAGCTATGCTTATGTTATCTTTCATGAGAAAGGAGTGATTGACAACATCATATTGAAATATCCAACAGACATTTATTCCAGTTGGCTATAATATACAAATATTTTATTCCTAGGTACATCAGAGTCTGGGCTCACATTAAGTTGTTCAGTTTCAAAGGGCAATAGTGCGTCATGCTTGAAGTGATCCCCTAGTAGAATGGAGCCCAAGGTTTTTACACCATCAGTTTACATGCTACGATAGAACATAGAACATAGAACAATACAATGCAGAACAGGCCCTTCAGCCCTCAACATTGCATTGACCTGTGAACTAATCTAAGACATCCATCATCACTACCCCATCATCATCCATGTGCTTATCCAAGGATTGTTTAAATCTCCCTACATTGGCAGGCAGGGCATTCCATGCCCTTACTACTCGCTGAGTAATGAACCTGCCTCTGACATCTGTCTTAAAACTACTCAATTTGTAGTTATGCCCCCTAGTACAAGCTGACATTGTGATAGTATTCCTGAGCATGCTTCTCAAAAATATACCGATAAATTGTGTCTCTTACAGATATACTGACTGACCAGCCATGAGACATAACACAACAGTGTTTACTAAGGGTGGGCTAGTACATACTGGAAGCTTGCTTGGTGCTATTTAAAGGCAAGAGGGGAAAATAGAAGGATCTGCTTCAGAACTGCAGTACTGTCTCAGATTTTGTCTGAAGTTATCTAGGCTGTGAGGTTTGGTCCCAGCATCATTGGCTGAGCGGCAACATGATTAGCATTAACAAGGCTTTTCGCCCCATTAAGATCTAAGAGTGGTCTTCAGGCCAGCTATTATTTCTTCAGATTATATCCCTGAATGAAATTAGCAACCGTAACACTTTAATCCTCTTTTTGAGTGAAACCAGGTTTTTTTAAAAAGAAAAATTAATTTGCCATCCAATTGCAAGTGGCGATGCTGCAGGTTCTATCTTTAGAGAGCGTGAAAATGTTCTAGCTGTGCACTTCTAATTTATAGGATTTCACACTCAGGGGGGAGAAGAAACTGCTCCTTACTATCACCAGTGAGTTGGCCTTTATTTATGCCGTGGGTGTTGGTGTCAGCTCAGAAGCCCAGGGATGTGATAATTAACTGCAATTAATTATCTTACTCAGCAACAGAAACACATTGAGTGTGCTTAACCTGAATCCTTCAATTCCTTCAGGCTCTGTCCATCAATGATGCATGAGGATAAAAGTAAGAAATATACAGTGATATTACTGCCTATGATTCCATGAAAGAAAATTCCTCCAGTTGATGCAGCATTCCTTCAGCCGTGCCTGCTCAAGTCTTAGAGGCTAACCTTCATGGAAATGGAGAGTCTTTAAGAATGTTGATGCCGGAAGTGGATGGAAAGGTTGCACCCCCAAATCCGACTAATCCATTTTTCTGTTGAGGGAGGGACTGGCGATGGGACATAATTTACACAGAGGCAAGAAACGTGAACACAACAGGACTATTGAAAATCAATGCTGAGTTCAGACAGATCCAACTGTGGCTGGTCCAAACAACTTAACCTGGGATTACAAATATGCAATTGATGGGGAAAACTTAATTGCGCTTGAAGGGTGAATAAGGTCCCTTTAAGTATTGTGATTTTAAAAATATTCCTGCACTTTAAGTAAGTAGTGAAAGCAGGCCATTCAGTCCACACTGACCCTCCCAAGAGACTTTTATAGACCTCTGCCTGAAACCGCTCCGTTTTATGTTCACTTTCAAAAGTCTCCTCAAAAAGCAATGTCTTCTGCTGTGTTTTTGTCTCCTCCCCTTACCCTCCTCCCAAGCATCATCCAATGACTGGCTGCTCTTTGTAAAGGCACAGGGATGTTTTGCTTTAATTAAGCAATAAAAACAAGTAAAAGCTGTCAGGGAGAGTTTATATTTTAAAAAAATCTAATTGGGACTCCTTTGATTAACAGGACATCTGGAGTAGGGCTGGGCAGGGCATGAGTTGGCAAGGGTGAAGAAACAGAAGAGTCTGATGAATGATGGCTCGAGGGTCTAACCGCTTCCAAAATAACTGAATTGTGTCCCCAGAGAATGAAAGGGGACCTTGTAATCAGCCCATCCAGGCACTTGTGACTGCCTTGGCTCTGCTTGCGGTGTCATCAGAACGGACTCTATCCTGTACCTACCTCCTTAGAACAGACATTGGTTCTTATGCTGCCCTGTTGTACCATGGCACACCTGCTGAATCGGGAAATTCCCAACTTGAGCTACCTACCTTGGTGGCAAAGGTCTAGCACATAGTGAGGCTTGAATCTAAAGTCATGGTGCTTCACAACTCTTGGGACCTGGGTTTGATTCCACCCACAGGTGACTGTCTGTGTGGAGTTTGCATGCTCTTCCTGTGTCCATGTTGTGTTTCCACCCACAGTTCAAAGATATGCAGGTTAGGTGGATTAGTTGTAGGAAATGTAGGATGGGTAGGTCTGGGTAGGATGCTCTTTGGAGGGTCAGTGTGGGCTGAATGGCCTGCTTCCACTCTTTATGGATTCTATGATACATACTCCTCACAACTACAACTAAACTTAGTGATGAACTTAGATTATTAATTTTCAGCCTTTCCCCCACCTAACCCACTCCCCTATCCCCATTAGGATATTGTTTGAAATCCCGGCTCAGTTCAACAATAAGACTGTTAAACCAAAATACTGCAGATGCTGGAAATTCGAAACAAACATAGTTCTGAATAAGAGTCATATCGTATTTAACAACTTAATTCAGTTTCTCACTTCACAGATGCTGCCAGACGTATTGAGTGTCTGCAGTATTCTCTGCTTTTTTTAATAATAACTTACACCGATGGATCAGTTTAAACACAGCAAAAGATCCCTGTGACTTTACAAAGAGCAGCCAGTCACTGGATGATGCTTGGGAGGAGGGTTAGGGGAAGAGACAAAAAACACAGCAGAAGAGATTGCTTTTTGAGGAGACTTCTGAAAATGAACATAAAACGGAGAGGTTTCAGGCAGAGGTCTATAAAAGGCTCTTTGGACCTTTGAGTCTGTGTCAGTGTTAAAAAAACAACCACCTAATTCCCTAATCCCTTTTCAAGCATTTGGTCCATGCCTTGGCATGGCAAATGCACTTCTAAATGTTATGAGTGTTTCTGCCACGACCACCATTTCAGACAGTCAGTTCCAGATTCTCACTACCCACCACAAGAATATCCTCACATTCCCCTCTAAACCTCCAGATCCTTACCTGAATTCCATACTCCCTGGTCATTGATCACTCCACCAAGGGCAAAGGTTCATTCCTGCCGACCCTGTCTCCGCCCCTCATAGTTTTATACATCTCCAACTATGAGGGTGGTGTATTTCCCTGTTGATGGAAATCAATCAGACATTACCCTGCTAGACATTCATAGGAGGATGGTTTGGAAGGAGATGGGTGCTCCATGGAGATTTGTCATATATGTTGGATCAAGGAAAATGAATCTATAAAGAAGGCCCTGATGTGAATTGGTCATTCGGTTGTAGAGTCATAGAGATGTACAGCACAGGAGCAGACCCTTCGGTCCAAATTGTCCATGCCAACTAGATATCCGAAATTAATCTCGTCCCATTTGTCAGCATGTGGCCCACATCCATTTAAACTTTTCCTCTTCATATGCCTATTCAGGTGGCTTTTAAATGTTGTAATTGTACCAGCTTCCACCACCTCCTCTGGCAGCTCATTCCATACACACCATCCTCTGCGTGAAAAAGTTGTCTCTTAGGTTCTCTTAAATCTTTCTCCTCCCACCTTCAACCTATGCCCTCTAGTTTTAGACCCCCCTATCATGGGCAAAAGACCTTGACTATTTACCCTATCCATGCCCCTCATGATTTTATGAACCTCTATAAGCTCACTCCTCATCCTCCAATGCTCCAGGGAAAACAACCCCAGCTTCTCCCTTTAGCTCAAACACTCCAACCCTGGCAACATGCTTGTAAATCTTTCCTGAACCCTTTCAAGTTTCGCAACTTCTTTCCTCTAGCAGGGAGACTAGAAGTGAATGCAGGAATTGAATTGAATCCTAGAAGGCAGGTTCTGGTAGAGAAGAAGGAATCTGGGTTTGCCCCATACCTTCACCACGATCCAAGAGTAAGAGGACGGTTTAGCTGCTGAGAGAGACAGAAGACTTTCTGAACTGGTTTCATCAGAATTCAGGTGCAGAGCCAATAAATGGCAGGAGTAACAAACCAAAGAAAGGTAAGGAAAAAATATTGAGAGCCACATGGTGTTTTGAAGGAGCTGTGATTAGTACCAGGCAGGCTATAAAGGGGACAATATTTAAGATGGGGGAACACCACTAATTTGAAAACAGGCAACTAATGGGAGATGACAGAGGATTGAACTATCAGTAATATTTTAAATTTAGAATATATATCACACATTCCTTCTTTGGATATCATCATTCCTTAGCAAGTCTGTATAAAGTGGCTAGATTAATCCTTGCATACATTAGAAAGCAGCCATTAGCTGACTTTCAGGGAGGTGGTGGCATAGTGATAATATCACTGGCTTTACAATGTGGAGCCCCAAGCTAATGTTCTGAAGAACTCGGTTCAAATCCAACTACGACAGATGGTGACATTTGAATTCAATAACAAAAGTCAAGATACAAGAGCTACTTGAATTGTGACCTTGTAACCACTGTCACAAAAACCCATTGGATTCACTACTGCCTTTCCTGGGAAGGGCACTTATTTTTTACCTGGTCTGGCCTAGACATGACCCACAGTAATGTAGTTGACTCTTAAGTGCCCTCTAAAATACCTAGCAAACAACACACTTAGAGCCATAGAAACATAGAGATCTACAACATGGAAACAGACCCTTCGGTCCAACTCATCCGTGCCGACCAGATATCTGAAATTAATCTAGTCCCCTTTGGCCCATATCCCTCAAACCCTTCCTATTCATTCAGGTGTCTTTTAAAAATTGTAATTGCACCAGCCTCCATCACTTCCTATGGCAGTTCATTCCATGCACATACCACTCACTGCAGGAAAATGATTCCTCTTAGGTCCCTTTAAATCTTTCTCCTCTCACCTTAAGCCTGTGCTCTCTGTTTTAGACTCCCTTACCTTGGGGAAAAGACCTTGGCTATTCATCCTATCCATGCCCCTCATGATTTTATGAACTTCGATAAAGTCACCTCAATCTCCAACACTCCAGGGAAAATAGCCCCAAATATTCAGTCTCTCCCTATTGCTCAAACGCTCCAACCCTGGAAATATCCTTGTTAATCTATGGCAGGAAGACCAGAACTGAATATATTTGCACCAAACCAAAGACAAGGTCTAAGCAAAGGATTTGAAATCGGACCGACCACCCAGATTGGACCGAAGCACCTGAACTGACACCAGTAAAACCCAATCCCATTGTTGCTGAAAAGTCCTGTTAAACAACATGTGCGGAATTGTGTCAAAATTGGAAGGGATGCTGCACAGTCAAATCAACCAACAATTTGATATCGTTGTACTTATGGAATCACATTGACACCAGACAAGGTCCCAGACACCAGCCTCACCATCCTTGGGTATGGCACACAAGAGATGACGGCACAGTGGTATATAATCAGGAAGGAGTTGCCTCAGGGAGAGCTTAACAATTGCATCAAATGGGTAAAGAAAGAGTTGTGTTCCAGAGCATGTCCCAAACCTAGCCAAGCTACTCTGATGTAACTGAAGCATTGGCATCACCCCGACAATGTGGAAAATTGTCCTGTACACAAAGCAGGACAAACCCAACACAGCCACTGACCGCCCCATCAGTGTATGCTTTATCGTCAGAAAGTGTTGAAAGATGTCAGTAGCAGTGCTATCAAGCAGCACCTGCTCAGCAATAACCTGCTCAGTGATGCCCAGTTTGGGATCCCTCAGAGCCACACAGCTCCTGACCTCATTACAGCCTTGGTTCAAACATGGGCAAAAGAACTGAATTCCAGAGGGGAGGGGAGAGGGGCAGCCTTGACATGAACATTGCATTTGACTTGCGTTCAGCATCAAGGAGCACTAGCAAAACTGGAATCAGTGCTTTCAGGGCAAACTTTTCAGTAGTTGGAGTCATACCTGACACAGAGGAAGATGGTCATGGCATTTGGAGGTCAGTCACTCAGCTCCAGGACATCTCTGCATGAATTCCTCAGGGTGGCCCAACCTGTGATGATTCTAATGAGGTCAGCCAGGTAAACCTGACAGACTATGAGTTCCTGATTGGACCAGGTTACCAGCCCCAATCAGGGAGCCCTGGCTGACCGATATAAACAGAAGTGTCAGACATCTGAGAGCTGGCTCTGAGGGAGCTGGATCAGTGTCAAGGACTCTCCATATGTAAATAAAAGGGGACCTGGTGATGGGATACCTGCCTCTGTGGAGTTATTTCACAACCATCTTCAGCTGCTTTATCAATGCCCTTCCCTCTATCATAAGATCAGAAATGGGAATGTGTAATCATCAGCAAACAATGATCGGTGCCAGTTATGAATGCTCAGATATTGAAGCAGCTCATGTCCAAATGCAGCAAGGGCTGGACAATATGCAGACCTGGGCTGATAAGTGGCAAGTAACATTAATGCCACCTATGTGCCAAGCAATGACGCATCGCCAATAAATGAATCTAACCATTGCCCTTTGCGATTGAACAGCATTACCATTGATGAATGCCCCACCATGAGAGTACTGGGGGTTACAATTGACCAGAAACAGAACTAGAAAAGTCATATAAATACTGTGACAAAATAAATTAGGCTAAGAATACTGAGGCAAGTAACTCATCTCAAACTCCTCAAAGCCTGTCTGCTGTTTAGAAGGAATAAATAAGGAGTGTGATGGTCTACTCCCCACTTGCGTTATGGATGCAGCTCCAAACATATTCAAGAAGTTCAAAGTTTGGGTGAAGATTTGTAGCTCGGGTGCTCGTTGTTGTGGTTCTGTTCGCCGAGCTGGAAGTTTTTGTTGCAAACGTTTCGTTCCCTGTCTAGGTGACATCCTCAGTGCTTGGGAGCCTCCTGTGAAGCGCTTCTGTGGTGTTTCCTCTGGCATTTATAGTGGCCTGTCCCTGCCGCTTCCGGTTGTCAGTTTCAGCTGTCCGCTGTAGTGGCCAGTATATTGGGTCCAGGTCGATGTGTTTGTTGATGGAGTTTGTGGATGAGTGCCATGCTTCTAGGAATTCCCTGGCTGTTCTTTGTTTGGCTTGCCCTATAATGGTAGTGTTGTCCCAGTTGAATTCATGTTGCTTGTCGTCTGCGTGTGTGGCTACTAAAGATAGCTGGTCGTGGCGTTTTGTGGCTAGTTGATGTTCATGGATGTGGATCGTTAGCTGTCTTCCTGTTTGTCCTATATAGTGTTTTGTGCAGTCCTTGCATGGGATTTTGTACACTACATTAGTTTTGCTCATGCTGGGTATCGGGACCTTCGTTCTGGTGAGTTGTTGTCTGAGGGTGGCTGTTGGTTTGTGTGCTATTATAAGTCCTAGTGGTCACAGTAGTCTGGCTGTCAGTTCTGAAATGCTCCTGATGTATGGTAGTGTGGCTAGTCCTTTGGGTTGCGACATGTCCTCGTTCCGTTGTCTTTCTCTTAGGCATCTGTTGATGAAGTTGCGCGGGTATCCGTTTTTGGCGAATACCTTGTACAGATGTTCCTCTTCCTCTTTTTGCAGTTCTGGTGTGCTGCAGTGTGTTGTGGCCCTTTTGAATAGTGTCTTGATGCAACTTCGTTTGTGTGTGTTGGGATGGTTGCTTTCATAGTTCAGGACTTGGTCTGTGTGTGTGGCTTTCCTGTATACCTTTGTGGTGAATTCTCCGTTAGGTGTTCTCTGTACCATCACGTCTAGGAATGGGAGTTGGTTATCCTTTTCTTCTTCTCTCGTGAATCGGATTCCTGTTAGTGTGGCGTTGATGATCCGGTGTGTTTTCTCTATTTCTGTGTTTTTAATGATTACAAAGGTGTCATCAACATATCTGACCCAGAGTTTGGGTTGAATTTGTAGTAAGACTGTTTGTTCTAACCTTTGCATTACTGCAAAAGAAAAAATGGCCAAACTAACACACAACAAAGAGGACACCACAACACACACCTGGGTTAAAAACCTCTACCACAGACAGCTCACAGACACAGAAAGAACAATACTGGCCAAGGGACTCAACTACAACCACAGGGACGCCAAGACAGCAGACTTCCTAGCAGCACTAGAATGCACACTCAGGAACAATGGACTGACAGAAGAGACACAACAAACAGTGAGGCAAAGTATCGTACCTCTGATAACAAGGAAAAGACAAACACATAACCTCAACACCAAGGAGAGGGAAGCACTAAAATCACTAAGAAACGATAAGAACATAATCATCATACTACCAGCAGACAAAGGCAGAATGACGGTCATCCTGGACAAAGCAGACTACACCCAAAAAGCACAACAACTACTTGCAGATACCAACACCTACCAAAAGAGGGAGTTTGACCCCACCCCACAGCTCACCAATAGGATAAACAACACACTGATGAATCTACAAAAAAACGAACAGATAACCAGGTCTGACCTACAAAGAATGAAACCTGAAAGCAACAACACCCCCAGATTCTATGGACTACCTAAAGTGCACAAACCAGACATCCCACTCAGACCCATAGTATCACTACCAGGGACACCAGCACACAAACTGGCTAAAGAACTACAGCAGAAACTGAAACACCTGATCAGCGGATCCAGACAATCTATACAATCAACACAGGAATTCTTCGACATCATCAGAAATATACACATAGACAAGGAAGAAACCATGGTCTCATTCGACGTAACGGCACTGTTCACCTCTATTGACAAAACCCTAGCCAGAGAAACAATAGCCAACCTGCTGGACATACAGAACAGACAACAGGACGTTGAACCTATCAACAAAGACGGCATACTTAAACTACTGGACTTGTGCCTCACAACACACTTCACATTCAACAACCAGATATACAAACAAATCAACGGCACACCCATGGGCTCACCCATCTCTGGACTCATAGCAGAAGCAGTAATGCAAAAGTTAGAAGAAACAGTCCTACCACAAATTCAACCCAAACTCTAGGTCAGATATGTTGATGACACCTTTGTAACCATTAAAAACACAGAAATAGAGAAAACACACCGGATCATCAACGCCACACTCACAGGAATCCGATTCACGAGAGAAGAAGAAAAGGATAACCAACTCCCATTTCTAGACGTGATGGTACAGAGAACACCAAACGGAGAATTCACCACAATGGTATACAGGAAAGACACACACACAGACCAAGTCCTGAACTATGAAAGCAACCACCCCAACACACACAAACAAAGCTGCATCAAGGCACTATTCAAAAGGGCCACAACACACTGCAGCACACCAGAACTGCAAAAAGAGGAAGAGGAACACCTGTACAAGGTATTCGCCAAAAACGGATACCCGCGCAATTTCATCAACAGATGCCTAAGAGAAAGACAACGGAACGAGGACAAGTCGCAACCCAAAGGACTAGCCACACTACCATACATCAGGAGCATTTCAGAACTGACAGCCAGACTACTGCGACCACTAGGACTTATAACAGCACACAAACCAACCACTCTCAGACAACAACTCACCAGAACGAAGGACCCGATACCCAGCATGAGCAAAACTAATGTAGTGTACAAAATCCCATGCAAGGACTGCACAAAACACTATATAGGACAAACAGGAAGACAGCTAACGATCCGCAACCATGAACATCAACTAGCCACAAAACGCCACGACCAGCTATCCTTAGTAGCCAAACACGCAGATGACAAGCAACATGAATTCAACCGGGACAACACTACCATTATAGGGCAAGCCAAACAAAGAACAGCCAGGGAATTCCTAGAAGCATAGCACTCATCCACAAACTCCATCAACAAACACATCGACCTGGACCCAATATACCGGCCACTACAGCGGACAGCTGAAACTGACAACCAGAAGCGGCAGAGACAGGCCACTATAAATGCCGGAGGAAACACCACAGAAGCGCTTCACAGGAGGATCCCAAGCACTGAGGATGAAACGTTTGTAACAAAAATTTCTAGCTCGGCGAACAGAACCACAACAATATTCAAGAAGCTTGAAACAAGCAGGACAAAGCCGTCTGCTTGATTAGTAACCCACCCACAACCCTCCACAGTGTTCACTCACTTCATTACTGACGCACAGTAGCAGCAGTGTGTACCTTCTGCAAGATACACTGCAGTAACTAACAAAGTGTCTTCAGTCAATACCTTTCAAACCTGCAACCTCCGCCATCTTGAAGAATAAGGTGGCAGATACATGGAAACACCACCACCTGCAAGTTCCCGTCCAAGCTATTGACCATCCTGACTTGGAAATATATCGTCATTCCTTCACTATCACTGGATCAAAATCATGGATCTATCTTCATCATTGTTGGTGTCCTGACAACTCTGAGGACTGCAGTGGTTAACAAAGGCACCTCACCACCTCTACACCCAAGGCAATTAGGGACCGGTGATAAATGCTGGAATCAAAATCAGAAATTGCTGGAAAAGCTCAGCAGGTCTGAGGAAGGGTTAATCAACCCAAAATGTTAATCCTGATTTCTCTTCACAGATACTGCTTCACAGAAATCACTGGAAAAACTCAGCAAGTCGAGCAGCAGGCCTGTGAAGAGAAATCAGAGTTAACGTTTCGGGCTGGCTAATCCTTCCGCAGACCTGCTGAACTTTACCAGCAATTTCTGTTTTTGTCTCTGATTTATAGCATTCGCAGTTCTTTTGTTTTTTTAATCAGGGCTGGAAATGGACCTCCAGTCCTACCTGCAATTCCATGTTGTATTGCAGGTGGGGCTGTAGAGTCTTCAATGTCTCTGACAAGAAAATGTCAGTTTTAATTTGACTTAAAACATTTCCTTTCTCTTGTACTTACTTTACATTTTAACTGTATCTTGCACTTACTTTCACGTTCAGTAGGTTGATTTGTTTCAAAAGGATTCGTGTACAGGCGGAAGAATATCTTGCCACAATTATAAAGGCCTTGGTGTGAGCACACTTGGAGTATTGTGTGCAGATTTGGTTTCCTTGATGTTCTTGCTATAGAGAGAGTTCAGATTGATTCTTGGGATGGTGGAACTGATGCTTCAAGAGAGATTGAATCGATTAGAATTATGTTCCCTGGAGTTCAGAAGAATGACGTGGGGCTCTCACAAAAATGCATAAAATTCTAACAGGACTAGGTAGTGTGGATGCAGGATAGTGGGAGAGTCCACAGCCAGGAGTTGCAGTCTAATGTTACGGGTTAAACCATTTTGGACTGAGATTAGGAGCAGTTTCTTCACCTGCAGAATGATGAGCCTATGGAATGCGCTACCACAGAAAGCAGTCGAGGTCAAAACAATTTATGATTTCACAAAGGAGTCAGATATAGCCTCTGGGGCTGAACTGATCAAAAGATATGGGGGAAAAGCAGGCTATTGATCATACTGAATAGTGGAACAGGGCTGAAAGGCCTCCTCGTGCTTCAATTTTTAATGTTTCTACATTTAGTGATAGATCCTCGTAACTTGCTCACAACTAGCAATAAATAGGCAATCCTGTAGTTCCCTGGTTTCTTGCTCACCCCTTGTAAATAATGGAACATTAGCAAACTCCAGTCTGAATGACACAATTCCCAAATCAAGAGAATTTTCATAGACTATGAATAATGCTTCCGCAATTCTCTCTCTCACTTATTTTAATATGTTCAGGCGGAAAACATCAAGCTTTGCAGATTTATCTACCATAAGTTCCATTATTCCTTTTATTACAATTTTAAACATTTACAATGAATGCAATAAGTTTGTCTTCTCAATTTATCTTCAGTTTCTCCTTTTTTTAATCCTCTTGCTTTTCTTACTGTTGAAAACGGATACAAAACATTAACACAATAAATCTGTCATTGTCTTGATGTGTATCACAGTGTCACCTGCATCTGTCTTCAATGGATCGACACGTCCTTTTGGCCACGCTCTGATTTTGGAAATATTTATTGAAATATTCCTTATTAGCATTTATATTACTTGCAAGTCTCTGTACTTATTCCCTTTGTGCAGCTCCTAGCACGACCTTTGTGTCCAGTTGCTGCTTCCTGGTTTGCTCCCTTTCCCTTAACCATGAACTATCTCTTTTCTTCGAATTTGTGCAAATCACTTCCTTCAGCCTATACTAACCTGCTGATGGTAGCTTCACTGTACAAGTTGAACTCTTGCAGCACCACTGATACACAATGGCGTTGAAATGGAGCAGATACTTTCAGAACTATCTCTGAAAGAGGGACCTTTATTTACATTTGGCTATGTTGCATTAGTTCTGAGAATTATTACACGCTAGCAACCGGAAATGATTGCACTTCAGATCCCCAGTGCTAGCATCACTGACCTTGATGAGCACAAAATGATGTTTCTGCAAAAGTTATGACATTTATGATATTAAAAGGGTAAAAGTTTTTGCTATCTAGTGATATCATCACTGAACTATTAATTCAGAGACCTAGCTAAAGTCCTGGGTTCAAGCCCTTCCATGGCAGATGGTGGAATTTGATTTCAATGAAAATCTGGAATTAAGAGTCTAATGATAATCATAGAACTTTTGTCAATTGTCAGGAAAATCTCACCTGGTTCACTAATGATCTTCAGGAAAGGAAATCTGTCATCCTTACCTGGTCTGGCTGACATGTGACTCCAGACCCACAGCAATGTGGTTGACTCTTAACTGTCCTCTGGGCAATTAGGCATGGGCAATAACTGCTGGCCTAGCCAGCGACACCCACATAATGTGGGCAAGGGTCAGTGTTGGGACAACAGCCTTTCATGTTATACATTAATGATCTAGTTTGAGGTACTGAGGGCATTCTAGCCATGTTTGTGGACGATACAAAGATAGGTAAAGGGGCAAGTAACATTGAGGAGGTAAGAAGGATTTGGACAAGTTAGGATAGTGGGCAAAGAAGTGGCAGGCGGAGTACAACGGGAAAACTGTGAGGTCATGCATTTTGGTAAGAATAGAAGCATGCATTATTTTCTAAATGGAGAAAAAAATTGAGAAGACTGAAGTGCAAAGAGACTTGAGAGTTCTAGTCCAGGATTCTCTGAAGGTACACTTGCAGGTTGAGTCAGTAGTTAGGAAGGCAATTGTAATGTTGGCATTTATTTTGAGAGGACTTGAAAATAAAAGCAGGGATGTACCTCTGAGGCTCTGTAAGGCTGTGGTCAGACCGCATTTAGAGTACTGTGCACAGTTTTGGGCCCCATATCTCAGGAAGGATGCATTGGCCCTGGAGTGGGTTCAGAGGAGGTTCACCAGAATGGTCCTAGGAATGCAAAGCTAAACAAGTGAGGAGCATTTGAGGATTCTGGGTGTATACCCTATGGAGTTTAGAAGGATGAAGGATGAATGGCCTGGACAGAATAGATGTTGGGAAGATATTTCCATTGGAAAGAGAAAATAGGACACGAAGGCGCAGCCTTAAAGGGAAGACCTTTTAGAATGGAGATAAGAAGAAACTTCTTCAGCTAGACCGTGGTGTATGTATAGAATTCATTGCCACAGAAGGCTCTCGAGGCCAGGCCACTGAGTATATATAAGATGGAGATAGATAGGCTTTTGCTTGTCAAGGGAATCAAGGGTTGTGGGGAAAAGACGGGAGAATGTGGTTGAGAAACTATATCAGGGAAAAGTGAGGACTGCAGATGCTGGAGATCAGAGTCAAGAGTGTGGTACTGGAAAAGCACAGCAGGTCAAGCAGCATCTGAGGAGCAGAAGAATTGATGTTTCGGGCATAAGCCCTTCATCAGGAATGAGGCTTGATCACCAGTCTCATTCCTGATGAAGGGCTTATCCCCGAAACATCGATTCTCCTGCTCCTCGGATGCTGCCTGACCTGCTGTGCTTTTCCAACACCACACTCTTGATTGAGAAATTTATCAACCGTGATTGAATGGTGGAGCAGACTCGATGGGCTGAATAGCCTAATTTCTGCTCATATGTCTTATGGTCTAATGTGAATGAATAAAACAAAATTCTGGTAGATATCAAAATTGATTAAACTCAATGGGAAGAGACCTGTTCTTGTTATTTCTGGGTCTACTCAATTTATACTAAAGGGCCATATTCAAAAGAGATACATGATGATTTTAAGTTTTCATGACCTGCAGCCTAAATGGACTGAGATCAAAGTTGTCACATCCACCTAGCACGAAAAGGACTTCAGAGGGTGTAATAATCATTACCTTTTGATCCTTTGACAGAGTTATCAAAGTGATAGACATCAATAATGATCAATATGACACTTATATAAACCAGTGTTAGCATTAAATGGCTTCTGATAGTGAGTTTCTACTTGAAGCATTAACCTTCTTTTCTGATCGTGATGGATCTGCTCTGTATTCTGAATATTTCTCATGTTTAGTTCAGATTTGAAGCAGGAATAATTTTTTTTTTAAATTCAGTGTCATCTAGTCTAGACACAGCAGGATAGCAGTCAGAAATAGATCAAACTTCTGGGTCTTCTACCTCACAACATGACAAAGGAAACCAGACAAGATATCCCAACTTGATAATTACATTGTACTGTGGATGCTGGAAATCTGATATAAAACTGGAGAAACTCAGCAGGTACAACAGCATCTGTGGAGACAGAGACAGAAATAACATTTTGACTTGAATCACTCTTCTCTGAGCTCTACAAAACCAGTTCAGAAGAAGCCATTTGAAACATCAACTCTGCTTCTCTCTCCAAGGTGCTGCTGGACTTGTTCGGCTTTTCCTCCACTTCCTTTCAGATTTTCATCATTGGCATTGATTGTTTGTCTGACCTCTTGAAACCAGGGTGCCAAATTAACGGGCTGCATTGCTTCTGGTGAGCACATTCATATTCAATTCCTTTGTGCACTCTTGGAACCTAATGATTAATCTGTTTAAAGTGAATGTTTGAATAAGTGCGTATGAAGTTCGGCAGAAACAAATTGGAAAGAACAAGATGCTTTCACACTGCTGAATGGATATTGCCAATTCTGCTTTCAGAGGGACCCAGTAGCTATGAAGTTGAGGGGACTTGTGTTCCCTTGTCTGAACTGAATTTCAAAACTGAGCATGACAGATTTTTGTTTGGTAAGACTATTAAGGAATAGGGAGCTCAGGCGATAAGCTGAAGTTCAGATTTAATTGAAGAGCAGAACAGGATTGAGAGGTGCATCACCTCCCCCTGTGCTGATGCCACTATGTTCTGTAGTCACAAGGTCTTTAGCTCTGCACTTGGGCAGTTCACCTTGCTGACTTCATGCTGTAGAGAAAGAGACAGCAATTTATCTGAACAAATTTGTAGTGTTCCTGGTAAGATGTGGTGGATGCACTGGGCTCATGGAATAAAAAGACCAATCCCTCCTCTCCAACCAATCACCTTTACCAGCACCTCCATCCACCTATTGCACTCTCAGCTACCTTACCCCCATCCCCACCCCCCTCCCATTTATTTCTCCACCCCCAAGGCTCCCAGCCTCATTCCTGATGAAGGGCCTTGGCATGAACCATCAATTTTCCCGCTCCTCGGATGCTGCCTGACATTGCTGTGCTTTTCCAGCACCACTCTAATCTTGACTCTAATCTCCAGCATCTGCAGTACCCACTTTCTCCTCATGGAATAAAGAGTCTGCCTTTTGAAGGACTCTTCACTGCCCTCAGAAGGAAAGAGGGGGTTCAAAAAAGATTGACCAGGATGTTGCTGGGAATGGAGGGTTTGAGTTATAAGGAGAGGCTGGGACCGTTTTCACTGGAGCGTTGGAGGTTGAGGGACGACTTTATCAAGGTTTATAAAATCATGAGGGGTAAACATAATGCTAACGGCAGGCATCTTTTCCCTCGGATGGGGGATTTCTAGACTGGAGACATATTTTTAAGGTGAAAAGAGAAAGATTTTAAAAAGAACATGAAGGTCAACTTTTTTACACTTTTTTTGTGTTGAATGAGCTTCCGCAGGAAGTGGTGGATGCAGGTACAGTTACAACTTTCAAAAGACATTTGGATAAGTACACTGGGTGGCACAGTGGCTCAGTAGTGAGCACTGCTACCTCATAGCACCAGGGACCCGGGTTTGGTTCCACCCTCAGCCTACTGTCCATGTAGGTATTGCACATTATCCCTGTGTCTGCGTGGGTTTCCTCTGGGTGCTTCGGTTTTCTCATGCAGACCAAAGATGTGCAGATCAGGTGAACTGGCCTTGGGAAATTGCCAATAGTGTCCAGGCATGTGTAGGCTATGTATTAGCCATGGGAAATGCAGGATTATGGGGATAGGGTAGGGAGGTGTGTCTGGGTGGGATGCTCTTTGGGAGGGTCAGTGGCCTCGATTGGCTGAATGGTCTGCTTCCACACTAAGGGATTTTATGAACAAAAAATGTTTGGAAGGAGATGGATCGAGAGTGTGATGCTGGAAAAGCACAGCAGGTCAGGCAGCATCCGAGGAGCAGGAGAATCAACATTTCAGGCATAAACCCTTCATCAGGAATGAGGCTTGTGGGCCGGGGTCCAAGAGATAAAAGGGAGGGGGGGTGGGCCCGGAGGGTAGCTGGGAATGCAATAGGTAGATGAAAGTGAGGGAGAAGGTGATTGATCAGAGAGGAGAGTCGAGCGGATGGATTGGAAAGGTGATGGACAGGTCAAGAGGGGGGTACCGTGTTGGAGGCTTGGGACAGGAAATGAGGAAACTGGTGAAATCAATGGGTGGCTGGGAGTCTTGATTGAAAACGTGGGCCCAAAGGTGGAGGTGGTACAAGAAATGTTCAAGGTTGCGACCCATGTCGAACTCATTAATCCGCGAGCATAGAGGGGTGAAGGTGAGGCCTTTGCTGAGGACTAAACGTTCTTCCGCAGTGAGGGGGAGGTCTGGGAGAATAATAAAGACTCTCCTGTAAAAACGCCATTCCAAATTCCTCTGCCTCTGCCGTATCTGTTCCCAGGATGACGAATTACACCTTAGAAAATCCCAGATGGCCTCCTTCTTCCAAGATCGCAATTTCCCTTCCCACATGGTCAACAATGTGCTCCAGTGCATCTCCTCCACTTCCCGCACCTCTTCCCTTGAACCCCACTCCTCTCAATGCAACAACACAGAACTTCCCTGGTCCTCACCTTCCACCCACCAACCTCCGCATACATCGCATCATCCTCCCCCACTCCCGCTACCTACAAATGGACCCCACCACGATAGATGTATTTTCCTCCCTACCCCATCAACATTCTGAAAAGACCATTCCTTCTGCAATACCCTCGTGAGATCCATGCCACCCACCAGCCCACACCCCACTCCTGGCACCTTCCTCTGCCACTGCAGGAAATGCCAAATTTGGACCCACACATCCCCCCTATTCTCTGTCCAAGGCCCCAAAGGATCCTTCCACATATGACAGAAATTTGCCTGTACCTGCACCAATGTCACCTACTGTTTCCGTTGCACCCAATGCTGTCTCCTCTACAATGGGGAGACAGGATGCCTCGTTGTGAATTGCTTCAGAGAACATTTCGGAGAACTAACCCCACCACCCGATGGCTGAACATTCAACTCCCCCTCCCACTCCACCAAGGACATGCAGGTCCTGGGCATCTTCCATCGCCAAACCCTTACTACTCAACCATCTGGAGGAAGAATGTCTCATCTTCTGTCTTGGGAACCTGCAATCGCATGGGATCAATGTGGATTTCAACAGTTTCCTCATTTCTCCTCCCCCCCACATTATCCCAGTCCCAAGCCTCCAACACGGCACCACCCTCTTGACCTGTCCATCACCTTTCCCATCTATCTGCTCCACCCTCCTCTCTGATCCCTCCTCTCCACTCTCCTCTCCTCCTATCTGCTCCACCCTGACCTATCACCTTCTCCCCCACCTTCATCTACTTATCGCATTCCCATCTACCTTCCCCCCAGTCTCACCCCTTCTCATTTATCTCTCAGCCCCTGGCCGACAAGCCTCATTCCTGATGAAGGGCTTATGCCCGAAACATTGATTCTCCTGTTCCTTGGATGCTGCCTGACCTGCTGTGCTTTTCCAGCATCACACTCTCGACTCTGATCTCCAGCATCTGCAGTCCACACTTTCTCCCTGGAGGGAAATGGATCTTGCGCAGGCAGGTGGAACTAGTTTACTTTGGGATTATGATCAGAATGGATTAGTTGGAAATTGGGTCCAAATGCTGTATGAGTCTATGAAACTAACAAAATTAGGTCAGGTCCTTATGAGGTCTACCATAGATCACCCAAATATCATTACATTTTGATTAGATTACTTTAGATTAGATTAGACTACTTTACAATGTGGAAACAGGCCCTTCCGCCCAACAAGTCCACACCGACCCGCCGAAGCGCAACCCACCCATACCCCTACATTTACCCCTATACCTAACACTACGGACAATTTAGCATGGACAATTCACCTAACCTGCACATCTTTGGACCGTGGGAGGAAACCGGAGCACCCGGAGGAAACCCACACAGATACAGGGAGAATGTGCAAACTCCACACAGTCAGTCGCCTGAGGCGGGAGTTGAACCAGAGTCTCTGGTGCTGTGCCGCCCACAAAGTTTGCTCTCCACATAGGTGGACACAATCAGTATTTTACCTAATCTGAATGCCTTGTTAGAAATCTTGGCTTGCCTGGAAAATGGGGCATTCAATGGAGATGTATGCATTTTGGTTCCTGAGATTATGATCATGAAATGGTATGTAAATGGCCAAATGAAACACATGCCTTTTGCAGGCTGAAGGCTGCTGACCTCATAGAATCAGAGTCAGAGAGATATATAGCACGGAAACAAACCCTTCAGTCCAACTTGTCCATACCGACCAGATATCCCAACCCAATCTAGTCCCACCTGCCAGCACCCGGCCCATATCCCTCCAAACCGTTCCTATTCATCTACCCATCCAAATGTCTCTTAAATGTTGCAATTGTACCAGCCTCCACCACTTCCTCTGGCAGCTCATTCCATACACGTACCACCCTCTGTGAAAAACTTGCCCCTTAGGTCTTTTTTATGTCTTTCCCCTCTCACCCTAAATCTATGCCCTCTAGTTCTGGACTCCCCCACCCCAAGGAAAAGACTTTGTCTATTTATCCTGTCCATGCCCCTCATGATTTTGTAAACATCTATATGGTCACCCCTCAGCCTCTGATGCTCCAGGGAAAACAGCCCCAGCCTGTTCAACCTCTCCCTATAGTTCAAATCCTCCAATCCTGGCAACATCCTTGTAAATCTTTTCTGAACCCTTGCAAGCTTCACAACATCTTTCCAATAGGAAGGAGACCAGAATTGCACGCAATATTCCAACAGTGGCCTTACCAATGTCCTGTACAGCCACAACATGACCTCCCAGCTCCTGTACTCAATGCTCTGAGCAATAAAGGAAAGCATACCAAACACCTTCTTCACTATCCTATCTACCTGCGACTCCACTTTCAAGGAGCTATGAACCTGCACTCCAAGGTCTCTTTGTTCAGCAACACTCCCTAGGATCTTACCATTAAGTGTACAAGTCCTGCTAAGATTTGCTTTCCCAAAATGCAGCACCTTGCATTTATCTAAATTAAACTCCATTTGCCACTTCTTAGCCCATTGGCCCATCTGGCCCAGATCCTGTTGTAATCTGACGTAGCCGTCTTCGCTGTTCACTACACCTCCAATTTTGGTGTCACCTGCAAGCTTACTAACTATACCTCTTATGCTCAGATCCAAATCATTTATACAAAATGATGAAAAGTAGTGGTCCCAGTACCCATCCTTGTGGCACTCCACTGGTCTCAGGCCTCCAGTCTGAAAAACAACCCTCCACCACCAGACTCTGTCTTCTCCCTTTGAGTCAGTTCTGTATCCAAATGGCTAGTTCTCCCTGTATTTCGTGAGATATAAACTTGCTCACCAGTCTCCCATGGGGAAACCTTGTTGATTGCCTCACATCTATAGCTCTGCCCTCATCAATCCTCTTTGTTACTTCTTCCAAAAAACTCAATCAAGTTTGAGAGACATGATTTCCCACACACAAAGCCGTGTTGACTATCCCTAATCAGTCCTTGCCTTTCCAAATACATATACATCCTGTCCCTCAGGATTCTCTCCAACAACTTGCCCACCACCGACGTCAGGCTCACTGGTCTATTGTTCCCTGGCTTTTCCCTACCACCTTTCTTAAACAGTGGCACCGCGTTAGCCAGCCTCCAGTCTTCTGGCACCTCACCTGTGACTATCGATGATACAAATATCTCAGCAAGGGGCCCAGCATTCATTTCCCTAGCTTCCCATAGAGTTCTAGGGTACACCTGATCAGGTCCTGGGGATTTATCCACTTTTATGCATTTCATGACATTCAGCACTTCTTCCTCTGTATTATGGACATTTTGCAAGATGTCACCATCTATTTCCCTACATTCTTTATCTTCCATAGTAAATACTGATGCAAATCCTCATTTAGTATCTCCCCCATCTCCTGCAGCTCCACACAAGGGCCTCCTTGCTGATCTTTGAGGGGCCCTATTCTCTCCCTAGTTACCCTTTTTTCCTTAATGTATTTGTAAAAACTCTTTGGATTCTCCTTAATTCTATTTCTAGATTAGAGTGGTGCTGGAAAAGCACAGCAGTTCAGGCAGCATCCAAGGAGCAGTAAAATTGACGTTTCAGGCAAAAGCCCTTCATCAGGAATACCTGATCGGAGAGGTATTTGCCAAAGCTATCTCATGTCCCCTTTTTGCCCTCCTGATTTCCCTCTTAAGTATACTCCTACTTACTCTTTACTCTAAGGATTCACTCGATCTATCCTGTCTAAACCTTATATATGCTTCCTTCTTTTTCTTAATCAAACTCTCAATTTCTTTAGTCATCCAGCATTCCCTATACCTACCAGCCTTTCCTTTCACCCTGACAGGAATATACTTTCTCTGGATTCTCATTATCTCATTTCTGAAGGCTTCCCATTTTCCAGCTGTCCCTTTACCTGTGAACATCTGCCCCCAATCAGCTTTCAAAAGTTCTTGCCTAATACAGTCAAAATTGGCCTTTCTCCAATTTAGAACTTCAACTTTTAGATCTGGTCTATCCTTTTCCATCACTATTTTGAAACAAATAGAATTATGGTCGCTGGCCCCAAACTGTACCCCCACTGACACCTCAGTCACCGGCCCTGCCTTATTTCCCAAGGGTAGGTCAGGTTTTCCATCTTCTCTGGTCGGTACATCCACATACTGAATCAGGAAATTTTCTTGTACACACTTATCTAAACCCTTAACACTATGGCAGTCCCAGTCTATGTTTGGAAAGTTAAAATCCCCTACCATAACCACCCTATTTTTCTTACAGATAACTGAGATCTACTTACAAATTTGTTTCTCAATTTCCCTCTGACTTTTCGGTCTATAACATAACAAACCCAATAACACAATCCTTTTCTTATTTCTCAGTTTCACCCAAATAACTTCCCTGGATGTATTCCCAGGAATTTCCTCCCTCAGCACAGCTGTAATTCTATCCCTTATCAAAAACGCCACTCTCTCTCTTCTCTTGCCTCCCTTTCTGTCCTGCCTTTGGCATTTGTATCCTGGAATATTAAGCTACCAATCTTGTCCTTCTCTGAGCCATGTATCTGTAATTGCTATGATACCCCAGTCCAATGTTCCTACCCATGCTCTGAGTTCATCTGCCTTCTCTGTTAGGCCCCTTGCATTGAAATAAATGCAGTTCAATTGATCAGTCCTACCTTGTTTTGGCCCTGACTGTTTGACTCGCTTCTATTCTTAACTGTACCAGTCTCAGTTTGATCTCTTTCATCACTATCTCCCTGGGTTTCCCCCCTCTCCACTTTACTGGTTTAAATCCTCTCGAACAGCTCTAGCAAATCTCCCTAATTTTAATTGAGTCCTGCTCATTGGTTGGATGTTGTTTGCAATTTTCAAAAACAATTAGGCGCACAGTTTGTAGCCCACCCTCTGCCAGTTTGTATCAGGTGGTGAAGAGTGCCCCTTAAAGGGCTCATTAATTGCTGCTCCAGAAAAGGTCTAAAATGTTTTGATTGAATTTTACAGGAACCAGGAGAAACAGGAGTATGTGATCCTTGATAGGATTGGCATTGGCTGCCCACTGAACCTATACCTCAAGAAATATTGCCCATGGAGGCTGTGCCTTATAAGTTAATGCCTGTTGATTCTGTACCCCTTATTGATACTGCCACTCATGACTGAATGCCCATGAAGCGTACAGCCCATGAATGGGCAGACCAGGCTCTGTATGCTTTCTGTCGATACCTGAAAAGCTATACCCCAAGCGTCAGTCAGTTTCCTGCCTTCCAGAAACTGCTACGTTGTTGTGGAGCACTTCAGCCCACATGCATCAGCGAGAGTCTCCTGATGGTTAGTATCTATGACAAAAATCCATCCCTGCACCATACCACTGACCTCATTAAAAGAAAAACTTCAAATGTAGGAGCTAACTGATCGACATTGACTGCTTTAAGCAGTGATGAGCAGAAAAGGGACCAGTTCAATTATCAGGATTGGATTTATTCACCTCAGTCTCACCCGTTTAAAATTCAACAAAATCACAGCGAACCGTCCAATTCCTGCAAAAGCAGACAGACAGCTCATTAACATTCAGCATCCCATCGCTGTGATTTACATTTAACAGAAGGTGAGCAGAGACATGAGTTATCAGTTGTTTGGCAGCAAATCTGAGAGAGGAGGTCAAAGCCTGGTCAATTCCTTTCCCACTCCTTGTGTGCCAGGAAGAGCAGGAGTTCCCACTAAGCTCATCAAAGAGGCCTCTGGCCTACTCCAGGCTGAATAGAGACCGCATCACTTTCTGATGCCTGACTGCAGCCAGCCCTGTTTTCTTGACTCTCTTCTTCTCAGCCCACGAGATGGCAGCTCAGATCTTCCATCAATGATGCAGGGCTGGTCAGTGGAAACGGTCTCTGTTCCCCAATCGGTGTTTCCATCTGCTGACTCACTGTTAGTCGGTCTGCCTACAGGGCAGGCGATTACAGCAGGCTAGTTACATGAGACCCTGCCACTCAGATAGGTAGGGAATCCCTGATCATGGCCTTGTTGGATGCCCCTGGCGTTACTGCAATCTCCTGTGTCGCTGTCATTATTGGGTGTGTCAATTTCTCACCTATTTCCTGTGGCAGCTGGGTTAGAATCATACAGAAGATAATTTGGCCAACATGACACTTTGAAAAAAGCTGGTAAATTACATTGTTCCTTTTCAGGTTCAGTGATGATAATGGAATCTGAGTACAACAACCATTTAAAGGAGGGCTTGCAAATGATCTCTGAACAAATATTAAACAGATTCATTATTATCAGTGGGGCTTTAAATGGCAATGATTGGCAGGCAATCTTCCAAGATACTTTAAGTTCATCCTATGTCCCTGGCAAATGTCAAAGTAAGTCAGTCCTATGACCAGACCCATTTAACTCAGGAAAAGTACAGCGAATAAGTCTAATTATTAAATAGTCCCTTGAAAGAGTAACATTTTCAGGATCAATGAGCTTCTCACATAAACAAATTAACATTGACCCTCCCTTCAAATTGCATTATTAACTCTAAAGTAATTGATTCAGAATTCTATTGGTTGAGTACCTCCTGTATCTCCAATGCGGGATGGCCTGGCTGTGTTGCTTATCTCCCAGCTTAGGTTGGGTTCTGTTGTACGTGGCTCAGGCACTACCATCTTCGGGCTCCTGAGTGTGGCTGTGGTGGTTTGCATAGTGGTGGATGTCGTGCTGGCTGTGGTGGTGGTGGTGGTAGTTCTGGCAGTTGTCATTCTTGTGGAGGGCACCAGGGTCAACGTGGTGGTGGAGAGACCTGTTGGAGTTGAAAACATGCTGAACTCTGTCAGCTCCTCTTTAGTGGGGCCCCATTCTATGGCGCATGGTATCACAGTCGCTGTTCCTTCACTGTCATAAGAAGTGCATTTGGGTTTTTCAAAATTCTCAAATGGAAAGTGGTGACTCTGCCTTCTTGACCTTTTCAAAGAGGTCAATTTTACCGAATCCCTAGTCTCCGTGGAGACCGAAGGGTCCAATTTGTAAGACAGAGACTGTTTGGACTGACAGTTGGTACACAGGGTGCCTGTGTCTGACTTGAGTTTGTGAACTCCTCTTGGCTTATTTGATACTTGTTTTCCAGAATGGATTTCAGGCCAAATCCTTCGAAGCCACCAGGATTTTGTAATTCTCCCAACGTGGGCATCTTTGTACTCCCAGAGAGGGTCAGTCGCAAGTCTGTGACGTGGTGATGGATGGAGCACCTCTGAATTCTGGCTGAGTCCCTGACCCTGAATCTTTGATTCACAAGAAGAGAAATCCATGGCTAGATGAAAGATGGCAAGCAATATCCAGGCATGACACCCAACAGGTCGTCCAAATATATTGACAGGCATTGGGCTGGAAGAAGAACAGAGTACAACATCAGTCCAACGAATAAGAGTCAAACAAGATAATATTTCAAAAGATAGTAGAGCGGTTTGGAAAATGAATAAAATGTACTATTGCTATATTTGTTAACATGTTCAAATCACAAGGTAATACTTTGAACAAAATAGTTTTTATTCTTGACCAGAGATCCATACCATACACTATACTTGAGATTTTTCTCGAAAGAAAGAGTAGCGCTGGAAAAGCACAGCAGGTCAAGCAGCATCAAGGAGCAGGAGAGTCAACATTTCGGGCATAAGCCTTTCATCAGGTTGATTCTCCTGCTCCTCGGATGCTGCCTGACCGGCTGTGCTTTTCCAGCACCGCACTCTTGATTCTGATCTTCAGCATCTGTAGTCCTCACTTTCTCCTCAGAAGATTCTTGTGCCTGGGTATCTTTGTACATAGCTTTATAAGGACTGTAATGCTGATCTTTTAACTTTATTGCTTTCATTTTTCTAATCCATTCCTAAGATTTTGTACTTAGTTATCCTTGTACCTAAGATGGCGCCAGAAATGGTGACTTTGTTCACATTTTGCTATACTCATAGAACCCTGTACTTCAGTACATGTGACAATAAACCTACTGCTAATTCTACTGAAGTTCTGAGTATTTAAGCTTGCATGAGCTTTTCCTTTTTTCTGTACCTTCACCATTTTAAAATTTTGTCTCCAACTCCCAGCCTCTTATTACTCAACTTATAAAAAGTGCAGCCTGCCTCAATGTCTAAAGTTATCCCATCTCTTGATAATTTACAGGCTTTGAAAACCTGAATTCAGCATCACTTAATCTCCAATTTTTGATTTATGTCCTCCACTGTTTTTGTTTTAGTTTAGTTTGGATGGTGACCTGATCTCTGGTTTCTCACTTGAGTTTCAATTTGCCTCAATGAAATAAAAGTGTTTTTACTGCATCCATTTGTTCCGGAAAGTGCTGTGCTAAAGCATAAATGTTCCCCTAGCAACATGCCTCCACCAATCAGCAGAAGGCAGGGAGACAAGACAATTAAATAGTCTCAGTGGGTACAACCTGAACATTATCTCATTCGATAAAAAAAAGTCCTGTGTGGCATGATGCCTCCACAGTACACATCGGCTTCATCCACTTTAATAAAGCAACGCAAGTTTAATAACTAATCTTTAAGAATTGTTATACCCTCTGTGTGCAGGTAAAATGCATTGGAGAATGATAGGTGTCGAATCCAGTCGAAAGGTTTGATGGATATTTTCCTGCTTTCATTCTCCTGTTTTGAAGGCATTAACACATGTACCAGGCCCCGTGCTACAACTGATCTTAAATACAGTGTAACCAGAAACTACAGGTAAATAGGCAAAGTCTTTTCCCTGGGGTCGGGGAGTCCAGAACTAGAGGGCATAGGTGTAGGGTGAGAGGGGAAAGATATAAAAGAGACCTAGGGGGCAACGTTTTCACACAGACGGTGGTACGGATATGGAATGAGCTGCCAGAGGAAGTGGTGGAGGCTGGTACAATTGCAACATTTAAGAGGCATTTAGATGGGTATATGAATAGGAAGGGTTTGGAGGGATATGGGCCGAGTGCTGGCAGGTGGGACTAGATTGGGTTGGGATATCTGGTCGGCATGGACAGGTTGGACCAAAGGGTCTATTTCCATGCTATTCGTCTCTATGACTCTATGACATAATCTGAGATCAGGCATTAAATCAAAGGCCCACTTGACATCTTGAATGGACACAAAGGATTGCATATTCTATTCTGTAAAAGAGCATGAAAACCACACATGATCAGGTCATTATCATGTCACTGTTGTAGCTCTGCGCTGTGTGAAAATTGGCTGCCTCATCCTACATTGCCAGTGACAATTCTTCTAAAGTACTTTTGTTACTATTGTGCACTATGGGAGGATCTCGTTTATGAAAGGTGCTATATAAATGCCAATTAAAAGTGACTCCAGATTCAGTGGACACAATTTTTAATCAAATTTTGACTAAACTAAAAGTTGGTTAAGGTTGCAGTGAGTTCACTATCTGTAGTATGATTCCAAGTCACAGAAAAAGCAACCAGATCATAATAGGTTTCGAGATCTGAACTACTTTGAGTTAGTTGATCTTCATTGGCTCAGTCGTGAGGAAGTTACTATTGGCCTTCTTTTTTCACTCCTAGGATAATGAAGAGAAGAAAATTCAATGAAGACTCTTGTGTCTCATTCACAGTTATTTGCTGGAAGATGCCAGTATGTCAATCTAACACTCGCCTGCATTGTTTTTTTTAGTATTAAATGGTCTGCCAGCATTCACTTGCAAGACTTGTGCCTAAACAAAGACTGACTTGATCAAGATACCAGGACATCAGCTACCTGTATGTAGATACCTGTATCCCTAAAGGAGTTAGATCCTTCAGAGGTCAAGTAGAAAATGGAAGAAAGGACGAAAAGAAAGTTGGATTTGTTCCCAATACACTGTGCAGAAATGCTAAAAATCTTTTTAATCTACAGAGATAAATGGTCACAATCTTAAAGGAGTGTAATGCTGATTAATTGTCGCTTTCTCACCACAACTACCGTTCCTCTTAGAGTGGACTTTGTATAAAATATGCAAACAATATCTAGGGTAAAGCACAGAGCTGTTATTTTTGATTTAACAGAATGTCGGTAGGTTGATAATGTGATAGAGCTGACCTACTTTTATTGTGTGGGTGGAGAAGAGGGACCAGCAGTGTTCTCAGATCTGCAGGAATCTGCAGTCACAGGAAGCTTTGAGGTTCACTGAGCGAAAACAGCACACGGCATGAATACAGAGTCTCAAACTGCCACAGCCACTACGTTTACACAGGAAATGTGTCCTCCATTTGGTCTGCCTATGGCTCAAATGTGAACAGCAACATGGACTGAGGAGTTGAAAGAGGGGAGGGTGTGTCATTCTGAGTTTGCAGATGAAAATTGATAGCAACGTAAAGGAAAATGATGCCAAACAGTGGAGAAGAGAGGGGACAATAATTTGAGGTAGATTTGGTTACAGCTAGAGATATGGGTGATTAAAAATTATAGTCAGACAGCACAAAGTACATGAGACAATGCATTTGACAGAGAGACAAGGAGTGAGCAAAGTAAGACACAGTGCAAAAGATAAAAACAAAACAGAAAATGTGAGTCCTCAACCATGTAAGTGTCAGATAATGTATTGTTCCTGTGTACTACAGATTTCTCTTCCTGCATTTCGCTGTTGCGACATCCTGTTTCAACAAGCTTACTGGTGGACAGAAACTGGAACATACAGAAGTGTAGGCATTTACGGAACAATTTTAACTCTTTGGAAAATCTGACTCTGAAGAAAAAGACCCTGAACAACTGCAGAACAGACTAAGTTATGAAAGAACAGACTGAAACCGACTGCAGAATAGATTGAGATATAAATCATGAGTTGAAATTTATGCTCCTCAAGGGTGCGGTGGTATGTAGAATCAGAGAGTTTTACAACATGGAATGAGCCTCTTAAACCCATTGTGTTTGCAGTGGTCATCAAATATCCCTCTATTGTAATTCTATTTCCCAGCACTTTACCCCTGGCAGAGTGTTCATCTAAAATCGATCTTAAATATCATGAGGGTTCCTCCCTCTCCCACTCTTTTAGACACTGAGTTCAAGATACCTACAATCCTCTTGGTTAACCAAAATATCTCCTAATCTCTGTTAAACCTTCTGCTCCTAAGCTTAAGTCCGTACTGCCTGGATATTGACCCAGCTAATTAAAGGAAACATTTCGCCCTATCTACCCTATTCATGCTGCTCAGAACTTTGTACACCTCAATAGAGAATCCCCATCTCCCCAGCCTTCTCAGCTCAAAGCAAAATATCCCCATTTATTTCTCTCCTCATAGTTATCAAGTCATAGAACCATAGAGATGTGCAGCACAGATCTTTTGGTTCAACTTGTTCATGTCGACAAGATATCCTAAATTAATCTCGTCCTATTTGCTAGCACTTGGCCCATATCCCTCTAAACCATCCCTATTCATCTACCTATGCAAATGCATTTTAAATATTGTAATTGTACCAACCTCCACCACTTCGTCTGGCAGCTCATTTCATACATGCACCACCCTCTGCATGAAAAAGTTGCCCTTTAGGTCCTTTTAAAATTTTTCCCCTCTCACCCCTAAACCTCTAGTTCTAGACTCTCCCAATAGAGGAAAAAGACCTTGTCTATTTACCCTATCCATGCCCCTCATGATTTTATAAACCTCTATAAGATCACCTCTCAGCCTCCAATATTCCAGAGAAAATAGCCCCAATCTATTCAGTCTCGCCCTATAGCTCAAACCCTTCAAGCCTGGCAACATCCTTGTTAATCCTTTTTGAACCCTTTCAAGCTTCACAACATCCTTCCTCTCAAAACACTCCAGTCCAGGCAGCACCCTGGTGAATCTCTGTGCTCTTCCTCAGTGCAATCACACCCTTCCTGCAGTATAGCCACCAGAACCACACACAGTACTCCAGCTGTGGCCCAATTGACATTATATACAATTTAATTATAGCCTACTTGCTCTGATATTCAATGTTTTGACTGATAAAAGGCAAGTATCCCATATTCCTTCTCAACCACCACATCTGTCCTGTCCTGTTTCCTTCAAGGATCTGTGGATATGCTCATGAAGGTCCCTCTTATCCTTGGGCGGAGGTTGGTACAATTACAACATTTAAAAGGCATCTGCATGGTTATATCAATAGGCAGGGTTTAGAGGGATATGGGTCAAGTGCTGGTAAATGGCACTAGATTAGGATATCTGGTCAGCATGGACGAGTTGGACCAAAGGGTCTGTTTCTGTGCTGTACATCTCTATGAGTCTATAACCTACCTCTCAACATGTACAATCTTGCGTTTTAGTCCTCACAAAATGCATTACCTCACATCTTTGTGCTTGGATGTGAATGTGCCTGAATCAGATCCAAAGATGGATAGGATCAATACACAGCTAGTATAACAAGTGTCAGATATCATCACAACAGCAAGTTGTACTTGTATAGCACTTTTAATGCAGGAAAGTGAACAATATTGTGATGTGCCTCACAGCAAGGATGGTATTAACACAACCTGTTACCAGGGCAAATAAAGAACTAAGAGCAGATAACCAGATGGTTGGTCAAAAAGAAGGATTAAAGGTTTACTTTAAAGGAGGAAAAAAACAGAGAGGGAGCTTTAGGATGCCAATTTAAAGCTAGAGAGCCCAGCGGCTGATGGTGCAATTAAAATTAGGATGCCTAAAATGGAGGAAGGTGCAAGTACCTCTGGCAATGCTATGGTTTCAAGAGATGTATCTTGCCCTTTTTTTATGAAGTTCCATAGCTCATAAAGTAAGAAGCTTGTGAGGCTTTTTATTAAAATTGGAACAATAGAAGCAGCCTGGATGGGTGGGGTCAGGATCCCACAGAACTGTTTCATTTGTTGCTGGAATATTGAAGCTGGATGTAGAAGCTTTTATTCCTCTCTCTGTTACAGCTAAAAGCTGGAGTTCTCTTCCTGCTGTGTATGGGATTATGACATTGGAACAGTTAATTAGTAATAGTTAATATATACATATATTTGTTAAGCATTTCAATAGAGTTATATTCAGTCCAATCCTTTTATTTTATTTTTATCTTGTCTGCATTTTAATTATAGTATATGAATAAGGTATGTATTGCTTCAAGCCTGGTAGCTTTACCAATCAAATTGCATCTAGAACACAACACCTTACACTTACCTTTAAAATAAAGAAAAGATAGAGTCTAGATGCTACCTTCTTAATATATTTGGAGAGGGGGTTTGGCCTGATCCTTTATCATACCTTTAAGAGTTACATGATAACAGGATTGTCCAGAGATTGGGAAAGGTGAGATTTGAAAGCAAGGTTTTTATAATTGCCGTGATTCTTAACGGGAGTTAATGTACACCTGTGTGCGCAGGGGTGGTGAATGTTTGGGACTTGGTGCAGTTAGGATTCATATAACAGAGATATGGATTAAGTCAGACTTATGGAATGTCGAGGTCAGCCAAGTCCAGAGGTAACATGGGTACGGATGTGATTTCAGCAGCAGATGAGAAGGGCAAAGTGAATTAGCGTTATAGACATGGAAATAGGCAATTTAGTGATGTCTGAATGTGCCCCATGAAGTCTGTCTCAGAGCCAAATATAAAACCAGAAGACATAAGAGCAAAAGTAGGTTATTCAGTTCAGTGTCTCTGCTTCATCATCCAATGAATTTGTGGCTGATCTGATAATCCTCAACTCTTTTCCTTTCTTTTCCCCACAACTCTTTACTCTCTTCCTGATGAAATATCTGTTTTTCTCCCCTCTACAGCCTCTGGCAGTAAAGAGTTCCACAGATTTACCATCCTCTGAGAGAAGTATTTCTGCTTCACCTCTGCCCTAACTAGGTAGTACCTTAATCTGAGAATCTGAGACTCTGGTCCTCGAGTCTCCCGCAAGGAGAAACAACCTCTCAGCAACAACCATCACACGACAGCAGGATTGAGAAGATAGTTGCCAGTGAGAGGCATGAAGTGGGTGGCTAGAGATCGGCTTTTGTGTTGGAGACCACCAAAGTCAATGGTTTCATTCTTCCCAATGCCAAACATGGAATGGGTCTAAGCATTATACCAGGAGACACATGCCAAATGTGGAAGTGACCAATACATGACATCACAAGATAAATTTACAGATTCCACCTTTCATAACAGAACAGCACTCAGAGAGAGAGAGAGAGGTCAACGATACAGCCGCAAGCTCTACTATGCCAACTACGCAGACTCTGAGTGTGACTCCCTGATCATGGAGTCAAAGAATTGTTACAGCAGAGAAGGATGCCATTCTAGTTCTAGTACCTCATGCAAATCTCCTGCCTTTTCCTCCTATCCCTGACATTCCCAATGAATAACTATCCAATGCCATCTCGAATGCCTTAATTGAACCTGCCTCCACCACATTTCCAAACAGTACATTTCATACCATATGTACTCACTGTGTTTTCTCACACCACGCTTGCTTTGTAAGCACAAATGACACAACGCCAAGGTGGAAATTACTTTTGTGCAGACAGTGACCTAATTCAACCTATAAGCTTGTATTTTATCACTCTTATTTAATATTTTCTGAATTAAGTCTGTATGGTTTACAAATGCTTATATTATGATTTCTGGCACAGCCCCAATTTTTGTAAACTACTTGCACCAGTTGAAAACAAAGCAAACAACATAAAAAATTATGACCCGTCTAATTCTCCGAACTGAAGTACGGCTGTTGCACTGCCTTGATTTCCATTTCACTGCAAGAGTCCATCATACAACACCAGGGAGGGTATAGGTTGGGGTGGGGATGGAGGCCTGGAGGGGTCAGGACAGAGGGAATCATGGCAAGTGGTGCTGCGGAGAGACCATTTGTGACAGTCAGCTGAGCCTTTGCATAAGGAAAGTCACAGGAAGGGAATGCAAACATTTGGATAATTGCACTCTATAATTTGGGGGGAGAAAGGAAGGCAATTCAGGTAATGGAAAGGGCTTCATGCTCTGGTGATTATGGCCTGAATATAATTTGCAGAGAAATGAAGCCCAGGAAGCTATACAGACTGCAGTCACCCAATGGCGGAGTGCCACAGTGGAAGCTCTGATAGAGGTGTTGAAATGGAGGTTGTGGCTCAGCTGCCATTGGGTTCAGTGCTGAAATGGGCACTGAGCTTCTCAGAGGGCAGCAGCTATGCTTTACACAATTACTGAATTTGCCCAAGGCGTCATGGCAACCTGTTGTGCTTTCTCAGGATGACAGCATCCACCCTCCCACTGTGATGATTGCAATGAGGTAAGCTAGGTGGACCTCACAGAATATGAAGTCCCTGATGGGGCTATTAACATGGCCCAATCAGGGAGCCCAGTCTGACAGATACAAACAGCAGTGTCAGACATCTTGGCATTCAGACCTGGCTCTGAGGGAGCTGGATCAGTGTCAAGGACTCTCCACATGGAAATAAGGGATACTAGCCTCTGAGGAGTTATTTCACCCAGCTCCACCACTCGGCCAGTGACCTCTCTGTAACTTCTCTCCCAGTAACCTCTCAGCCAGTAACCTCGCTGCAACCTCTCTCCCAGTGACCTTGCTGTGACTTCTCCCAGTGACCTCTCAGCCAATGGCCTCACTGTGACTTCTCAGCCAGTGACTTAGCTGTGACCTCTCTCCCAGTGACCTCCGCCAATGACCTCGCTGTGACCTCTCAGCCAGTGACTTAGCTGTGACCTCTCTCCCAGTGACCTCTCAGCCAGTGGCCTCGCTGTGACCTCTCTCCCAGTGACCTTGTTGTGACCTCTCTTCCAGTGACCTCGCTGTGACCTCTCAGCCAGTGACCTTGTTGTGACCTCTCTCCCAGTGACCTTGCTGTGACCTCTCAGCCAGTGACCTCGATGTGACCTTGTTGTGACCACTCAGCCAGTGACCTCGCTGTGACCTCTCAGCCAGTGACCTTTCAGCTAGCTCACCTACAAAAGTCAAGAGATGTGTGAGGGGGAATTCTTCTGGGATGTTGTGTGTTCACAATGTGTTGCTGGATAAGGATGTTAAATTCTTGGCCTTTGCTGAATAGTGTTGGCCAATGCAACTCTGTGATGGCCTGTCTGTTGTGTTTGTGATGGTTCAGTCCATTCTGGAGATGGAGAAGTTGACTTTAACTCAGTAGAAAGCACATAACGCAATCTGTCTAGTTTCACATATTACATGTGATCCCTTCCTCTTCCTCTCCAGATGGTCACCAAAATAAGGGGTAGCTGGTCCTTCATAATGACAAGGCGAAGGAGGACACAGTAAATGACCATGAACATGGACATTCACTGAGGTGTATCCAGCAGTGTGCAGCACAAGATGCAATAAAGCTCAATAATTCCTTAGAGATCTAGACAGAGAAAAGTTTGCTTTAGGAGACCACTGGCTTTCTCCATTGTTTTGCAGGTGGTTCCCTGGTTTTCATAGAAGACACCTGGCCAGTCCGTCTGCTGGGATGGTGGAAGGGGATTATGAGGTAAGTGTGGAGGGAATAGCCCCTGGTTACCAAGCAATCATCCCATGGGAGATCTTGGAAGTGTGAAAATACTGATGGTTGCAGGACAAAAGCATTATGGGTGCAGCCAACATTCACTCTGACAATCAATTTGGTCTGGTCACACACTAGTTGCGCGTGGATGTATTGGCTACCACTGGTAATGTTCTGCAGTATCAGTGAACCTGGTATCCCAGTGAACCCACATTTCCATTCACCCTGCTGTTCCTTCTTTCAGCACTATAAGTATTAAGCTCCCTTGCCTTGAGTACTGTGCCTCTATCAACTTCCTGTTGCCTCAGTGAATGATGAGTTGTGACATTGCTGTTGTCATCTCCCACCTGGAGGTTCCCATTGCAGGGTAAGAAAGAGGAAAGGTAGGTAGGGCCTTCTTTTCTAAAATATTTTTCCTAAGATGTGAGTACATATTGTCCAGCCCCATTGACATTTGGGAAGCTGGTGATGAACTGTCTTTTTGATGTATTGGAGTCATGTGGTATAGGTACGCCCACAATGCTGTGTGGATTTGACACAGTGGCAGTGGGGAAGAGTGACAACAATTCCAAGACAGGATGGAGCGTTTCTGGGCGAGAACTTGTTGGTGGTGTTGTTCCGATGTTGCTTTTATCATCTTAAGGGGGTAAAAGTCATGTATGAGGAAGATACATTGCTTGCTGAAAAAGCCTTGCCCACGTGCTACACCATATTCTGTAAATGGTGCACACAGCTGCAACTGTGGACCAATAGTGGAGGGCGGTGAATGGTGATGGTGGTGAAGGGAGGGGATGAGGGTTGGTGGTGGTGGAGGGGGAGAGTGTTGAAGGCGGTAGAGGGGGTAAGGGTGAATGGTGGGAGATGGTGTGAGGATTGAAGATGTGCAGGGGGTGAAGGTTGAAGGTGGTAGAAGGGGGAGAGTGTTGAAGGTGGTTTAGGAGGTCAGTGATGAAGGTGGTAGAGGGGGTGAGTGATGACGGTGGCGGAGCGGTTGAGTGATGAAGATGGTGGAGGGGGTGAGTGTTGAGAGTCGTGGGAGGGTGAGTTTTGAAAGTGGTGGAGGGGTGAATGATGAGGGTGGTGGAGGGGTTGTGTGATTAAGGTGGTGGAGGGCGTGAGTGTTGAAGGTGCCAAAGGGGTGGAGTGGTGAAGGTGGTGGAGGGTGTGAGTGTTGAGGGCGATGAAGGGGGTGAGTGTTGAGGATGGTAGAGGGGGTGAGTTTTGAAGGTGGTGGAGGGGTTGTGTGAAGAAGGTGGTGGAGAGGGTGAGAGTTGAAGGTGGTGCAGAGGGTGAGTGTTCGGGGTGGTGGAGGGGCTGAGTGTTGACGGTGGTGAAGGGGGTGAGCGTTGAGGATGGTGGAGGAGGTAAGTGTTGAAGGTGGTGGAGAGGGTGTGTGATGAAGGTGGTGGAGAGGGTGAGTGATGAAGGAGGTGGAGGGGGTCAGTGATGAAGGTGGTGGAGGGGGTGAGGGTTGAAGGTGGTGGAGGAGGTGAGAGATGAAGGAGCTGGAGGGGGTGAGTGTTGAGGGTCGTGGGGGGGTAAGTGTTGAAAGTGGTGGGGGTGTGAGTGATGAAGGTGGTGGAGGGGGTGAGTGATGAAGGTGTGGAGAGGGTGAGTGTTGAGGATGGTAGAGGGGGTGAGTGTTGAAGTTTGTGGAGGGGTTGAGTGTTGACTGTGGTGGAGGGGGTGAGTGATGAAGGAGGTGGAGGGGGTGAGTGTTGTGGGTGGTGATGGAGGTGAGTGATTAAGGTGGCAGACGGGTTGAGTGATAAAGGTGTTGGAGGTGAGCATTGAGCGTGGTGGAGGGGGTGAGTGATGAAGGTGGTGGAGGGCGTGAGTGTTTAGGGTGGTGGGGGTGAGTGTTAAGTGTGGTAGAGTGGGTGAGTGATGAAGGTGATGGAGCGGATGAGTGTTGAAGGTGGTAGAGGTGGTGAGAGATGAAGGTGGTGGAGGGGATGAGCATTGATGCTGGCGGAGTGGGTTAGTGATGAGGATGGTGGAGGGGGGGAGTGCTGAGCGTGGTGGTGGTGGTGAGTGCTGAGAGTAGTGGAGGGGGTGTGCGATGAAGGTGGTGAAGGGGGTGGGCATTGAGGATGGTGGAGGAGGTAAGTGTTGAAGGTGGTGGAGGGGGTGTGTGATGAAGGTGGTGGAGGGGGTGAGTGATGAAGGAGGTGGAGGGGGTCAGTGATGAAGGTGATATAGGGGGTGAGTGATGACGGTGGTGGAGCGGTTGAAGAATTAAGATGGTGGAGGGGGTGAGTGTTGAGGGTCGTGGTGGGGGTGAGTGATGAAGGCGGTGGAGGTGGTGAGTGATGAAGGTGGCGGAGGGGTTGAGTGATGAAGGTGGTGGAGGAGGTGAGTGTTGAGGGTGTTGGAGGGGGTGAGTGATGAAGGTGGTGGAGGGGGTGAGTGTTGAAGATGATGGAGGGGGTGAGTGTTGAAGATGGTGGAGAGGGTGAGTGTTGAGGGTGAGTGTTGAGGGTGGTGGAGGGGGTGAGTGTTGAGGGTGGTGGAGGTGGTGAGTGAAAAAAGTGGTGGAGGGGGTGGGTGATGGAGGTGGTGGAGTGGGTGAGGTTTGAAGGTGCTGGAGCAGGTGAGAGATGCAGGTGACGTAGGGGGTGACTGTTGTATGTGGTAGAGGGGGTGAGTGATGAAGTTTGTGGAGGGGGTGAGTGTAGAGGGTGGTGGAGGGGGTGACTGTTGACCATGGTGGAGTGGGTGAGTGTTGAAGGTGGTGGAGAGGGTGAGTGATGAAGGTGGTGGAGAGGGTGAGTATTGAAGATGATGGAGGGGTGAGTGTTGAGGGTGGTGGAGGGGGTGAGATTTGAAGGGGTGGAGCGAGTGCGTTTTGAGCATTGTGGGGGGGTGAATGTTGAAGGTGGTGGAAGGGATGAGTGATGAGTGTGGTGGAGGGGGTGTTTAATGAGGGTGGTTGAGGGGGTGAGTGTTGAGGGTGGTGGAGGCAGTGAGTGATGAAGGAGGTGGAGGGGGTGAGTGTTGAGGGTGGTGGAGGAGGTGAGTGAAGAAGGTGGAGGAGGGAGTGAGTGTTGAGGGCAGTGAAGAGGGTGAGTGCTGAGAATGGTAGAGGGGGTGAGTTTTGAAGGTGGTGGAGGGGGTGTGTGAAGAAGGTGGTGGAGAGGGTGAGTGTTGAAGGTGGTGTAGAGGGTGAGTGTTGAGGGTGGTGGAGGGGGTGAGTGTTGAGGGAGGTGGAGGGGGTGAGTGATTAAGATGGTGGAGGATGTGAGTGATGGAGGTGGTGGAGGGGGTGAGTGTTGAGGGTGGTGAAGGGGGTGAGTTTTGAAGTTGGTGAAGTGGAGGGGATGAGTGATGAAAGTGGCGGAGGGGTTGGGTGATAAAGGTGGTGGAGGGGATGAGTGATGAAGATGGCAAAGGGGTGGAGTGGTGAAGGTGGTGGAGGGGTGAGTGATGAAGATGGCAAAGGGGTGGAGTGGTGAAGGTGGTGGAGGGGGTGAGTGTTGAGGATGGTAGACGGGGTGAGCTTTGAAGGTGGTGGAGGGGGTAAGTGTTGAAGATGGTGGAGAGGGTGAGTGTTGAGGGTGGTGGAGGGGGTGAGTGTTGAGAGTGGTGGAGGGGGTGAGTGATTAAGATGGTGGACGGGGTGAGGGTAGAAGGTGGTGGAGGGTGTGAGTGATGAACTTTTTGGAGGGGGTGAGTGTTGAGGGTCGTGGAGGGGGTAAGTGTTAAAAGTGGTGGGGGTGTGAGTGATGAAGGTTTGGAGGGGGCGAGTGTTGAGGGTGGTGGAGGGGATGAATGTTGAGGATGGTAGAGGGGGTGAGTGTTGAAGGTGGTGGAGAGGGTGTGTGATGAAGGTGGTGAAGGGGGTGAGTGATGAAGGAGGTGGAGGGGGTCAGTAATGAAGGTGATATAGGGGGTGAGTGATGACGGTGGCAGAGCGGTTGAATTGAAGGATTAAGATGGTGGAGGGGGTGAGTGTTGAGGGTCGTGGTGGGGGTGAGTGATGAAGGAGGTGAAGGGGATGAGTGATGAAGGTGGCGGAGGGGTTGAGTGATGAAGGTGGTGGAGGGGGTGTGTTGAAGGTGGTGGAGGAGGTGAGTGTTGAGGGTGTTGGAGGGGGTGAGTGATGAAGGTGGTGGAGGGGTTGAGTGATAAAGGTGATGGAGGGGTTGAGTGATAAAGGTGGTGGAGGGGATGAGTGATGAAGATGGTGGAGAGGGTGAGTGTTGAAGGTGGTGGAGGGGTTGAGGGTTGACGGTGGTGGAGGAGGTGAGAGATCAAGGAGGTGGAGCGGGTGAGTATTGAGGATGGTGGAGGGTGTGAGTGATGAACTTTGTGGAGGGGTGAGTGTTTAGGGTGGTGAAGGGGGCGGAGGGGTTGAGTGTTGAGGATGGTGGAGGGGGTGAGTGTTGATGGTGGTGGAGGGGTGAGTGATGAAGGTGGTGGGGGTGAGTGATGAAGATGGTGGAGCGGGTGAGTGATGAAGGTGGTGGAGGGGGTGAGTAATGAAGGTGGTGGAGGGGTTGAGTGATGAAGGTGGTGGAGGGGTTGAGTGATGAAGGTGGTGGATGAGGTGAGTGATGAAGGTGGTGGGGGGGTGAGTGATGAAGGTGGTGGAGGGGTTGAGTGATGAAGGTGGTGCAGCGGGTGAGTGTTGAGGGTGGTGGAGGGGCTGAGTGATGAAGATGGTGGAGATGGTGAGCGATGAAGTTGGTGGAGGCGGTGACCTTTGAAGATGGTGGAGGGGGTGAGTGATGAATGTGGTGGTGGGGGTGAGTGATGAAGGTGATGGAGGGGATGAGTGATGAAGGTGGTGGAGGGGGTGAGTGTTGAGGATGGTGGAGGGGGTGAGTGTTTAGGATGGTGGAGGGGGTGACTGTTGAGGGTGGTGGAAGGGTGAGTGTTGAAGGTGGTAGAGGGGGTGATTGATGAGGGTGGTTGACAGGGTGAGTGATGAAGATGGCGGAGGGATTGAGTGATGAAGGTGGTGGAGCGGGTGAGTGATGAAGGTGGTGGGGGGTGTGTGATGAAGGTGGTGGAGCGGGTGAGTGTAAGGTGGTAGAGGAGGTGAGTGTTGAAGATGGTGAAGGGGTGAGTGATGAAGGTGGTGGAGGGGGTGAGTGATGAAGGTGGCAGAGGGGTTGAGTGATGAAGGTGGTGGAGCGGGTGAGTGTAAGGGTGGTGGAGGGGGTGAGTGATGAAGGTGGTGGAGGTGATGAGTGATGAAGTTGGTGGAGACGGTGACCTTTGAAGATGGTGGAGGGTGTGAGTGTTGAGAGTGGTGGTGAGTGATGAAGGTGATGGAGGGGATGAGTGATGAAGGTGGTGGAGGAGGTGAGTGTTGAGGATGGTGGAGGGTGTGTGTGTTGAGGGTGGTGGAATTGTGAGTGATGAAGGTAGTGGAGGGGGTGAGTGATGAAGGTGGTGGAATGTGTGAGTGTTGAAGGTGGTAGAGGGGATGATTGATGAGGGTGGTTGACGGGGTGAGTGTTGAAGTTGGTGGAGGGGTTGAGTGTTGAGGGTGGTGGAGGGGGTGAGTGTTGTGGATGGTGGAGTGTGTGCGTGTTGAAAGTGGTGGAATGGGTGAGTGTTGAAGGTGGTGGAGGTGGTGAGTGATGAGGGTGTTGGAGGGGGTGAGTATTGAGGATGGTGGAGGGGTGAGTGTTGAGGGTGGTGGAGGGGGTGACAGTTGAGGGCGGTGGAAGGTGTGATTGATGAGTGTCGTAGAGGGGGTGAGTGTTGAAGTTGGTGGAGGGGGAGTGAAGAGGTCAGTGGAGGAGGTGAGTGATGAGGTTGATGGAGCGGGTGAGTGATGAAGGTAGTGGAGGGGGTCAGTGTTGAGAGTGGGTGAGTGTTGAGGGTGTTGGAAGGGGTGAGTGTTTAGGGTGGTGGAGTGTATGAGTATTGAGGGTGGTGGACGTGGTGCGTGTTGGGCGTGGTGAAGGGGGTGAGTGTTGAGTGTTGAGGATGGTGGAGGGGGTGAGTGATGAAGGTGGTGGAGGTGGTGAGTGATGAAGTTGGTGGGGGGTGAGTGATGAAGGTGGTAGAGGGGGTGAGTGATGAAGGTGGTGGAGCGGGTGAGTGTTGAAGGTGGTAGAGGTGGTAGAGGAGGTGAGTGTTGAAGGTTGTGGAGGGGTGAGTGATGAAGGTGGTGGAGGAGGTGAGTGATGAAGGTGGTGGAGGGGGTGAGTGATGAAGGTGGTGGGGGGGGTGAGTGATGAAGTTGGTGGAGGGGTGAGTGATGAAGGTGGTTGGGGGGTAAGTGATGAAGATGGTGGAGGGGGTGAGTGATGAAGGTGGTGGAGGGGGTGAGTGATGAAGGTGGTGGAGGGGGTGAGTGATGAAGGTGGTGGGGGGGGGTGAGTGATGAAGGTGATGGAGGGGATGAGTGATGAAGGTGGTGGAGGGGGTGAGTGTTGAGGATGGTGGAGGGGGTGAGTGTTTAGGATGGTGGAGGGGGTGACTGTTGAGGGTGGTGGAAGGGTGAGTGTTGAAGGTGGTAGAGGGGGTGATTGATGAGGATGGTTGACAGGGTGAGTGATGAAGATGGCGGAGGGATTGAGTGATGAAGGTGGTGGAGCGGGTGAGTGATGAAGGTGGTGGGGGGTGTGTGATGAAGGTGGTGGAGCGGGTGAGTGTAAGGTGGTAGAGGAGGTGAGTGTTGAAGATGGTGAAGGGGTGAGTGATGAAGGTGGTGGAGGGGGTGAGTGATGAAGGTGGCAGAGGGGTTGAGTGATGAAGGTGGTGGAGCGGGTGAGTGTAAGGGTGGTGGAGGGGGTGAGTGATGAAGGTGGTGGAGGTGATGAGTGATGAAGTTGGTGGAGACGGTGACCTTTGAAGATGGTGGAGGGTGTGAGTGTTGAGAGTGGTGGTGAGTGATGAAGGTGATGGAGGGGATGAGTGATGAAGGTGGTGGAGGAGGTGAGTGTTGAGGATGGTGGAGGGTGTGTGTGTTGAGGGTGGTGGAATTGTGAGTGATGAAGGTAGTGGAGGGGGTGAGTGATGAAGGTGGTGGAATGTGTGAGTGTTGAAGGTGGTAGAGGGGATGATTGATGAGGGTGGTTGACGGGGTGAGTGTTGAAGTTGGTGGAGGGGTTGAGTGTTGAGGGTGGTGGAGGGGGTGAGTGTTGTGGATGGTGGAGTGTGTGCGTGTTGAAAGTGGTGGAATGGGTGAGTGTTGAAGGTGGTGGAGGTGGTGAGTGATGAGGGTGTTGGAGGGGGTGAGTATTGAGGATGGTGGAGGGGTGAGTGTTGAGGGTGGTGGAGGGGGGTGACAGTTGAGGGCGGTGGAAGGTGTGATTGATGAGTGTCGTAGAGGGGGTGAGTGTTGAAGTTGGTGGAGGGGGAGTGAAGAGGTCAGTGGAGGAGGTGAGTGATGAGGTTGATGGAGCGGGTGAGTGATGAAGGTGGTGGAGGGGGTCAGTGTTGAGAGTGGTAGAGTGGGTGAGTGTTGAGGGTGTTGGAAGGGGTGAGTGTTTAGGGTGGTGGAGTGTATGAGTATTGAGGGTGGTGGACGTGGTGCGTGTTGGGCGTGGTGAAGGGGGTGAGTGTTTAGTGTAGTTGATGGGTTGAGTGTTGAGGATGGTGGAGGGGGTGAGTGATGAAGGTGGTGGAGGTGGTGAGTGATGAAGTTGGTGGGGGGTGAGTGATGAAGGTGGTAGAGGGGGTGAGTGATGAAGGTGGTGGAGCGGGTGAGTGTTGAAGGTGGTAGAGGTGGTAGAGGAGGTGAGTGTTGAAGGTTGTGGAGGGGTGAGTGATGAAGGTGGTGGAGGAGGTGAGTGATGAAGGTGGTGGAGGGGGTGAGTGATGAAGGTGGTGGGGGGGTGAGTGATGAAGTTGGTGGAGGGGTGAGTGATGAAGGTGGTTGGGGGGTAAGTGATGAAGATGGTGGAGGGGGTGAGTGATGAAGGTGGTGGAGGGGGTGAGTGATGAAGGTGGTGGAGGGGGTGAGTGATGAAGGTGGTGGGGGGGGTGAGTGATGAAGTTGGTGGAGGGGTGAGTGATGAAGGTGGTTGGGGGGTAAGTGATGAAGATGGTGGAGGGGGTGAGTGATGAAGGTGGTGGAGGGGGTGAGTGATGAAGGTGATGAGTGATGAAGGTGGTGGAGGGGATGAGTGATGAAGGTGGCGGAAGGGTTGAGTGATGAAGGTGGTGGTGGGGTTGAGTGATGAAGGTGGTGGAGCGGGTGAGTGTTGAAGGTGGTGGATGGGTGAGTGATGAAGTTGGTGGAGGGCTGAGTGATGAAGTTGGTGGAGGGTTGAGTGATGAAGGTGGTTGGGGGGTAAGTGATGAAGGTGGTGGAGGGGGTGAGTGATGAAGGTGGTGGATGGGGTGAGTGATGAAGGTGGTGGAGGTGATGAGTGATGAAGGTGGTGGAGGGGGTGAGTGATGAAGGTGGCGGAAGGGTTGAGTGATGAAGGTGGCGGAGGGGTTGAGTGATGATGGTGGTGGAGCTGGTGAGTGTTGAAGGTGGTAGAGGAGGTGAGTGTTGAAGGTGGTAGAGGGGGTGAGTGATGAAGGAGGTAGAGGAGGTGAGTGTTGAGAATGGTGGAGGGAGTGAGTGTTGAGGGAGGTGAAAGGGTGAGTGTTGAAAGTGATAGAGGGGGTGATTGATGAGGGTGGTTGACGGGGTGAATGTTGAGGGGGCTGCAGTGGGTGAGTGTTGAAGGTGGTGGAGGGGGTGATTGATGAAGATGGTGGAGGGGGTGAGTGTTGAGTGTGGTGGAGTAGTTGAGTGTTGAGGGTGGTGGAATGCGTGAGTGTTGAAGGTGGTGGAGGGGGTGATTGATGTGGGTCGTAGATGGGGTGAGTGTTGAAGTTGGTGGAGGAGGTGAGTGATGAGGTTGGTGGAGGTGTGAGTGATGAGGTTGGTGGAGCGGGTGAGTGTTGAAGGTTGTAGAGAGGTAAGTGTTGAGGTTTGTGGAGGGGGTGTGTGTTGAAATTGGTGGAGGGGGTGAGTGTTGAGGGTGGTGGAGGTGGTGAGTGATGAACGTGGTGGAGGGGTTGATTGATGAGTGTGGTGAGGGTGAGTGTTGAAGGTGGTGGAAGAGGTGAGTTATGAGGTTGGTGGATGGGGTGAGTGATGAGGTTGGTGGAGAGGTTAGTGATGAAGGTGATGGAGGGGGTGAGTGTTGAAGTTGGTGGAGGTGGTGAGTGTTGAGGGTGTGGAGGGGGTGAGTGTAGAAGCTGGTGGAGGGGTGAGTGATGAAGGTGGCGGAAGGGGTGAGAGATGAAGGTGGGAGATGGGTTGACTTTTGAAGGTCGTGGAGAGATTGATTGTTGAGGGTGGTGGTCGGGGTGAGTGATGACGGAAGTGGAGGGGGTGAGTGTTGAGGGTTATGGAGGGGGTGAGTGTTGAGGGTGGTGGAGGGGGTGAGTGATGAAGGAGGTGGAGGGAGTGAGTGTTGAAGATGGTGGAGTGGGTCATTGTTGAAGGACGTGGAAGTGGTAAGTGTTGAGGGTGGTGGAGGAGGTGAGTGTTGAGGGTGGTGGAAGGTGTGAGTGATGAAGGTGGCGCAGGAGTTGACTGATGAAGGCGGCGGAGGGGTCGAGTGTTGAAGGTGGTAGAGGTGGTGATATTGAGGGTCGTGGAGGCAGTGTGTTGAAGGTGGTGGGGGAGTGAGTGATGAAGGTGGGGGAGGGGGGGAGTTTTAAGGGTGTTGGAGCGGGTGACGGATGAAGATGGCTGAGGGGGTGAGTGTTGTGGGTTGTGGAGGGTGTGAGCGATGAAGGACGTGGAGAGGGTGATTGTTGAAGTTGGTGGAGGTGGTGGGTGGTGGAGAGGGTGTGTGTTGAGGGTGGTGGAGGGGGTGAGTGTTGAAGGTGGTGGAGGGGGTGAGTGTTGAAGGTGGTGGAGGGCACGAGTGTTGAGGGTAGTGGAGGGGCGAGGGTTGCAGGTGGTGGAGGGGTGAGTGTTGATGTTATAGGAAGAGGTCAGTTTTGAAGGTGGTGGAGGGGGTGAGTGATGATGTTGGTGGAGGGGATGAGTGATGAAGGTGGTGCAGGGGTGAGTGTTGAAGGTAGTGGAGTGGGTGAGTGTTGAGGGTGGTGGAGGTGGTGAGTGCTGAGGGTGGTGGAGGGTATTGAGTGATGAAGATGGTGGAGGGGTGAGTGATGAAGATAGTGGAGGGGGTGAGTGCTGAGGGTGGTGGAGGGGGTGAGTGTTGAAGATGGGGGACAGGGTGAGTGATGAAGTTGGTGGAGGGGGCGTGATGAAGGTGGTGGAGGGGTGAGTGATGAAGGAGGTGGAGGGGTGAGTGCTGAGAGTGGTGGAGAGTGTGAGTGTTGAAGGTAGTGGAGTGGGTGAGTGTTGAGGGTGGTGGAGAGTATTGAGTGATGAAGATGGTGGTGGGGTGAGTGTTGAAGGTGGTGGAAGGGGTGAGTGTTAAGGGTGGTGGAGGGGGTGAGTGACGAAGGTGGTGGAGGAGGTTAGTGTTGAGGGTGTTGGACGGGGTTGAGTGATGAAGATGGCGGAAGGGTTGAGTTATGAACGTGGTGGAGGGTGTGAGGGATAAGGGTCATGGAGGGGCCAAGTGTTGAAGACCCTGGGGGTTTGAGTGATGAAGGTGGTGGAGGGGGTGAGTGTTGAAGGTGGTGGAGGGCACGAGTGTTGAGGGTAGTGGAGGGGCGAGGGCTGCAGGTGGTGGAGGGGTGAGTGTTGATGTTATAGGAAGAGGTCAGTTTTGAAGGTGGTGGAGGGGGTGAGTGATGATGTTGGTGGAGGGGATGAGTGATGAAGGTGGTGCAGGGGTGAGTGTTGAAGGTAGTGGAGTGGGTGAGTGTTGAGGGTGGTGGAGGTGGTGAGTGCTGAGGGTTGTGGAGGGTGTTGAGTGATGAAGATGGTGGAGGGGTGAGTGATGAAGATAGTGGAGGGGGTGAGTGCTGAGGGTGGTGGAGGGGGTGAGTGATGAACGTGGTGGAGGGGTTGATTGATGAGTGTGGTGAGGGTGAGTGTTGAAGGTGGTGGAAGAGGTGAGTTATGAGGTTGGTGGATGGGGTGAGTGATGAGGTTGGTGGAGAGGTTAGTGATGAAGGTGATGGAGGGGGTGAGTGTTGAAGTTGGTGGAGGTGGTGAGTGTTGAGGGTGTGGAGGGGGTGAGTGTAGAAGCTGGTGGAGGGGTGAGTGATGAAGGTGGCGGAAGGGGTGAGAGATGAAGGTGGGAGATGGGTTGACTTTTGAAGGTCGTGGAGAGATTGATTGTTGAGGGTGGTGGTCGGGGTGAGTGATGACGGAAGTGGAGGGGGTGAGTGTTGAGGGTTATGGAGGGGGTGAGTGTTGAGGGTGGTGGAGGGGGTGAGTGATGAAGGAGGTGGAGGGAGTGAGTGTTGAAGATGGTGGAGTGGGTCATTGTTGAAGGACGTGGAAGTGGTAAGTGTTGAGGGTGGTGGAGGAGGTGAGTGTTGAGGGTGGTGGAAGGTGTGAGTGATGAAGGTGGCGCAGGAGTTGACTGATGAAGGCGGCGGAGGGGTCGAGTGTTGAAGGTGGTAGAGGTGGTGATATTGAGGGTCGTGGAGGCAGTGTGTTGAAGGTGGTGGGGGAGTGAGTGATGAAGGTGGGGGAGGGGGGGAGTTTTAAGGGTGTTGGAGCGGGTGACGGATGAAGATGGCTGAGGGGGTGAGTGTTGTGGGTTGTGGAGGGTGTGAGCGATGAAGGACGTGGAGAGGGTGATTGTTGAAGTTGGTGGAGGTGGTGGGTGGTGGAGAGGGTGTGTGTTGAGGGTGGTGGAGGGGGTGAGTGTTGAAGGTGGTGGAGGGGGTGAGTGTTGAAGGTGGTGGAGGGCACGAGTGTTGAGGGTAGTGGAGGGGCGAGGGTTGCAGGTGGTGGAGGGGTGAGTGTTGATGTTATAGGAAGAGGTCAGTTTTGAAGGTGGTGGAGGGGGTGAGTGATGATGTTGGTTGGGGGATGAGTGATGAAGGTGGTGCAGGGGTGAGTGTTGAAGGTAGTGGAGTGGGTGAGTGTTGAGGGTGGTGGAGGTGGTGAGTGCTGAGGGTTGTGGAGGGTATTGAGTGATGAAGATGGTGGAGGGGTGAGTGATGAAGATAGTGGAGGGGGTGAGTGCTGAGGGTGGTGGAGGGGGTGAGTGTTGAAGGTGGGGGACAGGGTGAGTGATGAAGTTGGTGGAGGGGGCGTGATGAAGGTGGTGGAGGGGTGAGTGATGAAGGAGGTGGAGGGGTGAGTGCTGAGAGTGGTGGAGAGTGTGAGTGTTGAAGGTAGTGGAGTGGGTGAGTGTTGAGGGTGGTGGAGAGTATTGAGTGATGAAGATGGTGGTGGGGTGAGTGTTGAAGGTGGTGGAAGGGGTGAGTGTTAACGGTGGTGGAGGGGGTGAGTGACGAAGGTGGTGGAGGAGGTTAGTGTTGAGGGTGTTGGACGGGGTTGAGTGATGAAGATGGCGGAAGGGTTGAGTTATGAACGTGGTGGAGGGTGTGAGGGATAAGGGTCATGGAGGGGCCAAGTGTTGAAGACCCTGGGGGTTTGAGTGATGAAGGTGGTGGAGGGGGTGAGTGTTGAAGGTGGTGGAGGGCACGAGTGTTGAGGGTAGTGGAGGGGCGAGGGCTGCAGGTGGTGGAGGGGTGAGTGTTGATGTTATAGGAAGAGGTCAGTTTTGAAGGTGGTGGAGGGGGTGAGTGATGATGTTGGTGGAGGGGATGAGTGATGAAGGTGGTGCAGGGGTGAGTGTTGAAGGTAGTGGAGTGGGTGAGTGTTGAGGGTGGTGGAGGTGGTGAGTGCTGAGGGTTGTGGAGGGTGTTGAGTGATGAAGATGGTGGAGGGGTGAGTGATGAAGATAGTGGAGGGGGTGAGTGCTGAGGGTGGTGGAGGGGGTGAGTGTTGAAGGTGGGGGACAGGGTGAGTGATGAAGTTGGTGGAGGGGGCGTGATGAAGGTGGTGGAGGGGTGAGTGATGAAGGAGGTGGAGGGGTGAGTGCTGAGAGTGGTGGAGAGTGTGAGTGTTGAAGGTAGTGGAGTGGGTGAGTGTTGAGGGTGGTGGAGAGTATTGAGTGATGAAGATGGTGGTGGAGTGAGTGTTGAAGGTGGTGGAAGGGGTGAGTGTTAACGGTGGTGGAGGGGGTGAGTGACGAAGGTGGTGGAGGAGGTTAGTGTTGAGGGTGTTGGACGGGGTTGAGTGATGAAGATGGCGGAAGGGTTGAGTTATGAACGTGGTGGAGGGTGTGAGGGATAAGGGTCATGGAGGGGCCAAGTGTTGAAGACCCTGGGGGTTTGAGTGATGAAGGTGGTGGAGGGGGTGAGTGTTGATGGTGGTGGAGGGGTTGAGTGTTGAGGGTGGTGGACCATGTGAGTGTTTAGTGTGGTGGATGGGGGGGAGTGTTGCTGCTGGTGGAGGGGGTGAGTGTTGATTGTAGTGGAGGGTGTGAGCGTTGAGGGTGGTGGAGGTTTGAGTGTTGAAGATGGTGGAGTGGGTGAGTGATGCGGGTGGTGGAGGGAGTGAGTGATGACGATGGTGGAGGGGGTGAGTGTTGAGGTTCGTGAAGGGAGTGAGTGTTGGAAGTGGTGGAGGGTGTGAGTGATGTGATGAAGGTGGTGGAGGGGGTGAGTGACGTGGGTGGTGGAGGGGGTTAGTGTTGAGTTTGGTGGAGTGGGTTAGTGTTGAAGGTGTTGGTGGGGGTGAGTGATGAAGGTGGTGGAGTGTGTGAGTGTTGAGGGTTGTGGAGGGAATGAGTCTTGAAGTTGGTTGGGGGATGAGTGTTGAACATGGTGGAGGGGGTGAGTGATGAAGGTGGTGGAGGGTGTGAGTAATGAAGGTGGTGGAGGGGGAGATTGATGATTGTGGTGGAGGGGGGATTGATGATTGTGGTGGAGGGGGTGAGTGTTGAGGGTTGTGGAGGCAATGAGTGTTGAAGGTGGTGGTGGGGGAGAGTGATGAATGTGGTGGAGGGGTGAGTGTTGATGTGTGGAGGGAGTGAGTGTTCAAGGTGGTGGAGAGAGTGATTGTTGAGGGTGGTAGGGTGGGTGAGTGTTGAGGGTGGTGGAAGGGGTGAGTGTTTTAGGGTGGTGGAGGGGGTGCGTGATGAAGTTGGTGGAGGCGGTGACTTTTGAAGTTGGTGGAGGGGGTGAGTGATGAATGTGGTGGAGTAGGTGAGTGTTGAAGGTGGTAGAGGGGTTGAGTGTTGAGAGTGTTGGAGGGGGTGAGTGATGAAGGTGATGGAGGCGATGAGTAATGAAGGTGGTGGAGTGGATGAGTGTTGAGGGTGATGGAGTGGGTGAGTGTTGAGGATGGTGGAGGGGTGAGTGTTTAGTGTGGTGGAGGGGTTGAGTGTTGAGGGTGGTGGAGGGGGTGTGTGTTGAAGGTGGTGGAGGGGTTGATTGTTGATGGTTGCGGAGGGAGTGAATGTTAAAGGTGGTGGAGGGTGTAAGTGTTGAGGGCGGTGGAGGGGGTGAGTGTTGAAGATGTTGGAGGGAATGAGTGATGAAGGTGGTGGAGGGGGTGGGTGATGAAGGTGGTGAAGGGGGTATTGATGAGTGTCATAGAGGGGGTGAGTGTTGAAGTTGGTGGAGGGGGTGAGTGATCAGGTTGGTGAAGCGGGTGAGTGATGAAGGTGGTGGTGGGGGTCAGTATTGAGGGTGGTAGAGTGGGTGAGTGTTGAGCGTGGTGGAGGGTGTGAGTGATGAGGTTGGTGGATGGGGTGAGTGATGAGGTTGGTGGAGCGGTTGAATGATGAAGGTGGTGGAGGGTTTGAGTGCTGAAGGTGGTGGAGTGAGTGCGTGATGAGGTTGGTTGAGGGGGTGAGTGATGAGGTTGGTGGAGAGGTTAGTGATGAATGTGGTGGAGGGGGTGAGTGTTGAGGGTGGTGGAGTTGGTGAGTGTTGCGGATGATGGAGGGGGTGTGGTGAAGGTGGCGGAGGTGTTGAGTGATGAAGGTCGTGAAGGGGGTGAGTGTTGAGGATGGCGGAGGGGGTGAGTGTTGAAGGTGGTGGAGGGGGGTCAGTGCTGATGGTGGCGTAGGGGATGAGTGTTGAAGGTGTTGGAGGGGATGAGTGTTAAGGGTGGTGAAGGGAGTGAGTGATGAGGTTGGTGGAGCAGGTGAGTGATGAAGGTGGCGGAGGGTTTGAGTGATGAAGGTGGCGGAGGGGGTGAGTGTTGAGGGTTGTGGATGGGGTGAGTGTCGAAGGTGGTGGGGGGGTGAGTGATGAAGGTTGTGGAGGTGGTGAGTGATGAAGGTGGTGGAGGAGGTGAGTGATGAAGGTGGCGGAGGAGTTGAGTGTTGAAGGTGGTGGAGGGGTTGAGTGTTGAAGGTCGTGGAGGGGGTGAGTGTTGAAGGTGGTGGAGGGGGTGAGATTGAAGGTCGTGGAGGGGGTGAATGTTGAAGGTGGTGGGGGGGTGCCTGATGAAGGTGGTGGAGGGGGTGAGTGATGAAGGTGGTGGAGTGGGTGAGATTGAAGGTCGTGGAGGGGGTGAGTGTTGAAGGTGGTGGAGGGGGTGAGATTGAAGGTGGTGGAGGGGGTGAGTGTTGAAGGTGGTGGGGGGTGAGTGATGAAGGTGGTGGAGGGGGTGAGTTTTGAGGGTGTTGCAGGGGGTGAGTGATGAAGGTGGCGGAGCAGGTGAGTGTTGAGGGTGGTGGAGGGGTTGACTGTTGAATATGGTGGAGGGTGTGAGTTATGAAGTTGGTGGAGGAAGTGCAATCAAGCAGACTGCAGTCTTCACTTTGGTTTCAAGCTTCGAGGGTTGTTGAAGAGATAAGTAAGCACTATCATATTATACCCCTAACATATGCTTTATAGATGGTGGGCAGACTTTCCAAGGGCATTGCCAAGACCCCTTTTCCTTCCTCTCTCTGAGATGCCCGGCTCTCTATCTCCTCGTCCATATATCCTACACATATTGCAGAGCCAAATCTGACTCTGGAATATACAAGGTAATGCTATTTTCTCCTTCTCTTGTCAGCAGCATGTTGTAAATTCCTTTTGCCACTCGCTGTAGTGCATCCACAAACTTTGCCTAAAGGCAAGTCAGTTAAAGTACCTCAGCTGCAACTTGTTGACTGACCCATTAACTAGCACAATAGCTGTATCTATCTTGCTTCATAGCAATGTTATTTCAGGAGTCAATAAGGAGAATATTGGTGGAGTGCATTATTTCCCCCTCCAACTCTATTTTGATTTAATCCTTGCACTCCCCTTCACTGTTTGATCATACAGCATTGCCCTTTGACGTGAAGGGCACTGCTTGTCACAGGCCACTTGAGTGGTTCTTTTCTTCCTGGTAGTGGAAATTTGAATAAAGATTCATGCACCTTGTGTCTTTCACGGTGTCTCACACTTGCACACACACAACATGGGTGCTGAGGAAAAAATAAGCACTACCGCACTTAGGGAGTAAAACAAAAAAGAAAAAAAAGAAAAATGATGAAAAAATAAAAATAAACAGGGGTGTCAGAGGTTCTGTTCACACTAAAAATAACTTTAAAAATATTGCTGCGCATTCAGCTACCAATGACAGTATTCTGACACTACACCTAAACACCTCTGAAGGTATTAATGATGGATTTCCACACCTTAAGTGAATACTGTTGCTGTTCCATTCATCAATAACTTGGGGGGAATTAACAAGTTGCTGCATATTCAAGGTAGGTCTCTGTAGCTTGGTTAGAAGTGACATTGCATAAATAAATTTTCCAACAAACTACTCTGTATCAGATCAAGGAATCATCGTGCTGGTTTAAACATGGTGGACAAGTGACACCTTTTTAGTGAGGATGTGAGAGATGTCATGTAACACACATACTTACCCTGTACATTTGCTATCCCTCCATTAAAATCTCCCACATAGCTGTCCAGGTGGAGTACAGTAACTCCAATTGTCAAACAGCTGTCACATTTTCACATTCACTTGCTATGCAGGCATGCCATGAGCTAGTTTATGGGAAGTGTATGTTATAAAACCAATGATATGGAGGATAACGTATCAATTATGAGCCTCATAAACGCTGTGACTATTACTTCTGGCAATAAAAATAATCTTAAACCAACTTGATGGTTGTAAAAGTTCTGCTGACAATGAAGATCATTAAAAATAAACCACCATTGGAATTCATATATGGTTGGTGTTCAAGGTCACAGAAATAGTAATTGCGTTTTCTTCATGATACATGCCATTAAGAGACAGTTTTGATCTACCTTTGCACCATGTTTACTGTAATTAGACCGTGCTCGATCAGAATTGCATGTGTTATAACAAAAAACTTATCAGCTTTTACAGAATGGTTCTTTAACCAGATTTAAGCAGATGTGTTTAAGCTTTTCTGGTCCTCTCCTTAACTGGTGGAACATCACACCATGTTTCTCTACTGCTCACAGCCCTCAGATCCACTTCACCGGCACATGTCAGTGAAAATAGGCAGTGCCTATTTGGTGTAATTCCTCAGTTTTACCATTTCCCCAGATCTAGTTTACCTTCCTGAACATCGTAACCCATTTAGGACACAGATTTAATAGGACCTTCAATTCTCTAAGACTTTACTCAGTTGGTCATCCTTCATATCGGAGCCTAGAAGTTAGTGTGTTCAAGGTAGTTAACTGTAGAGAGTCATCAAGGTTGATCCAAACTTTGGTTTAATTTTCACATTTAGGCAACTTTCGGCATCACTGAGTGAAGCATCTTGAATGTCTTCTATTATTTCCATTATTCTCCACAGGATTACAATCTGACTTTGGAAGACAATGTCTTATCATGCACAAAAGTGTCAGTTAACCCTTCAGTGCAGTGACAAGGGAGTTTTGCATTGTTGCCAGTATGACATTTCAGATAAGTGGTGTTATTAAAAGAAAAAAGTCACTGATAGGCATAGTATATAAGCCACCAAATAATAACATCGCATTGGGGTGGGCAATAAACAAAGAAGTAACTAATGCTTGTAAAAATGGTTTGGCAATTATCATGGGGAATTTTAATCTACATATCGATTGGTGGAACCAGCTCAGTCAGGGTGTCCTTGAGGAGGAGTTTGCTGAGTGCATGCAGGATAGTTTGCTTGAACAGCATGTCATGGAACAGATGAAGGAGCAAGCTATCCTCGATCTGGTCCTGTGTAGTGAGACAGGAATAATTAATTACCTCAGAGATCCTCTTGGATAGAGCGATCACAGTATGGTTGAATTTAGGATACAGGCGGAGAGTGTAAAGATAAAATCAAATACCAGAGTCCTGTGCTTAAACAAGGGAGACTACAATAGGATGAGGGAGGACTTGGTTAAAGTAAACTGGAAACAATGACTTTAGGGTGGGACAGTTGATGTGCAGTGGAGGACTTTCAAAGCAATTTTTCAAAGTGCTCAGCAAAAGTATATTCCAGTGAAGAAAAGGGATAATCTGCCATGGGTTTCCAAGGAAATAAGGAGGCTATCAAATTGAAAGAGAAGGCATACGAAGTTGCCAAGATCAGTGGGAAACTAGAAAATTGGGAAAACTTCAAAAGTTAACAGAAAGGCACAAAAAGAGCTATAAAGAAAACTAAGGTAGAACATGAGAAAAAAACTAGCACAGAATATAAAGACAGATAGCAAAAGTCTCTGTAAATTTATAAAATTAAAAAGAGTGGCTAAAGTAAATGTTGGTCCTTTAGAGGATGAGAAGGGGCATTTAGTCATGGGATGTGATGAAATGGCTCAGGCATTGAATAGATATTTTGCGTCGGTCTTCACAATTCAGGGCACGAACAACATGCCAGTAATTGACAGAGACGAGGGTAGGTGAGGACCTGGAAACAATTATTACGGAAGAGGTAGTGTTGGGCAAGCTAATGGAGCTAAGGATAGAAAAATCTCCTGGCCTTGATGGAATGCATCCCAGGGTACTAAAAGAGATGGCGAGAGAAATAGCAAGTGAACTTGTGGTAATTTTCCAACATTCGCCGTTCTCTGAGGCAGCTCCAGTGGATTGGAAAACAGCAATTATGACACCACTGTTTTAAAACGGAGGTAGACAAAAGATGGGAAATTATAGACTGGTCAGCTTAACCTCTGTATTGAGAGAGATGCTTGAGTCTATTATCAAGGAAGAAATAGCAAGGCGTCTCGGTAGAAGTTGTCCTGCTGAGCAGATGCAGCATGGGTTCATAAGACCATAAGACCATTAGACGTAGGAGTGGAAGCTAGGCCATTTGGCCCATTGAGTCCACTCCACCATTTAATCATGGCTGATGGGTGTTTCAATTCCACTTACCCGCACTCTCCCCATAGCCCTTCATGAAGGGTGGGTCATGCTTAACTAAAATGTAGAATTATGAGCAAAGTGGACAACAGGGACCCAGTAGATGTGGTGGACCTACATTTCCAAAAGGCTTTTGACAAGGTGCCACACAAGAGGCTGCTGCACAGGATAAAGATGCACAGGTAAAGTATTAGCATGGATAGAGGATTGGTTGACATACAGAAAGCAAAGAGTGTGGATAAATGAGTGCTATTCTGACTGTCAATCAGTAACTAATGGTTTGCCTCAGGGATCAGTGTTGGGAGCAATTATTTACAATTTATATAGATTATTTAGAGTTGGGGGCCACGTGTAGTGTGTCAAAGTTTGCAGATGACACTAAGATGAGTGGCAGTGCAAAGTGTGCAGAGGACTGTGAAACTTTGCAAAGGAAAACAGATACTTTACCTGAGTGGGCAAAGATCTGGTAGATGGAATACAATGTTAATAAATGTGAAGTTATCCATTTTGGTAAAAGTAATAGTTAAAAGGACTATGACTTGAATGGTAAAAGGTTGTGGCATGCTGCTATGCAGAGAGACCTGGGTGTCCTTGTACATGAATCACAGAAGGTTGGTCTGCATGTACAACACGTAATTGGGAGGGCAAATGGAATTTTGTCCATCACTGCTGAAGAGATTGAGTTTAAAACCAGGGAGGTTACGTTGCAGCTGTACAATGTGCTGGTGAGGGACACCTGGAGTACTATATGCAGTTTTGGTCTCCTTACTTGAGAAAGGATGTACTGGAATTAGACAGGGTACAGAGGAGGTTCACAAGGTTGATTCCGGAATTGAGAAGGTTGGCTTATGAGGAGAGACTGCGTAGACAGGGATTATATTCATTGGAATTTAGAAGAGCGAGGGGGGATCTTATTAAAATGTATAAATATATGAAGGGAATAGATAAGATAGACATAGAGAGGATGTTTCCACTGGCAGGTGAGACGAGGACAAGGGGACATACCCTCAAGTTTAGAGAAAGTAGACTTAGGACTGAGTTGAGAATAAACTTCTTCACCCAGAGAGTTGTGAATCTACAGAATTTCTTGTCCAGTGAAGTCATTTTCGTTACTTTAGCAAATGTTTTGAAAGCTAAGATGAATACTTTTTTGAATGATGAAGCAATTAAGGGTTATGGTGAGAGGGCGGGTAAGTGGAGTTGAGGCCACGAAAAGATCAGCCAAGATCTTATTGAATGGCGGAGCAGGCTCGAAGGGCCAGACGGCCGACTCCTGCTCCTGGTTCTTACGTTCTTGTTCTGTGTAACAGGGAATTCTCCCAGTATCCTGTCTAACATTCTCATGACCAATGTCATCACAAATGTTATATTTTCTAATTAATCTGCTCTTACACTTTATTACACACCATCTTGGGTCGCCTGGCTTAGAGATAGCGACATTGCCATTGCATTACAAGGGCCCCGTAAAGTACACCTGACCTCCAGAGTGGGAACCTGGCATCAATGCCAGTCATCCACCTCTTTGTTACACTATTTCTCCTAAATCAATATTTTCCAATCAACCACTTCAGAGAGTTATTTGAAGCAGGTGGAACCTTGAATCCAGGTCACCTGGCTCAGAGATAGGAGCATTACCACTGCACAACTAGAGCCCTACAGCACCTCAGATATCAAATAATAGTTCGTTCATCTCAGCGGTTCTTTCTGGTGCCACAGAGCTGTCTGTTATAACAAAAGCTGAAATTCCTTGGAAAGCTCAGCAGGCCTGACAGCATGGAGAGAAAGAAGAGTTAATATTTCAAGTCCATACTCACTGCCTGTCTTCTTCAGCCACCTGTTATGTTTGTCGGCACAACAACAGTGGTGATACTTCATAGTGCATTGGCCCTTGACTCAATGGTAACAACGTCACTTTTCAATCAGAGCAACATGGAATCAAGCCACACTTCAGACCTTTCATTATATCAACTCAGCTGATGTTCACTATAATATCAAAGTTGTGTTGTACAGTGGAAGTGTCATCTTTCAGATGAGGCATCAGACAGAGGTTCCATATATCCTAGAAGATATCTTTATAGAGTCTATCCAAAAGTAGAATATACAATGGCACTATTCAAAGCAAATAAAAGCATCCCCCCTACTCCTGTTACCATGAGATTAGCAAAGCAAACCAGTAGTAAATCAAAAGTACAATGAATCAACTTCACTTGCACATCACTGTCACAAAGACTTTCATCTACAAAAGGCGTGTCCTCCTACTCTAAAGGATATTATTTTGCTCTGATGAGATATAATGAGAGAAGGGAAGAAAATGGACATTAAAGTTACAAGAAGTCATGGTGGAGAGAGATGAGCAGGAGCGACCAAGCTAACAAAGTTTAAGAGAGGCCAAATAATGTCAATAAGTATGCGCACATTTGAGAGGTATTGAAGGGCAAGCCACATTGAATACATGTGTGGGCCTGGTCACCTAACCTCATGCTGTAAGGCTATTGACCAGTGGATCCCATGCTTCAAAATTTATGGAAACTTGTGGTGAACTGTGATTTAATGGCAATATTGTACGAAGCAAGAACGCATGTCTAATCAGGACATTTTACTTATGGTATTTCTGCTCACTTATTCAGTCCCCAGAAGACGTGACCTATTTAGGAATTCAGCTACAAGTAGATAAAGACAACGTGTCTGAATATAATAATTCACAGGCTTGAAAGAAGAAAAGTGGAACAAATCTCCATTATCACTTCAGGGTTGGCGAGATTCTATCCAAGTAAGATGATGCCATGTCTAATTACACAATGTCCATACTTTTGGAGAACTAATTAATTTTTCTTCACCATATAAATGTAAATACTTGGTCTCTTTATGCTGGAAGTAGTTCAGAAAAGATGAAAAGACTCAAACTGGGGAAGGTCTCAGTCTCCACAATGCATATCACAAATCTATTAATTTAAAGTAATTGATACTGTAGGAACACCCTGTTGAAAAGATGCCTGACTTCGTAAAGGAAGAAAATGGGTTGAAACTTTAATCTATATGATTTCTTTCCCATGACATTCTTTCAGGGTCATGGAGATTATTATATTTTATTTTCAAAAAAGGTAGGCGCTCAGAGCTCGCAATACATTTTTGTTCTCATTCTATAAAGTCCCCGCATGAAATAACAGTGTGCAATTAGAGGATAATAATCAAATCCTTTGTTAAATATTAGTCGCCGAAAGGGATCAAGAAGACTCGTGGGAAATTGCCCGGTCTCTCTAAATGGAGGACCCTAATGTCTTTAAAGTCTTGGCACAAAAAATGCAGCTTCAAATCATAAGAAAGGCCAATGGGGAATAAAGACGATCTGCCCATCAATTTTATTCCCCAACACTCCAAGCTATGATCACCTGCTTGTCACTTTCCATCTTGTAAAGTGAATAGGGAAATACAGAAATTGAGTTTGCTCTAATTATTTCTCATCCTATGCAAATATGGTGATATTCCAATGCAAATATTTTGTGCGATCTGCTTTTCTATTGGAGAATTTCTGGAATGAATTGCCGTTTCAGATTTAGCTAGATCCCTAGGGAAGTAAAAACCTTGTTTCTGGGACATCAATTGTTGGGGCGTATCTTCAACCATAGGCTTAGACAGTATTCTAGAGGCAAAAAACAGACCAGAAAACATTAAATAATCTGTAACCAACAAGCATGATTGAATTGAAATTCCAACTTTTCAGGCAACTATTTTTGTAAGTTCTTTCATTGGAATACAGGCATGAAAGGTATTGCCAACAGTGATTGCCTATTCCTAATTGCCTTTGAACTGAGTGGCTTGTCAGATCAGGGTGGCATGGTAGCTCAGTGGTTAGCACTGCTGCCTCACAGAGCTGGAGACCTGGGTTCAATTCCTGCCTCGGGTAACTGGCTGTTCGGACCTTGCACGTGCTCCCTTTGTCTGTAAGAGTTTCCTCCCACTGTCCAAAGATGTATATCCTAAATTGCCCATAGTGTTCTGGAGTTTGTAGGTTAGGTGCATTAGCTTGAGGTGATTGTTAAAGAAAATTAATAATAGAACACAGTTAAGAGTCAATCATGTTATTATGCATGTGGAGTCACATGTAGGCTAGACTCAGTGATGATGGCAGATTCCTGTCCCTAAAGGACATTAGTGAACCAGGTAGGTTTTCCCAATAGTTGAAGATAATTTTGTGATCATCATTATTGAGGCTAGGTTTATACTCTAGGTTTTATTAATTGAATTCAAATTTCACCAGCTAGGATTTGAATGATATTACCACAATGTCACTGACTCTTCCATCACACTGTATTACTTTACACCTACTCAATTCTCAGGAGCTGTATTCTACAGCTGACACATCCACAGTTATAGAATCATGGGAAATGTTCTTGTTTCATCAAATATTTTATCATCTTTGTCTTTCCCTGTTCCCAAAGCCTTTAATCTCTTATTTTCTTTTAAGGTGTTATATCCAGCTCCTTTAGAGGAATTAATCAGCATAACAGTAATTAACTCCGTTGGGAGCCTGTTACAGATGCCCGTGAGATGTGACCTTAGTCATTTCGGGGGATAATAGATTTCTTGTTGAGGAAGCTCATGTTGCAGGAAGTCACCGAAGATGAAATACTAAGGGATGTAGCAATTAGATGTCACTGAGCCTGTATTTTAAACATATAAGGATGATAACAGAAGAAGGTGATTCATGGATTATAATGGTTATTTGGTTACAAAGGGAGAAAGATTATTATGTTTTCCATCCGTAGGTGTCGCTGGCTCAGCCAACATTTATTACCTATCCTTAGTTACCCTTGTGCAGTGATGATGAGCTGCTTTCTTGAACCACAGCAATCCATGTGGTGGAGGTCGACCCACAATACCATGATGGAGAAAATTCCAGGATTTTGACCCAGTAACGGTGAAGGAACAGTGGTATATTTCCAAGTCAAGATGGTGAGTGGCTTGCAGATAGGTTCCCTTGTAGGTCTCCCCCTTGTCCCTCTAGATAGAAATGGTTGTGGTTTAGAAAGTACTGTCTAATGATCATTGGTGTATTTCAGCAGTGCATTTTGTCGATGGTACATTCTGCTATTGAGGATGGAGTGAATTGAATTTCTTTTTGTGAGTGTGTGTCAAGCCTCTTGGGTGTTGATGGGGCTGCACTCGTCCAGACAAGTGGGCAGTATTTCATTACGTTCCTGACTTGTGTATGTAAATGATAAACACACTTTGGGGGGATCAGAAAGTGGTTACTTGCCTCTGCCCTGCTCTTGTAGCCACTGTAGTTGTGTGGCTAGTCCAGTTCTGTTTCTGAGCTATGGTAACTCAGAATGTTGATTGTGGAGGATTCAATCATGGTAATGTCGTTGAATGTTAAGGAATGGTGGTTAGATTGTTTCTTATTGGAAATGGCCATTGCCTGGCATTTGCGTTACTCCTCATAGACATGAATTTTGAGATGAACATGAGACACTAAAAAAGAATAGGCGCTGTGGGTCTCTGGAGGAATGAGCAGAAAAAGTATGAAGAGAACATTAGGGTAGCATTGATAATGTAGAGAGAGAAATACTAAATATTGAGTGGTCATTGTTAAACAATGGTCCATGAATTTTTTTCAGTTATGTTCTGCTGTTTGTTGCAGTTTTAGTTTGCAACATTACTTTCAAAGTTACACTTCCTTCCTGTATTGCTGTGGAGGTAGGAAATTGCTAATAACTGGCTTGTGTCCTGTTGACAGTCTGCAAAACATACTGCTAAACATGGGCTTCTGAATTACACTGCCCATCCATGATGGATTATCTGTTTGAAAAGCAGTCTACCTACAAAGCTAGCGCTCAATGGGGTGTTTATTGTTCTTTATATACAGAATCACAAAGAAAAGGAAGAAACCGTAGTGATTAATGGTGGAGCTCGGCATAAATATCTTCATTCCACTTTCATGCCTTTATTTCCGATCTGGTAGCTTTTGTAAGCTTGCAGCTGTACAGAGGGTTAGTTGACATGCACAAACAACTTGCAATACATCAATAACAAAGTCATGCTTTGGCCGTCATAAAGCAGAACAGAGGAAAATCCGACAGCAGATCCTAATTGGAAGCTGTTTGGAACTTTTTGTTGTATCTACAACCTCAAAATCAATATTCTCTGATAACTGAATTGGCCCCAGGTGCCATTCCTTTCAAGGGTAGTGAGGGATGGACAATAAATGCTAGCCTAGCCAATGATGTTCACATCTCACGGTTAAAAAAAATTCTTCTGTACTGTTTTTGTATTATTATAAATGTAAAGCAGCAAATCAGAATCCACATTCAAAGATATTCCTGCCTGCAAGAAAATTTTGAAAAGCAGGAATACTAGAAGGAAGCAAAAACAGAAATTGCTGGAAAAGCTCAGCTGGTCTGGCAGCTTCTGTGGAGCAAAATCAGAGTTAATGTTTTGGCTGAGTGACCCTTCCTCAGAAGGAAGGAAGGAATTGTAGATTTTGAGACGTCTAGTTGAAATTCTGCACTATACTTTTTTTTGTACTTACCGCCTGGAAGTCAGGCTGATTGATAAAATTGCATCCCAGTGGGACAGGGAACATTGAAGGTGATTAATTCCTGAAGATGGGAAGGGAGGTGGTTCTGATTCCTAACCCCAGACAGAGATTAGGAATCCAATTCTTAAAACAGGGTGGGGGGGAATGTGTAGCCAGAGTTCAATTCCAGGGAAAGAAATAAACTCAGATGGCTGGGTGGAGACTTGCTCTCTGGAACCTGCATTTAAAAACTACTTAACGCTTTCCTGAAGCCTCTTCCCACATAGTCCAAATGGGATTTTGAAGACAGAATTAATCTCCTAAAAGCAGTTTGAGTGTTCCAGTATTATTGCAATATTCAAATGTCCAACCTGATTCCTGGGAGGATGTTTGCCTCTAATCCTTTGTTCATTAAAGTTAGAAGTGCGCACGTTAAAGATTGGGGTTAAGATCATTTAAAAATCAAAATCACACCCAGTCTGCTTTTTGGGGGAACTAAAATGATACAAGTTTAAAATCTTTATTCAGTTTGGCCATTTGTTCCAAAAATATTTTACAATCTGGTCTAAAGTGAACTCTACCCCATTTAATTACTGAGGAACCATTTTACATTAACACTCCCATATTCCCAAAAGCAATCAAGCTCAACTCTAGGATATTCACCAATTAGCAAATTTCGCGGATTCCACCAAAGGAGTAGGCTATTCAGCCCATTGAGCTTGTGAAAGAATTCTAAATCATGGCTGTCACTTTCCAGCACTAGCTCCACATCCCTTAATATAATTCCTCTCTAGAAATTGATTGATTTCTGTCTTGAATCTACTTATTTTTTTTACTTCATTCACGGGACGAGGGCATCGCTAGCTTGGACAGCGTTGATTGTTCACCTCTAATTACTCAGGGGGCCTTAACTGCCAATCATATTGCTGTGAGATGGAGTCACATGTAGGCCAGACCAGGAAAGGATAGCTAATTGGGAACCAGATGGGTTTTTCTTAGAAAAAGCAACAGTTCCATGGCCATAGTTAGACTCTTAATTCCAGATTTCTATTGAATTAAAATCCCACCATCTGCCATGGCAAAATTTGAACACTGTTCTTCAGAACATCACCTTGATCTCTGAGATCTATCATCCAAGTTATAATACCACCTCCACTAATTCCAGTTGCTTGTAACTTTAAATATACCATCTCGGTCCTGTGCAAACGTTTCTGTCTTGGGTCTGCTACAGCATTCCAGTGAAAAACAATACAAGCTTGAGGAAAACACATCATTTTTCCTTTATTGTTTGGGAGTCAACTTTGTGTTCCCAAACTTCACAGCATATCCTCTAACCTCTATGTTGATTATAAAGCCCCCCCACACACCATCCACATCTGGTATCAGTCTTGTTGGCTTTGTTTTCAGCAGAATGCATCCATTTTGTTCTTTTTGAAACAGTAAGGTGGCACGGTGGCTCAGTGGTCAGTAGTGCTGCTTCACAGTGCCAGGGACCTGGTTCGATGACAGTCTTGGGTGACTGTCTCTGTGGAGTTTGCACATTCTCCCCATGTCTGTGTGGGTGTGCTCTGGTTTCCTTCCACAGTCCAAAGATATGCAGGTTAGTTGGATTGGCCATGCTAGTTTGTCCATAGTGTCCAGGGGATGTGCAGGCCAAGTGGGTTAGACATGGGAAATGCAGAGATATGGTAGGTGTAGATGGGATGCTCTTCAGAGAGGTGGTGTGGACTCAATGCACCAAATGACCTGCTTCCATGCTGTAGGGATTCTATAAATTCTGTTTCTCACTCCACAGACTTGCCAAGTTTCTCCAACATTCTCAGGACTTTCAATCTTCCTGCTCATTTTTTCTCTCAGTTTCCGATCTGAAAGATTACTTCAAATATCGATTGCACTTTGAATAAATAAGTAAATGCTGCTTTCAAGTTTTCTTTGAAACAATTTATACCTACAACTTCTAATCCTATTTTCCTGACTCGGATTGAGTATTCTTTGCTTGAAACGGAACTGAGAAAATGGTTGGAAATAGTCCGAAGATTTTCTCTAAGTAGTCAAACACAAAACTTGTAAGCCCATTCTGCTAGAGAGTGGCTTGGGCCCAGCAGTTATGACATTATCTCTTTTGCGTTGGTGGGGAACAGTAATCATTTCAAGCTATGAGGATAATGAGAGCTTGATGTTATGTATCTTTGCCTCTATCCTGTGCTATCATACCTAGAAACACAATGATTTAAGACATAGAAAATCTAACTAGAACCACCAATCCTTAATATTTACAGACCTTGCACTCAACCAGAAGTCTTTGCATGCAGGGGTTAACTGTATTAGTCTCAACATCTATCTTTCCCAGCCTTTCCCGAGCTAATTTCAAATCCTTTGAATGCAGAGAGTACGCTTCAGAACCTTGTCCAAACATAAAACATGAAAGAGAATCTTCCATTCCCTCCACGGCAAACTACAGACAGATACGTCCCATGTGTTTGCACTTTCTTTTGTGCACAGTGCTCTACATATTCTCGGCTCGAGTTCTGAGGAATATCATTGTAAGGCTATAAGAAGAAAAGGCCACCCTATAAAATATATTGATGTTCAGAGACACAGAATGGATTTTCAAATTTCGAAAGAGCGATGGGCCTGCAATGTCTTGTGGCACCCACCAGCGTTAGTGCTACTAATTAAAACATAAATATACAAGACAAGTTTACTCTGCTCATTCACTCATTAAATCCCAGTCCTTTCTTTTCCAATTACGTGGCTCCCACCCCATTAACAATATTAAATAGCATCACAATTCTCATTACAAACGCTGATATTGGAAATGTCAAGTGCCAGCTGATTTTTGGCTTTCAAGCAGCGGAGACATCAATTTCACACGTTCTGGCCAATATATCTCAATGAGTTGCAAATTTATATATGAATATAATCACTTCCCTAGAACTGAGTATCTTGAATTAACAAATGACAGTTTCTTCACTGCTCAGGGTAAGGTGGCATAATCACGCTAATCTTCTAACCTGTACCCTGCCAAAGCCAGCATCAGCACAGGATTGCAATGTGGCCAAAATCAATGCATTTAAAATGGACAGTCAATATCTTGCAGCAACAGCCCCATTCGCTACCATTCATCCACACTGTGTAGTGCACTCCCTGTCCAATTAGATACCAATGCAGCTCCCATTTATCAGGTTACAATACAAATATTTCCAGATGTCCTTTTCCTTCAGTAGACAGCGTGCTTTTGTACTGATATGAGTATGTAATTTAAAGACACAGTTACAATCAATATCTCACATGATTTAAGCTTAAGTAATTGGCTTTATGGAAGTTATCCCAGGCAAAGGTCCAAGATAGAGGTTGCTTACAGAAGCTGCAGTACGTTTTAAAGCCTTTGAGATTCTGCTTCATTTAATGTTGGATTACAAGAAACCCAAACCTTAATTTGAAACAATAACTTAAATGTTATCATAAAAGATGAGAAACTACTGCTGGAGATAATAGTGGCAAAACATTCAGAGAAATAAATGAGAAGGTGATACTCTGGTGGTATTATCACTGGACAGTTATCCACAGAACCAGGTATTGTTCTGGGGACCTGGGTTTTGACCCTGCCATGGCAGATGGTGAAAGGTAAATTTAATAAAAATCTGGAATTACAAGTCTAATGATGTCCCCGAAACCATTGCCGATTGTTCGAAAAACCCATATGATTCAGTAACGTCCATTAAGAAATGGACCTGGATAAATGTGAAGTAATTCATTTTGGAAGTTCAAATTGACCAGGATGCTGCCTGGATTGGAGGGCTTATCTTAGGAAGAGAGGTTGAGTGAGCTAAGGCTTTTCACAGTGTGGAGAAGGAAGAGAGGTGACTCGATAAAGGTGTACAAGGTAATGAGAGGCATAGATCAAGTAGATAGTCAGAGACTTTTCCCCAGGGCAGAAATGGCTGTCAGGAGAGGTCATAATTTTAAGGAGATTGGAGGAAGGTATTGGGGAAGATGTCAGAGGTAGGTTCTTTACGCAGAGTGGTGGGTGCACTGCCAGCAATGGTAGTACAGTCAGAAACATTAGAGACATTTAAGCGACTGCTAGACAAACACATGGACGGCAGTAAATTGAGGGGTGTGTAGGTTAGATTGATCTTAGATTAAGATAAATGCTTAGCACAACATCGTGGGCCGAAGGGCCCGTACTGTGCTGAACTGTCCCATACTCTATGTTCTAAAGGAATATCAGCCTTACCTGTTCTGGCCTACATGTGATTTCAGACTCACAGTGATGTGGTTGACTTGTAACTGTCCTCTGGGCAATTAGAGATGGGCTATAAATGCTGGCCCAGCCAGCAATGCCCTCAATGACGCAAACATTTTTCTTAAACAAAAAAGCCATTAAATCATAGGTAGAGGAATGTCATGAAAGAACAGTCAGTTTCCACATTGCCGAAAGTGAGGACTGCAGATGCTGGAGATAGAGTCGAGAGTGTGGTGCTGGAAAAGCACAGCCAGTCAGCAGGAGAATCCAAGGAGCAGGAGAATCAATGTTTCGGACAAAAGCCCTTCATCGGGAATGAGGCTGGGAGCCTCAGGATGGAGAGTTAAATGGGACGAGGTGGAGCTGGGGGAAGATAACTGAGAGTGCAATAGGTGGATGGAGGTGGGGGTAAAGGTGATAGGTCAGAGAGGAGGGTGGAGCAGATAAGTGGGAAGGAAGATGGACAGGTAGGACAGATCATGAGTATGGTGCTGAGCTGGAAGGTTGGAACTGGGGTAAGGTGAGGGGAAGGGAAATGAGGAATCTGGTGAAATCCACATTGATGCTGTGTGGTTGGAGGGTCCCGAGGTGGAAGATGAGGCATTCTTCCTCCAAGCATCGGGTGCTAAGGGTGTGCTCACATTGTATCTGCTTCAGCCCCAGTCTTACATGGCAAATGTGTCAAATACATGCCCTGAAGACAATTTTGACTAGATCTTCATGAATTGGGAGTGAGTTTTGCATTGGCAGGCTTTTAGCTTCATTGACTCAATTGAGTACGATTACTGGGTCCCTTCTGGCTTTAGTTCTCCACTGTTCTGGAAGCGATGCAACATGTAAATTCCACATCCAGGTCTTTCATTATAATTTCAGTGACCCTTGAGCTCAATCTGCAAATGTAATGAAGACTCCTCCATGCCCTCAAAAGAACGGGTGAAAGTTACAAACCACATAGAAACCAGCCGGTCTGGTCTCTCACTATTGTTTAACTTGTATTGTGCAGGAGGAGTTGTGAGCAAAGGTTCAGTGAAGATGAGGCTCTTTAATACATGGCCAGCAATGATTGAGCTGTGAAAATATATTGCATAAAAATGAAGGTGTCACATTTACACAATATTTAATACCTCATATTCCTAAATATTCTCAATCTGTTTTGTAGTAAAGGAGAGCCGCTCTCAGTGCAATACATCTGTAATTGAGTAGCACAGTCACAAACATCTAGATCTGATCAATACGCTAAAACAATCACTTATAAGACTTGTAATCAGAGCTGCTCCATGTGTGGCCAGGTCTGATCTTTCCTCCGTGATGTTTGTGTTAATACAACAGTCAAAACATGAAGCATCTGAGAGTTTTCGATTACTTAGAATCTGCAGGCCCGACATTTGCTGGTCTCAGACTCAATCTGTTGGCTCCATGCCTAAAGGAATTAGTGACATCCTGAGCTTTAAGTGGCTGCTGGCACCTATTGGAAAGTTCAGAGATTGAGAACAGTCATGTCTCTCTTTTCTGCTCCCAGGATTGAAGACTGAATGCACCCACCCTTTGTCTTCTCTCTCAGTTGGACCCTGCACAGCGTACTGTATAGGATTCTCATCCCCAGATGCACAGCTAAGAAACCCAGAAAATCCATTCAATCAATTTCAGTAACTCCTCCAACTGCAGCTACAAATATCACTATTTTAAAGTTTCATATCTCTCCAAAATTTATATTGGATTCAAGCAAAACAATATGTGGTCCACGGTAGGCAATCTCTTCCTGTGGTGCAATGGGTGTGGCTTGAGAAAGACCTTTCATCTGACATTCCTCATGCCCTGCTTGAATGTTCTCTCACTCCCTATCATAGCCTTTATTATATTTCTTCTTATTATATCCTTTATAACGTACTTTATGGCACACACCCATAAAAGACCATTTCACCCATTAGGCAATTCCTCACTTGTCCTTCTTCAGCTTCAAATATGTCACCCTATAATTCACTTCTTCCCCCTATAACCTCCTTCAATATTCATTCTGACATCTCATCCAGTTGGACAATTGCTCTCAGGATCATTGAAGTGAGAAACCTTTTGTTTACCTCAAATTTACCTTCCTCGACTGACATTTAAGATGCACATTTGAGTCACCGTACTAGCCATCACTATCTATTTAGCTTGCTTTGTCCCCTAAACTACTCAATGTTATTGACACTCTCCAACGCGACTTTGGCTTCTCACCTTTGCTTCTGTTGAGTTTGTATTTCGGGCAATAACTTACTTCAAATACTTACATTTGTGAATCTTTTAAATGCTTTCATTTTAATGTATTCTCCTTCTGGGACATGCTCAGAGAATTCATAGAATCCCGACAGTGCAGAAGCAGGCTATTCAGCCCAACAAGTCCACATCAACTTTCCGAAGATCATCCCACCCCCAGACTCAACCACCCGACATCTCCCATGGCTATTTGACCCAACCTACACATGCCTGGACACTATGAGTAGTTTAGCATGGCCAATCCATCCTAACCTGCATGTCTTTGGACTGTGAGAGGAAATCAGAGCAAACCAACACAGACACTGGGAGAATGCACAAACTCTACACAGACAGTAAGAACAGAGAAAATTACAGCGCAGGAAGAGACCCTTCGGCCCTCCAAGCCTGTGCTGATTGAGATCCTCCATCTAATCCTGTCACCTATTTTCTAAGGACCTGTATCCCATTGCTCCCTGCCCATTCATGTATCTGTCCAGATACATCTTAAATGACCCTATTGTTCCCACCCCTACCAACTCCACTGACAATGTGTTCAAGGCACCCATCATCCTCTGCGTAAAGAACTTTCCACGCATATTTCCCTTAAACTTTTCCCTTCTCAACTTGAACTTGTGACCCCTAGTAATTGAGTCCCCCACTCTGGGGAAAAAAAACTTCTTGCTATCCACCCTCTTATACCTCTCATGACTTTGTAAACCTTAATCGGGTCCCCCCTCTTTTTAATGAAAATAATCCTAATATACCCAACCTTTCTTCATAACTAGCACCCTCTATACCAGGCAACATCCTGGTGAACCTCCTCTCCAAAGTATCCACCATCCTTTCGGTAATATGGCAACCAAAACTATACGCAGAGTTCCAAATGTGGCCAAACCAAAGTCCTATACAACTGTAACATGAGCTGCTAACTCTTGTACTCAATATCCCATCTGATGAAGGAAAGCATGCTGTATGCCTTCTTGACTACCTTATTGACTTGCGCTGCCACCTTCAAGGTACAATGGACCTGAGCACCCGGATATCTCTGTACATCAGTTTTCCCCATGGCTTTTCCATTTACCATATTGTTTGCTCTAGAATTGGATCTTCCAAAATGCATCACCTCACATTTGCCCAGGTTGAACTCCATCTGCCATTTCTCCGTCCTACTTTCCAATCTATCTATATTCTGCTGCATTCTCTGACAGTCCCCTTCACTATCTGCTATTCCACCAATCTTAGTGTCATCTGCAAACTTGCTAATCAGACCACCTATACCTTCCTCCAGATTATTTATGTATATCACAAACAACATTGGTCCCAGCACGGATCCCTGTGGAACACCACTGGTCACAGGTCTCCATTTTGAGAAACTCCCTTCCATTACTACTACTTTGTCTCCTGCTGCCCAGCCAGTTCTCTGTCCATCTAGCTAAAACACCCTGGACCCCATGCAACTTCACTTTCTCCATCAACCTACCATGGGGACCCTTATCAAATGCCTTCCTGAAATCCATTTATATGATATCTACAGCTCTCATCAATCAACTTTGTCACTTCCTCAAATAATTCTATTAAGTTGGTAAGACATCACCTTCCCTGCACAAAAGCATGCTGCCTATCACTGATAAGTCCATTTTCTTCCAAATGTAAATAGATCCTAAACTCACAGCATCTTCTCCAGCAGCTTTCTCAACAGTGACATCAGGCTCACCAGTTTATATTTACCTGGATTATCCCTGCTACCCTTCTTAAGGAAGGGGATAACATAAGCAATTTTCCAGTCCTCAGGGACCTCACCCATGTTCAAGGATATTGCAAAGATATCTGTTAAGGCCCCAACTATTTCTTCTTTTGCTTCCCTCAGTAACCTGGGATAGATCCCATCCAGACCTGGGGACTTGTCCACATTATACCAAACACATCCTCCTTCCTTATGCCAACTTGACCTAAAGTAATCAAACATCTATCTCAAACCTCAACATCCATCATGACCCTCACCTCGGTGAATAGCAACAGAAAGTACTCATTAAGAATCTCACCCATTTTCTCTGACCCCATGCATAACTTCCCTCTGCTGTCCTTGAGTGGGCCAACCCTTTCTCCAGTTACCATCTTGCTCCTGATATATGAATAAAAGGCTTTGGGATTTTCCTTAACCCTGTTTGCTAAAGATAGTTCATGACTTCTTTTAGCCCTCTTAATTCCTCATTTCAGATTGACCCTATGTCACAAAGCTAGTCCCTTTTTACCTAAAATTGTTCCTTGGCTCAAGGAGACTCTGTCCTTGACTTTTTCAGAGGGGCAATAAACTGGGCCAGGCTCCGACCAGTCTGGTTTGGTACAGAGATGAAAAGGATTTTGAGAGGCCTTTTGTTTATGTGTAAACAGATGAGACTTCAGGCCAAAGTGGTCATATTTTAGAAGTGACCTGTATAATGAAAGGGAAGTGGTCAACTCTTTAGCTGAGCTGAGCAGTTTTAGTTCAGTCTTGAACTGGGAGGTTCAACAGGGAGCTGTGGGGAAACTCTCTCTCTTTTCTGCCCATTAACTTCAACCTGTAAGCATGTGTTCCATTTATACTGGTTTTTGAAGGGAGTTGGCTTATTGGGACGGTTGTGTATATTTGGAACAGCATAATTAAGTCTAGTTGGATAGGTTGAGTTCTGTAGGGGTTCTTTATTCTGATTTTTGTGTTTCATTGTGTAATTTTGTGAATAAACTTTTATCTGTTTAAAATCTATTGTCAACCTAGCAATCTTACTCTGGGGAATTTTCACTGTACACTTACTGAAACAAATTGCAAGTTATGGTCTGGGGCTGCCTGCTTAAGAATGGTTTGAGTGGTCTGGTCTGGTCCATAACACCCAATATTTTTACAAAGCTTTGTCTGTTTTCACTTGCCTAGACTTTGTGTACGCTTCCTTTTTCCCCTTAGCTCATCTCATAATTTCACCTGTCATCCATGGTTCCCTAATCTTGCCATGTCTATCCCCTCATTTTCACAGACACATGTCTGTCCTACACACTAATGAACCATTCTTTAAAAGCCTCCCACATATCAAAGGTGCAGTTACCTTCAGATAGCTGCTCCCAATCTACATTCCGCAGCTCCTGCTGAAGTTTGCTATGGTTAATCTTCCCCCAGTTTAGCACTTTTCCTTCAGGACCACTCTCGTCTTTGTCCAAACTTATGGAACTGTGATCATTATTTCCAAAGTAATTTCCTACTGAAACTTCAATCACTGCTCGGGCTCATTCCCCAACACCAGGTCCAGTATGACCACTTCCTGAGTTGGGCTATCTACATACTGTTCTTGAAAACTGTCCTGGATGCTCCTTACGAATGCTGCTCCATCTAGACCTCTAACACTAAGTGAATCCCAGTCAATGTTGGGAAAATCAAAATCTCCCATCACCACTACCCTGTTGCTCCTACATCGTTCCACAATCTGTTCACATATTTGTACCTCTATCTCGCACTTGCTGTTGAGAGGCCTGTAGTATAGCCCCAACATTGTTAACACGACCTTCCTATTTCTGAGCTCAGCCCATATTGCCTCTCTGCTCCAGACTTCCATAGTGTTCTCCTTCAGCACAGCTGTTTCATCCTCTATGACCAGTAATACAATTCCTCCAGCCCTCTTACCTCCCTCTCTATCCTGCCTGAAGCGTCTATATCCTGGGATTTAGTTGCCAATCATGCTCTTCCCTCAACCAAGTCTCAGTAATAGCAATAACATCATACTCCCAGGTACTAACCCAAGCCCTACGTTCATCCACCTTACCTACTAAACTTCTTGCATTAAAACAAATGCACCTCAGACCACCTGTCCCTTTGCGTTCATCATCTGCTCCTTGCCTACCTTTCCCCTTAGTCACGCTGACTTCATTAACTAGTTCCTTACAAGCTTTAGTTTACTGTCTCCTTACTGTCCACTAACCTCCTCATTTGGTTCCCATCCCCCTGCAACATTAGTTTAAACCTCCCCAACAGCATTAGCAAAAGCACCCCCTGGGACATTGATTCCAGTCCTGCCCAGGTGTAGACCGTCCAATCTGTAATAGACCCACCTCCCCCAGAGCCAGTACCAATGTCCCAAAAATCTGAACCCCTCCCTCCTACCCCATCTCTCAAGCCACGCATTCTTCCTGCCTATTCTTTCGTTTCTACTCTGACTCGTATGTAACACTGGTAGCAATCCTGAGATTACTACCTCTGAGGTCCTACCTTTTAACTTGGCTCCTAACTCTCTACATTCTGCTTGTAGGACCTCATCCCATTTTTTACTGATATTGTTTGAGCCTATATGCACCACGACAACTGGCTGTTCACCCTTCACCTTTCAGAATGTCTTGCAGCCAATCTGAGACATCCCTGACCCATGCACCTGGGAGGCAACATACCATTCAGGAGTCTCGTTTTCGATGACAGACCTGCCTATCTACTCCCCTTACAATTGAATCCTCTATGACTGTAGCCCTTCCACTCTTTTTCCTGCCCTCCTATACAGCAGAGCCAGCCACAGTGCCATGAACCTGGCTACTGCTGCCTTCCCCTGGTGAACCAACAGTATCCAAAACGATATACCTATTTTGGAGGGAGATGACCGCAGTGGACACCAGCACTGCCTTCTTGCTCTTTCTCTGCTTTTTGGTCACCCATTCCCTTTCTCCCTCAGCAATCCTAATTTGTGGTCTGAACAATTCACTAAATGTGCTATCCACGACCTCCTCAGCATCGTGGATGCTCCAAAGTGTGTCCATCTGCAGCTCCAGAGCCAGCCTGCGTTCTAACAACAGCTACAGCTGGACACACATCCTGCACGTGAAGGAATCAGGGACATCAGCTACGCCCACAATGAGCAAGAGGGGCATAACATGGGTCTGAGATCTGCCATTCAGTCGCCCAAGGCTGGAATCAAACCCAGATTCCTGGTGCTGTGAGGCAGCAGTGCTAACCATTGAGCCACCATGCTGTCTTGAAAATAATTGACTGAATGTAATCTCCATTGAGAACTCATCAGACACCACAGACATCAGCTTTATCATGACTCTCCAGTAATGTGAACAATCCACTAAAGCACAGAATTGTTACAATGCAAACCTCAGAAATCCCGTAAAAGAAAGTGAGTTAACTTAAAAGAGTGAGTTAAATTAAACAGCCTGAGTTAGGACAGGGGAATAAAGTGGCAAAGCATCAGGTTAAGGACAACATATCAGAAATAAGTTACAATTGGAAATGTTCTTTCAGCTGAGAAATAGCTTGACCAATGGAGCAGAGTGATATAGATTCAATGGAAGGAAACTATGAACAAGTTCTGAAATGTAGCACTGAATGGATTAATCTGATGGGGCAAGTGATCTCTCATTATTCCTAGCTTCGTATTAGGTTCACAGAAGAACTCTACATGACCCTGACAAAAGACACCCAGGAGAGTTACAACATGTGGTTAGATCCATGGTAAAGCTCTTTCCTCTGTTACCACCAAACAGTGGAGGTGGCAATGTTACTGAAACACTAATCCAGAACTGAAAATGTGTTGCTGGAAAAGCGCAGCAGGTCAGGCAGCATCCAGGGAACAGGAGAATCGACGTTTCGGGCATAAGCCCTTCCTCAGAAACGTCGATTCTCCTGTTTCCTGGATGCTGCCTGACCTGCTGCGCTTTTCCAGCAACACATTTTCAGCTCTGATCTCCAGCATCTGCAGTCCTCACTTTCTCCACTAATCCAGAACACCAGGCTAATATTCTGGGGTTTTATTTTTGAATCCTAGAGTAGCAGGTGGGAAAATTTGAATTCAGTTCAAAGAAGGCTGGAATTAAACGCTAATAATCACTGTTGATTATTATAAAAACTTGGTCACTAATGCCCTTTCAAGAAAGGAATCTGCCATCTTTACCTGGTCTGGCCTACATGTGACTCCACACCCACAGCAATGTGGTTGACTCTCCACTGCCCTCTGGACTGTTAGAGATGGGCAGTAAATGCTGGCATAGCCAGTGATGCCCACATCCCGTGAACTTACAAATAAAATATTCCGACACTATAGAGCGTGGAAACTCAATCTACTGACCCAAGCTCACTCTGAACAGGAGTTTTAAAATAACAGAGAGCAGTATGGCATGGTCTCACAACTAAAATCAACAAAAATAAAATGAGATAGCTTGAGGTAGGTGTAAGACTTACAGCCAAAAACTCCTGGAGTTTTTGAAAGCTAAACAACCAACAGTCTCAGGGACAAAGAGACTACAAAGATGCTGACTGTTTCAGCAGAGCATCAAAAGGATAATTGATGTAGGAGAAAATAACCTAATCACTTTCCAGATTAGTGTAGCTGAAGGGGATGTGCTGAAGATCACATGATGGGCAATGCGGCATGCACTTCATAGCAAGCCACTGGCTGCTATCCCAATGGAATCTGTGAGCCTCAATCTGAATCTCCAAAGATTTTTCAATCTAACACAATATATTTTATCCAACGGAGATCAGAAATCTGTTTGTACAGAAAAATGCACCTAACATTCTTTTTAAAAAGTGAAATATTAGCTTATTCATTGCCAGAAATATAATTTAGAATGTTGGTGTAGCAAATGGCATGTCTTAGATCATGAACTGGATAATTAGCAATGTTTTAAAAAATGGATGATGGTATGGTAGCTGTTGGTTACTTTGCCTGTAGATATATTTTGCAGCATGTGAGAAGTTCAGGAAATACAATATATTTCATCACAATATAAACTTATATAGCAATATATTTCTTCATTTTAAGTTTTGTTTAAACATGTAACACAATCTTTAAGTGATCTTGTCATAACTGTAATGTGATTATATAAAACAAATCCAGAAAGAGGAACAAAAACTTAGTAAAAATTAGCCAAACAAAGAAAAGTGCTTGTTCAATCATAGCACTCAGAAATATTAGCTCCTGCCATGACCTGGATGCGTAGTGGAAAATGTGCCAGCTGGGATATCTTCACTATGGTCAAAATTCTGATCATTTTTAATGTGGCAGGAGTTTCATTTGCCAAACAAGTGCATGATTGATAAGAGTGGAGTGTTGAAGGTTATGCCCCAGTCAGTGCAGTCCAGCCCGCCAGTGCCACAAGAAAGCCAATGACATTCTCCACAATGCCAGGGAAAGTGCCAACCGTCTTCACTTTACTATCTTGAACTCATCCTATCACAGCTGCTGCAACCACCTCCCATTAAGGCTCATGCCCCACCACTCTGACAACTGCATACAGCATTTTCCCTCACTCAATCTCACCCACCCTCAATTGCCCACACTACTAACCCTACGTGGGTCTCTTTCAAACCACTTACTCAGTCGGGTCACCTCACCACTCTTAGCCATCACTAAGAGTTGTCTCACTCACTTTCAACTCACTCAACTATTCCCTTTCTCTTGTTCCAGAATGAAACAGCCCACAATAGGACCAGAAAAGTCAGGACAGGAGGTGGGGTGTCCAACATTCAGCTTCTCACCCTCAATGACAAGAGCATCTTGGCGAGAATTGGGACTGGTCCTGCTGCTTAAATCTCCATGTCCCAGCAACCAAGTAAGAATCAATGACCAATTCTGGGCTGCTCTCCCACGACCCCCACAGAGAACATATCCTTAACACGTCACAACCTTTGTTTGTATTCTCTCTTTTATCTAGAGCAGCAACTTTAGCACAGTCGCCATGGGCCTGAGGGTAGTGCCACACAGGACATCCCCTCTTCCACCACTCATAGACAGAGTAAGGATGCCTCAGAGGAACACTAGGCATACCCTCAACCACCTCAAATGCTGGCACATCAGTGGGTATGTTATCTAGTTTACAGCCAGTAGCACTTACAGGGAAGAACCGTATTGGGCGACACAGTGGCTCAGTGGTTAGCATTGCTGCCTCACAGCACCAGGGACCCAGGTTGGATTCCAGCCTCAGGCGTCTGTCTATGTGGGGTTTGCACATTCTTCCCGTGTCTGCGTGGGTTTCCTCCAAGTGCTCCGATTTCCTCCCACAGTCCAATGAGGTGCAGGCCAGGTGAATTAGCCATGCTAAATTGCCCATAGTGTTAAATGCATTAGTCAGAGGGGAATGAGTCTGGATGGGTTACTCTTCAGAGGGTCAGTGTGGACTTGTTGGGCCGAGGGGCCTCTTTCTGCCCTGTAGGGAATCTAATCTAATCTACCCTCTCAGCCACCTCTTTGAAGCTGGCTCAGGAAGAAATGCTTCAGATCCCTGGCACGTGGAGGACTGGCAAAGACCAGGCACCTGCTCAGCCCCAGGGAGGAGACTTTCTGGTGACTCCATTGACATGCACGAGGCAGGCACAAGCGCAGAGGGCTGGTTTGTTGGGGGCAACCTTACATCAAGGTTGCAGGACCGCAGCTATGCAGTTGCAACCCTGCTGCCTCAGGCACTGGAGGGTCAGGCTCTCTCCATGAGCAGGTTGCTGGCTGTCAGTGGCCCAGCAGTCTCAGAGTCTACTTGATTTGTGTACAGACCTTCACTCAATCACTCCAGTCACTTGTACCCAGCGCCAACCCTTGGCAGCAGGTAGATAAGAGACCTTGCTCTCACTCCAGGAGACAAGGTGGTGCCAATAAGTATCCTATTGGAGGAGGAACTGCACGAAGCTCCCCTCCAGATGGCTCTTATCTGTATAGTCTAGAAGTGGCCATACCTTCCATGTCCACCCTGTCTGCTGCCTCCAACCCTGTGGCAGTTCAAGCTGAGGATCTCTGCCTTCCAGCCACAGAGGTAGCCAAACCAAAATGTCAAGGTTGACAGACTCAACTAGAGAGCAGTCTCCCTCCAGCTCAGCTAAGACTGCACCTAGATGTCATGGGAAGGAAAGAAAGAAGACTTTCTGCTAGCATGGAGTCACCTATCACTGTAAACACATCATCACCTTCCTAAATACACGTCAACTAATATTTGTCAGTTTTGTCATTCGCAAACGTGTGTCTAGCTGCAGCTACCACATTGAAGGTATAGAGAATGGCCATCCTTCACGCTACACAATGAGTTGTGGTCCAAGGTGCGAAATGAGCAGTTCCTGCAAGATTCAGGTCAACGGCAGGTGATTGTCACTTTGGCAGATCAGGTCAATCTCTCTGGGTGGCAAAGCATCGCCAATGGAACACAAGCTTGAGTGAGATAGATTCATAAATGTAACATGGTGTGGTTAAGAGTGCTTGGGGCTAGGGGCTGGATTCCACACACACTATGTCACTGCCTATGGTTCACGTAGCTTGTACAGTTCATAGCTGCAGTGTCTGTCTAATGCTGTTGTCCATTGAAGGGCCATACATCACTCAAAACTGAAGCTCCCTCCTTCTCAGATCAAAACACTTCCCCACCACTCCATACGGTTGTAGCCATTTTTCCTCTCCATGGTACCTTGTTATTTACAGCACAATAGAAGTGAGTTTTTATTTGGAAGCACCAGCTTTGAAAGCATTGCTCCTTCAACAGGTGGTTGTCACCTGATGATGGAACAGCGCTCCAAAAGCTAGTGCTTCCAAATAAACCTGTTGGACTGTAACCTGGTGTTGAGTAATCTTTAACTCAAATAAACCTGTTGGACTAATACCTGGTATCATGTGACGTCTGACTTTGTTCACCTCAATCCAACACTGGCACCTCCATATCTTAAATGTGGAGACATGGGCCATTCGGTTGAGGCACTTGCCATGTGTTTGATGTGTTCCCAGCTGGCAGGTGGTGCGAGAGCAACACTGATGTTGTACTTATTCTGTGCAGAAACTTGTTTATTGCCTTAACTCATGACTGATGAAACCTGCCTGGCTGTTTGTGTGTCTCAGCTGCAAGGTAAGTTAGGACAGGAGGACTGTGAGCTTGTTATCCCATTGCTGAGGGGCTAAGGTGCATAAAGCAAGGCAGGGAAGCTGTGAGTGTCCAAGCAGCCTCTAAGTGAGTGCGTGCTAAAAGACCAAGCGATGAACCCTGAGATGCAGGCTGGTCCAGTCCATGAGCTGGGCCCCTGTCGTTTCACTCAAAGTGTCCCTTCCTACAGCAGGCATTGCAATGAAAAGGTTCCAGGGCACTCCAAGGAGCAGCACTGAAGTGTACTGTGCCATGATGATGTGGTGAGGTTAGTATGGGTCAGATGCTAAGATCCATGGACGTAGGTTACACATAGTCACTGCCTATGCCTGTGGACCATGCCTTGAAAGGTAGCTGACAGGTGCCCATCCAGTTTCCATCAAGTAGAATGGGACCTGCCTATTAACCAGGTGAGATTTAGAAACAATGGACAAAAGTCTGCTGGGAAAACTCAGGTCTGTCAGCATCTGTGGAGAGAAAGCAGAGTGAACATTTCAGGCCCAGCGACTCTTCTTCAGAATGCACCCAAACCTGGACCCGAAACGGTCACTCTGCTTCCTCACTGCCAGGCCTGTTGAAATTTCCCAGCCATTGCTGTCTTTGTTTATGATTTCCAACATCCTCATTTCTTTGTTTATTTTTCAGTAATAACGAAGCTGTTAATAAGCAATGGTCCATCCTAATAGGTCTTTACTGCTCGCTCGCATGAACCTCACCACAACATCCACCATTTCTTTGAAATGGGATGTTGTTGATCTCCATGTTGAGAAGGTTCTTGTTGCAGAATTCCCAAATTTCTCACCATGGTCCACATCACTCAGGGGCTGGAGTGACTATTCCTTGTTTTCTGATGAAATGTTCCCTTTCTGATGTCCCCTCTTGTGTTCCTTCCGTCCAGTACTGTGAGGCAGCAATCACCTTGTGCACCCCGTTTCAGTTATTGACCTGAAATGTACTGACCTATATCTGGGATGAAAATATCTGACACTATCCATCACTTCCATCTGGAAAATGTCAGGAGCTTAGGTTACAGTCGAGGAGCTAAAAGGATAATTCCTGAAGAACTCTCCTTCAATTTGCACCTGAGGTATTTGGAGTCACTGAAATGGAAAAATCTAAGTCATTGAGTTTGATTTATATTGGTTGCTTTCCAAGGCATCAGGCATTGTTTCTGCCAAAGGACTCCTTGCAGATCCCCTGGATAATGATTCACTCGGCTCTCAGGACCCCCTCGCTTGTGGACAGAAGCAAAGCAGATAGAGTTCAATACAGAAATGTGTGAAGTGGTTCACTTTGGAATGGATAACGTAGAAAGACAGGACTCAGTCAATGGCATAATTTTGAACAGTTGAGGTGAGCATAGAGACCTTGTTATATATACAGTCATAGAATCAGAGTCATACAGATGTACAGCATGGAAACAGACCCTTCGGTCCAACCCATCCATGCCGACCAGATTTCCCAACCTAATCTAGTCCCACCTGCCAGCACCTGGCCCATATCCCTCCAAATCCTTCCTATTCATATACCCATCCAGATGCCTCTTAAATGTTGCAATTGAACCAGCCTCCACCACTTCCTCTGGGAGCTCATTCCATACATGTATCACCCTCTGTGTGAAAAAGTTGCCCCTTAGGTCTCTTTTATATCTTTCCCCTCTCACCCTAAACCTATGCCCTCTACTTCTGGATTCCCCGACCCCAAGGAAAAGACTTTGTCTATTTATCCTATCCATGCCCCTCCAAGGTCTCTTTGTTCAGCAACACTCCCTAGGACCTTACCATTAAGTGTATAAATCCTGCTAAGATTTGCTTTCCCAAAATGCAGCACTTCGCATTTATCTGAATTAAACTCCATCTGCCACTTCTCAGCCCATTGGCCCATCTAGTCCAGATCCTGTTGTCATCTGAGGTAACCCTCTTCGCTGTCCACTACACCTCCAATTTTGGTGTCATCTGCAAACTTACTAACTGTACCTCTTATGCTCGCATCCAAATCATTTTTGTAAATTTGGCATGCCAGATTGATAAAGTGGTGAAAAAATGAAGATTAATTGGATTTATACATACACATAAATAAATCATAAAAGCAAAGAGTTAATTTTAGAGCTCTACAATAACTAGGTTAGGCCTCAGTTGGAATAAGGTAAACAATTAAGGTGGTGACATTACTAGATTATTAATCCCGGGGACCTGGGTTTAAATCCCATCATAGCAGATGGTAGAATTTTAATTCAATAATAATCTAGAAAAAGGAGTTTAATTCTGACCATAAAATCATTGCCAATTGTCAAAGAAAAACCCATCTGCATCACAAATGTCCTTTAGGTAGGGAAACTACCTCCCTTACCTGGTCTGGCCTACATATGACTCCAGACCCACAACAATGTGATGGCTTTCTGGGCAATTAAGGATGCGCAATAAATGTTGGCCTAAACAATGACATCCACATCCTGTGAATGAATAAAAAATAAATCTGGGCATCACCTTTTTGGAAAGATGCAAGAAGATTCTTAGCATACTCCTACTTTTTGATGAAGAAAAATAATTTGTTCTGATAAATAGATCCATTGATAGTGGTCATTAGTTGACAACTCTTGACAAAAATTGAAAGGGGAGATCTTTCTCGCAGAGAGTTGATGGGACATGGAACACGAATTAAACAGTAGTTGTTTCCACAAATAATTTTAAATGGAAGTCGGGCAGTTATTTAAGGATGAGGAACTTCAAGGATTGTGGACAAAAAGTAAAGATGTGTGTCTAACATGACTATACTTTCAGAGAGTATTCACGAGCACGGGTGAATAGCCTCATACTGTGTTTGTTTGGCCCACATTTCCAGCTCTTCAGATAGTCTCATCACACTGACTACATTCAGGAGATTTAAACCCCTATTTGACATCTTGAATGGTCTGAAAACATTCCTAACTTTAAATTGCAGTTGAAGATTTTTGAACATTCTGCATCATTTACATTAATATTTATCCAGGAAGGTTAAGGGTATTAAAAATAACCACAAACCTGACCCTTCCGATTACTGAGGCCCCCAACCTGAACATCCCAGCATCAAATACTATCCATCTCAAAATTCAATGCTTCACCCAACACCAGTCACTCCCAGTAAACACCTCACATGACCTTCACTGATATCCAAACCATCCCTAGCTGTATCTCCCCCAACACCCAACCTTTCCCAGTCAACTGACTGCCCCAACCCCTCATTCCTGACACCCTTACCAACCCACAGAACACAGCTGACACTCTGACATTTCGTGGCCAAACCCTCCCAAACACTTGACCAACCTCCTGCCCAGACAATTGATGGTCCACCTCTCGAAGGCCTGATCCCGCCACCTCAATAACCGAATACCACCCAAACCATTGAATCCACCTCTGCTGACACCTACCAATTCATTTTCCCACCCCAACCAGACCTCCCTGACATCTGACACCACTCTACCTCCTTGCCAAGCTACCTGCTACCTGTGCCCACTCACCTGGTACCTCAGTGCCTCAACCACTTACCTGTGCCTCTTCACCCCGCCAACTCTTTCATTTGCTCACCTGCCAACCAAACCTTTTAGTTCCTTCCCTTATACACTGTCCACTGTTAGAGTAGCTTTGTAACTTTAAACCCAGGAAGATAACAGTTGGTCTCTGTAAAAATGGGGTGTGGTTTGGCCTCCAATGTAGAACTGGAAGGTTTCCTCAACAGGAGAACTCTGCTTTTCCGAGGAAGCCCAAACCAGAGATTCCAGCCAGAAAAGTGGATCTCCAGGATAGGGGGCAGGAGAAGGAGCAGATTGAGGAACACTCCTGGGCAGGTTCAGCCCAATGATTCTACACAGTATGCCGGCTAGATTAATGCAGTAAGGTATCGGTGTGACAAGCCTCAGTTGAAAGCCTACAGACAGTAAATCACTCCATCGACAACGTAAACTGCTGTGCCTTCTTCTGGAATATACTTGTATTTCACAATATCGCTGGATCTGTAAGTTTTACCATTTAACAGGTGTCAAAAGATATGCCAAAAGCTATGTATTTATCATCCATTTAAGGATATCTGCCAAGCCTTTAACTTGGCTATAATAAGAATGTTTCCATCAGGATACTTGTTGTAATATGTATGGCTAAGCTGTCCAATTAAAAAGAAAGAGGTAGTTGAATGATGATGTGCCAAATTTGCATGTTAAATGCTCAAACAATCCAATGCATCAATCTTGGATTGGATAAGGACTTAAATCACTCTGTAGACTCTAAGAAACATGACTGTACTTGGCTGTTGGAATGTCTTAGAATTTATTCTGACTGCAATGGTGCAGTAATATCATATACTTTTAGACACACGTTGTCGTGTGGAGCAGGGGCTGGTGATTGTGGTACAGGTTGCAAGTTTCTTTCTGACACACAGTTGACCAGGAATCTCTAGGAGAAAGTGAGGACTGCAAATGCTGGAGATTAGAGCTGAGAGTGTGGTGCTGGAAAAGCACAGCAGGTCAGGCAGCATCCGAGGAGCAGGTAAATCGAAGTTTCGGGCAAAAGTTCTTCGTCAGGAAGGGCTGTATTTTATTGTATTCTTACATGTGACAATAAAATCATTCATTAGTTCATTAGTGGGGTCATCAGGTCTAATCAGGGTTAGTTAGGCCCAATCAGGGGGAGTAGTCAGCTTGGTCGCTAGTCAACTTAGTTTGGGAGGGTAGTCAAGAGGTAGGGGTGGTAGTTTATAGGAGCAGTCAGTATGAGTGTTTGGGAGCTCAATTCTTTAGTTACCCAGGAGTCAAACTTGATTTCAGTCTATACAGCATTTCCTGGCTTATTGTACAGGCTCCTCAGATGCTGCCTGACCTGGTGTGCTTTTTCAGCGCCACACTCTTGACCAGGAATCTCTCCCATTCTTATCACCCTTCATGGTGTGTGTTGTAAACACTTGATATATAGTCACCATAGACCCAGAGGGTCATAGGGCAGTTCTTTCATTAGCAAGAGAGAGAGAGAGAGAGAGAGAGATAACCTGAGGGTCACCATGTCTCAGACAAGGGGAGAAGTGGAGAAGGAGAGTTCATCATGGTAGACTTATGGTTAGAGTTCCTCAGTCGGTGCAGAAATTGGCATGACTCGACATCACGAACCAGCCTGAGTTAACCCAATTCCTTTGGAGTCTGCAACAATGGGGATTCCACAGGGTCCCTATGTACAACCTCCACCTGTCCTGTAGAAATGATTATCTGGCCATTGTAAAATCCGAACCATCATCACTGGGTTAATACAGGATAATGTACAAGTGAAGTCAGTGAATGTAACAGCAGGGTGCAGATTTGGAAAGGCAGCCTAAATCCTAACATCACAACCATCAGGTTCAGCTGGTTATCTTCTTAATTCCAGACTAACTGTGTACTTCAGTACAGAATTGCAGTACATTCTCTAGACTGGCACACCACCTCAGTACTTGAAAAGTGTTACCTGTCAGGATCATTATCCTTCTGGTGAAGCAACTATTTACTTGTTTTCCCTTCAATTATACAGTTTCCCAAACATTTTCCTATCATGACCTGATTTTTGAGGTTTGAAAAATGTTGTGATTCCTCAGTGTGAACTAAGAAATGGAAGACCTCAGGGAGAGCATTGCTGCCTCAGAGATCGTGACCCACTTGTGATTTCAACCTGTACTTTCAGAAACCCTGTCTCAGATACTCTGCCAGGCTTACTAGCTCTGTTCATTCCTCCACCAGGTTTCTTACATTGCGATGATCATATGTATGGTCCATGATCTAATTACTGTAAAGCATACGTTACAATTGTAAAAATACAACTCCAGACGACCTTAGCTGGATAATGACCCAGATCTTCCCCAAGGCCTTTTGCAAATCCTGCTGTACTAACCTCCTTGAACATCTGATCAGCAATTATCCTGCTCCCCAGAACACTCCACAAGACCCGAGCTGGGAGAAAGTGAGGACTGCAGATGCTGGAGAGTCAGAATTTAAAAGTGTGGCGCTGGAAAAGCACAGCAGGTCAGGCAGCATCCGAGCAGCAGGAAAGTTGATGTTTTAGGCCCGAAACATTGACTCTCCTGCTCCTTGGATGCTGCCTGACCTGCTGTGCTTCTCCAGTGCCACATTTTCCTCCTCTGCCTCTGAGCTGGAGTCAGGAAGCTCAAACAGTTCTACAGTACTTACCTGAATAATAAGCCAGGAAATGCTGTGTAGATTGAAATCGAGTCTGACTCCTGGGTAACTAGAGAATTGAGCTCCCAAACACTCGCACTGACTGCTCCTATAAACTACCCCCCTACCTCTAGACTACCCTCTCAAACCAAGTTGACTCACGACCAAGCTGACTACTCCCCCTGATTTGGCCTAACTAGCCCTGATTAGACCTGATGAGCCCACTAATGAACTAATGAATGATTTTAATGTCGCATGCACAATAAAATACAGTAGAAAGCTTTCATATATCAATGCAATTTGGTGCCATTTTGAATAATTTAGGAACATGGAAATCAAACCAAAAGATACACCTGAGAGTCCATCAGTCCTTAGCCAGCTCATTACCGTCAATGACACCTGCACTGCCATCCCACTGCCATCACTTTGCCCTTGTCTACACAGGAGTCAACCAATGTTGAAATCACCAATCCTCAGTTGCTATCTTTGTCTGCTGGGCCTACCTCGCTGACATTCCCTCCACCAATATTGTAGTCACCAATTTCGATGCCAGATCCTGTGCTCACCCCAGAAAGGTAAGTAAGGGCTCACTCGTGGTTCACCTGGGCCCTGTTTCCTCCATTCTAGGCTTGATCGTGGTTCACGCTGGGCCCTGTCTCTCCACTCTGGGCTTGACTGAAGTCTACACTGGGACCTCTCTTCTCTACTCTGGACTTGATTGAGGTCCAAGCTGGGCCCTCTCTACTCCACTCTGGGATTGACCAAGGTGCGCACTGGGCTCCCTCTCCTCCACTCTGGGCTTGATCATGGTCCATGCTGAGCCCTCTCTCCTCCACTCTGGGCTTGATCCTGGGTCTGCACTGGGCCCTCTCTCCTCCACTCTGGGCTTGATCCTGTTCTGCACTGGGCTCTCTCTCCTCCACTCTGGGCTTGATCCTGGGTCTGCACTGGGCCCTCTCTCCTCCACTCTGGGCTTGATCCTGTTCTGCACTGGGCCCTCTCTCCTCCACTCTGGGCTTGATCCTGGGTCTGCACTGGGCCCTCTCTCCTCCACTCTGGGCTTGATCCTGTTCTGCACTGGGCCCTCTCTCCTCCACTCTGGGCTTGATCGAGGTGCGCACTGGGCCCTCTCTCCTCTACTCTGGGCTTGATCCTGGTCTGCACTGGGCCCTCTCTCCTCCACTCTGGACTTGATCCTGGTCTGCACTGGGCTCTCTCTCCTCCACTCTGGGCTTGATCCTGGTCTGCACTGAGCTCTCTCTCCTCCACTCTGGGCTTGATCCTGGTGCGCACTGGGCCCTCTCTCCGCCACTCTGGGCTTGATCCTGGTCTGCACTGGGCTCTCTCTCCTCCACTCTGGGCTTGATACTGGTCTGCGCTGGGCTCTCTCTCCTCCACTCTGGGCTTGATCAAGGTGCACACTGGGCTCTCTCTCCTCCACTCTGGGCTTGATCCTGGTCTGCACTGGACTCTCTCTCCTCCACTCTGGGCTTGATACTGGTCTGCACTGGGCCCTCTCTCCTCCACTCTGGGCTTGATCCTGGTGCGCACTGGGCCCTCTCTCCTCCACTCTGGGCTTGATCCTGGTCTGCACTGGGCCCTCTCTCCTCCACTCTGGGCTTGATACTGGTCTGCACTGGGCTCTCTCTCCTCCACTCTGGGCTTGATCCTGGTGCGCACTGGGCTCCCGCTCCTCCACTCTGGGCTTGATCCTGGTCTGCACTGGGCTCTCTCTCCTCCACTCTGGGCTTGATCCTGGTCTGCACTGGGCTCCCGCTCCTCCACTCTGGGCTTGATCCTGGTCTGCACTGGGCCCTCTCTCCTCCACTCTGGGCTTGATCGAGGTGCACACTGGGCCCTCTCTCCTCCACTCTGGGCTTGATCCTGGTCTGCACTGGACTCTCTCTCCTCCACTCTGGGCTTGATCCTGGTCTGCACTGGGCTCTCTCTCCGCCACTCTGGGCTTGATCCTGGTCTGCACTGGGCCCTCTCTCCTCCACTATGGGCTTGATCCTGGTCTGCACTGGGCCCTCTCTCCTCCACTCTGGGCTTGATCCTGGTCTGCACCGGGCCCTCTCTCCTCCACTCTGGGCTTGATCCTGGTCTGCACTGGGCTCTCTCTCCTCCACTCTGGGCTTGATCCTGGTCTGCACTGGGCCCTCTCTCCTCCACTCTGGGCTTGATCGAGGTGCGCACTGAGCCCTCTCTCCTCCACTCTGGGCTTGATCCTGGTCTGCACTGGGCTCTCTCTCCTCCACTTTGGGCTTGATCCTGGTCTGCACTGGGCCCTCTCTCCTCCACTCTGGGCTTGATCCTGGTCTGCACCGGGCCCTCTCTCCTCCACTCTGGGCTTGATCCTGGTCTGCACTGGGCCCTCTCTCCTCCACTTTGGGCTTGATCCTGGTCTGCACTGGGCCCTCTCTCCTCCACTCTGGGCTTGATCCTGGTCTGCACTGGGCTCTCTCTCCTCCACTCTGGGCTTGATCCTGGTCTGCACTGGGCTCTCTCTCCTCCACTCTGGGCTTGATACTGGTCTGCACTGGGCCCTCTCTCCTCCACTCTGGGCTTGATCCTGGTCTGCACTGGGCCCTCTCTCCTCCACTCTGGGGTTGATCGAGGTGCACAGTGGGCTCTCGTTGCTGCCGATGCCATTCGAGGTCAGGATAATAGATAAGCAAAGGTATAGAGAAAAAAATAAAACAAGAAAAGGGAGAAACAAAAAGAAAAGAAAAAGGAAAGCAGATAGGGTGGGTGGGCTCTGGGTCAGGAGCCCAAACCGATACTAACTTGCTCAATTAGTCTCCCATCCCCGGCCTGACCCGACTTGTCCTAAGCACCAGGATAGAATCTAGATCCTAACTTGATTCATGTCCCAATCTGCCCTCTCCACCCAACTGCCTGCTCACACATCTTTCACATCACCGCCTCCAAGCCTATTACCTACCCAATTAATCTCTTCCCACCAACCAACCCTGGCACGTTTCATCCAGTAAAACATTCACTAATGAGTATTCCTGCTTATAAAATGGTAGTTAATGCTATAAAGAGCAAGTGGACCTTCTTTCCAGATTTCAGCATTGAGGGAGTTCTTCATGGTGCAAGATGAGAAGTCAGATCCCTTTAATATGGCTGGCAAGTGCACAGTTTTCTGAATCATCCACATCGCATGCAGTGGTTCTGATGCCAAGCGGTGGTTTGGGCCAAACTGCCTTTTTTTATGAGCTCTCATGGACACCATGCCAATGTTGCACTTGCCAGAATTGATGCTAAAGGTCAGTGTAAAATCAAGAAGCTGGCTTATTTTCAATAGTACACATGTGTAAGCAAGATGGTGCTTCCAAACCTTTCTGGTTTCTAACGTCCAGAAGGTGACATTTGACAAGGTGCCGCATAAAAGTCTAATCCAGAAGGTTAGATCCCAAGTGGTTAAGGGTAAAGCATTGGCTGACTGACAGAAAGCAGAGGGTCAGGATAAATGGGTCCTTCTCTGGCTGTAACTAGTGGGTGTCGCCGGGTTCAGTTCTCAGACCTCAACTATTTACAATGAACATAAATGATCTGGAGGCAGGGACAGAGTGTAACAAAACAAAGTTCATGGACAGTCGTAAAATAAATGGGAAAGCAGGTATTGAGGAGATAAAGAGTTTCCAGATGGATATTGACAGGTTAGTAAAATGGCCTGAATCTGGCAGATAGAGTTTAATTGGGATAACTGTGATAACTGTTAGCCATTTTGGCTGGAAAAATGAAAGCGCAAATTATTCTTCAAATAGGAAGCACATTCAAAGTGTGTCAGTGCAGGGGAATCTGGGTGTTTTTGAGCGTGAATTAGGAGGTCCTGGGCCTCCTCCATCACCAAATCCTTACCACCCGATGCCTGGAGGAGGAATGCCTCATATTCCACCTTGGGATCCTGCAACCACACAAGATCAATGTGAATTTCAACAGTTTCCTCATTTCCCCTCCCCCCACGTTATCCCAGCCCCAAGCCTCCAACTTGGCACTGCCCTCCTGACCTGTCCATCCCATCTATCTGCTCCATCCTCCTCTCCGACCTATCACCTTCGCCCTCACCTTCATCTACCTATCACATACTCAGCTACCTTGACCCCAGCTCCACTCCCCTTGCATTTATCGCTCAGCCCCCGGCCCACAAGCCTCATTTCTGGAGAAGGGCTTAGGCCTGAAACGTCGATTCTCCTCCTCCTCAGATGCTGCCTGACCTGCTGTGCTTTTCCAGCACCACAATCTCAACTCTGATCTCCAGCATCTGCAGTCCTCACTTTCTCCTACTAATGTAAACAGCCAACAAGATGCTCATCTTGGAATTCCTTTCTATATCATTCTCAGGCTGTGGACACTGACTAGATTTGTCTTAATGTCTGACCCAGGGTCGAAGCTTGCCTCTTGCAGTGTACTTGGAGTTAGCTGTTCATGGGTTTTACATTTCTTTTGGTGGATTCTGATTTGTGAAACAGGATTTTCACTCCTCACTAAGGTCAGAAGCAGAATTGGATGGGGCCTAAAAATACCAGAGCCAGCCAGTATTTTTTATTTTGGATTAGATTCCCTACAGTGTGGAAACAGGCCCTTCAGCCCAAACTGACCCTCCGAAGAGTAACCCACCCAGACCCATTTCCCTGTAACTAACTCACCTAACACTATGGGCAATTTAGCATGGCCAATTCACCTGACCTGCACATCTTTGGACTGTGGGAGGAAACCAGAGTACCCGGAGGAAACCCACGCAGACACGGGGAGAACGTGCAAACTCCACACAGACAGTTGCCCGAGGCTGGAATCGAACCTAGGACCCTGGTGCTGTGAGGCAGCAGTGCTAACCACTGAGCAATCATGCCGCCCCATACGGCAAAACCATGTGCAGGGATATGGGGAAAGGGTAGGAGATTGGCACTAGGTAATAGAACTGGTGTAGACTCAATGGGCCAAATGGCTCCCCTCTGTGTCATAACAAGTCTGTAATTTCCCTGATCTCATTCTCAAAGACATTAATTTCTAACGAGGCAGCCAATTAGCTCATTAAGAGCCTTGTCAAGACGCTGATAGGAGGCCTTACATAAAATCTGAAAGAACTGCGGATGCTGTAAATCAGAAACAGAGACAGAAATTGCTGGAAAAGCTCATCAGGTCAAGTAGAATCTGTGGAGAAAAATCAGAGTTAAACTTTGGGTTCTGTAAGTCTTCTTCAGAACTGATGGTAGCTAGGAAAAGGTTTTCAGCCTGGGAGAATGAATAGCTATAAAAGGGGACAATTTTCAGGCTTGAAACACTTTCTTCCATATCCTTACCCCAACCCCAACCCCAACACACCAGGCCTTGTTATCACATGGTCTGCTATTACACACAACCCATTTTTAGCCACTAACAGCCCCCATTAACAGCTATTCATTATCCAAGACATTGTTTAGATCAGAGTGATGCTAGAAAAGCACAGCAGGTCAGGCAGCATCTGAGGAGCAGGAAAATCGACATTTCGGGCAAAAGACCTTCATTGGGAATAGACTCCAAGGCTGACCATTAACCACACTTTTGTCTGTCCAACTGTTTTTCTCTCTCTTTGGACTTTATCTCCACCTATCACTTACCCCTTACTCCCTCCCCCAATCCTACCTTCTGCATAGAAAACAACTTTTTCCTAGCTACCACCAGTTCTGAAGAAGGGTCACTGGACCTGAATCGTTAACATTGACTTTTCTCTCTAGATGCTGCCAGTTAGCTGATCTTTTCCAGCAACTTCTGGTTTTGGCCCAGCATCTGATTTGTGGGAAAAAATCAAAAGGCAAAACATGAAAATTTGAAGACGGAACTTATACATGGAAAATTATAGGCATTTAGCCTCTTTGCAATTAGTCTAACCTTGGCCGTGGGTAAGATCTTGGAATCCAGGTGTGAAGGATGAGATTTCTGAATACTTGGAAGTACATAGTAAAATAGGGCAAGGTCAGCATGGTTTCATCAGAGGGAGATCATACCTGCCATTTTTGTTAGAATTCTTTGAGGAAATAACAAGCAGGATAGACCAAGGAGAGCCAATGGATGTTATCTACCTGGACTTCAAGAAGTCCTTTGACAAGGTGCTGCACAGGAGGCTACTGAATAAGATAAGGGACCATGGTGTCAGAGGCAAGATGCTAACGTGGATAGAAGCTGGCCTGTCTGGCAGGAAGCAAAGAGTGGGGATAAAAGGATCCTTCTCAGGATGGCAGCTGGTGACAAGTGGTGTTAGGTAAGGCTCAGTGTTGGGACCACAACTTTTCACTTTATACATCAATGATCTGGATGAAGGAATTGAGGGCATTCTGGCTAAGTTTGCAGACAAAACAAAGATGGGGAAAGAGACAGGTAACTCTAAAGTGGTGGGGAGGCTGCAGAAGGATTTAGACAGGTTGAGGGAATGAGAAAAGAAGTGGCAGGTGAAATACAAAATGGGAAAGTGTGAGGTCATGCACTTTGGCAGGAAGAATGGAATATTTTCTAAATGGGGAGAAAATTCAGAAGTCTGAAGTGCAGCGTGACTTGGGAGTTCTAGTCTAGGATTCTCTCAAGGTAAACTTGCAGTTTGAGTCAGTGGTTAGGAAGGCAAATGCAATGATGGCATTTATTTTGAGAGGACTTGAACATAATGGCAGGGATGTACCTCTGAGGCTCTATAAGGCTCTAGTCAGACCACATTTAGAGTATTGTGCGCAGTTTTGGGCCCCGTATCTCAGGAAGGATGTACTGGCCCTGGAGCGTATTCAGAGGAAGTTCACAAAAATGGTCCCGGAATGAAAAGCTTAACATATGAGGAATGTTTCAGGACTCTGGGTCCATACTTGATGGAGTTTAGAAGGATATGGGGAGATCTAATTGAAACTTACAGAATACTGAATGGCCTGGACAGAGTGGATGCTGGGACAATGTTTCCATTGGTAGGAAAGACTAGGACCCGAGGGTACATTCTTAGATTGAAGGGAAGACCTTTCAGAATGGAGATAAGGAGACATTTCTTCAGCGGTGAATCTGTGGAATTCATTGCCACAGAAGTCTGTGGAGGCCAGGTATTTAAGACTGAGATTGGTTGTTGAGTATCAAGGGGATCAAGGGTTACAGGGAGAAAGTGGGAGAATGAGCATGAGAAACTTATCAGCCATAATTGAATGGTGGAGCAGACTTGATGGGCTAAATGGCCTAATTTCTGCTCTTATGTCTTATGATCTTATAATCTTATAGTGAACCATCAGTTTCACAATACAACAGGGGCCTTTAACTGTCTGGAACTGCCACTCAGTCAGAGGCTAAGGGGTCAGTGTTCCAGCAGGCCAACGGGCCTTCCTGTAGTGGAATATTAACATCATGGTAAGATCCTGATAATTTGGAGCAAGGGTGAACCATTCAGTCTGCTCCGCCTTGCTATCAGATCATTCTGTTCTGATTATAGCCTTGACTCCATTTTCTACCTGTCTCTCATAGCCCTTAACTTGACAATTTTGTCAAAAGCACACTGAGTGAGGGGACCAAGGAACACCACAGAATCCTGTTTCCCACCTCCTGAAGTGAAAATCCCATGCTCCATGGTTCCTGATGCTACCTCTTTTCCACAGGATTGCACAATAGAATTGCAAACCAATCCTGTGACATCCATTCAAACTGTACATTTTCGTTAAGTTGCCAAATGATGCTTCGAGAGCTCACATTAATTGGATCATTTCAACAATAATAGGTTAGACTCAATTACTTTCTGCATTATCAAAGATGGTAAGAAATACAACTTTTTTTGTATTTGGTTTCTACTTTATTTGTTTTGCCTGTGAAACTCTACTTTTGGACTCATTTAATTTAAAAGCAATGTTTTCATTAAAATATTTTCCCAAATATGTTCCATGAAAAGTCTCTGAAAAATTGCAATAATCACCAGTTAATTAGGAAGGCTTCTAGTAGTTTTAAGCTCTACACTTCAATGCATGCCACTGAGGGAATTTTCAGCATCAAGTCATATTGAAAGAACCTAGAGGTTCAGAAAGCGAGTGCAAAATGTCACGGTTCCTGGGATAGAAAGCATATTAGTTGGAACCATGTCTGATTATTTCTCTGGTCAGCTTCCTGTTCAACTCTTAAAACAATATAAATAGTGCTGCCTTAATCAGAACAAGGATGTTCATTAATTATGATTTAAGACATTCTAGCAATGATTCAGATACTTGAATTATTAAACTGATGTCTTTCCATATTCCCTATGGAAGTTGTTACATTGTGTTGGCTATTGTATACTCTCACCAATGATTAAGGCTAATTACAGAAGTAATATGAAGGCCAGATGGAACAAAGAATGGAATGGTTAAGATGTTGATGATGTTGGTGACAGATCTACAGTCACTGCAGCTGGTGACAAGTTTCAGGCTGGTGTCACTAATACTTTATTTTGATTAAGGCTGCCAATATTTGAGAAGACATTCCTTTCCTACTTTTGTATTTTTCCAGCTGGTTCATAACAGTTACTTTTTTTTCTATCATAACAATTGAGTCTAAATCCATTTGTAGAGACATAAACCAAGAATGCAGCTTCTATTCAAGTAATATATTCGTATTTAGTATCTGTCTCTGGGCATCTACATACATGTGGTTAAAATATGGTTTCACCCGCAAAATATCTTCTGTATATCTTTACCCACCACTGATGAGTCCTTCCGATAATCAGAGTTGCTTGTTCAGATCTACCTGTTCTACTGGATGAAGCATCCAGGAGTTGGGGGCTACATTTTTCCTGAAAGACTAAGTCTCTCTAACTGAAGTTTTCGCTCTGAAATCTTTTTCTCTTCCCTCAGCTTCCTGGTTACTTTAATCCATCTGTTCAGACATTGATTACAGAGTCACGCAAAACTGAAATAGACCCTTCATTCCAACCAGTCGATGCCAACTGTAATCCCAAACTAACCTAGTCCCACCTGCCTGTTCCTGGCCCATATCCCTCTAAACCTTTCTTATTCACGAGGCAGCATGGTGGATCAGTGGCTAACACTCTGCCTTACAGCGCCAGGGACCTGGTTCAATTCCAGCCTTGGGTAACTGTCTGTCTGGAGTCTGTATATTCTCCCCGTGTCTTGTGAGTTTCCTCTCACAGTCCAAAGATGTACAGATTAGATGGTTTGGCCATGTGAAACTGCCCATAGTGTCCAGGAATGTACAGGCTATGTGGATTAGCCATGGAAAACGCGGGTTATAGGGTAGGCATGTGGGTCTAGATTAAATGTTGTTCGGAGGGTCAGTGTGGAATCGATGGGCTGAATGGCCTGCTTCTGCACTGTAGGGATTTTATGTTCTATCACTCCTTCAGAGCAAGTGGGACTTGAATCCTGGCCCACTGCTCCACAAAATCCTTTTCCTCAGCTTTGTAAGTATTGTACAGATGTCATTGCACATCTCCAGAGCACATGGATCTGAACCTGGGTCTCCTGGTCCAAAGGTAGGGAGAATACCACAGTACCAGAAGAGTCCCCCAAGTCACATGGTTACAGACATTGAATCATTGAAGTATTCTTTCTTTCGCAGGTGCCTGATGAGTTTCAGCTGTTTAATGCCATTCCAATGCCAGATCATCAACCTGAAACAATAAGTCTGGTTTTGTTTCCAAACCACAGATACTGCCACACCTGCTCAGTAAACCCAACACTCCCCAACATTTTTGATATTTATTCCCAAGGGAATCCCTGAATTCAGGATTGATCGGCATATTGGCACTGTTCTTCAACAAGTAAAAATCCAAATAAAAACGTGGAATAGTCGAGTGGGTCAAATTGTACTTCCAAAATAACAGTCAGTTGAACACACTATTATTAGTGAGTCAGTTGTCCAGAAGCTGGTGGCAAGGAAAATCGTCCCCATAAATCATGAGAGCATGCAAGTTGTTGAATAATTTGCATATTTCTTCTTGTAGATTTGCTGAGGGTTAAGCAACATTTCTAACTAATGGACCATGGTCTGAAATGACCTACACCAGCAAATATCCTGCTAACAACTCTGAACGTGTAGTGCACTTACACCACCGAACTTCAGACAGAAAGTAAAGGTAATATCAACTTTTGCCAATAGTGTAAAACTAAAAATACAAGATTGGCTACCCAGTATACATCTCTCTAATTTTCATTTCTAGCAACGCCATTGTTAAATAAAATGTTAAAAGAATTCAATAATTGATTGGTCAATATAACCATCACCACAACATACAACTAGTCCCAAACTATCTGAACAGCTAAAAGCTTCAATCAGTAGAAAATTTATTGCAAAGTGATAAAGGATGCAACTGACAGTACCATTAAATATCACTGAATGACAAATAGTGTGTTAACTAATGATCAGATCAGCTGCAGTAAGGATCACTTGTTCCAGACCTCATTATAACCTTGGTACAGATATGGACAGCAGAGCTAAATTTCACTGGTGGAATTAAGGCAACATTAGACCACATTTGGCACCAAATATCCCTTGCAAAATTGAAGTCAATGGGAATCAAAGAGAAATCTTCCCACTCATTGTGATAATACCTAGCCCATAGGAAGATGGCTGTGGTTGTTGGAGGCCAATCATCTCAGTTCCAGTACATCACTGCAGGAGTTCCTCAGATTAGTGTCTGAGACCCAACCATCTTCAGTTTTAATGGTGTTCACTCTAACATTTGCTCAATAGCGTGGACATCCACTGGTAATTGCAGCTTGTTCAGTATTTTAACAAATCCTCAGGTAATGTCCGTGTACAGCAGGATGGCAGCAACATTCAAGTTTAGACTTTTGAATTGTAAGTATTAACAGTAAAGAAATTCATTGAGAAATAAAACAGGAAGAACCACAGATGCTGTAAATCAGAAGCAAAAACAGAAGTTGATAGAAAAGATCAGCAGGTCTGGCAACACGTGTGGAGAAAAAGCAGGTTAACGTTTCAGGTCAATTGACCATTCCTCAGAACTGATGGTAGCTAGGAAAATAGTTCTAAGGGTCACTTCACCTGAAACATTCACACTGATTTCTCTCCACAGATGCTGACAGACCTGCTGAGCTTTTCCAGCAATTTTGATTTACCTCTGTGAAGAAATTTGTTGAGTTATTTGGGAATCTTTAAGTTTCAAAAACTGTTTGAAAAAGATCTTTAAGAATTTGCATGAATATTAAAGGGACCAATTGTAGATATTTTCTAATACCTGCTGTATTACACACTCTTGAACGAGTTGGGACTTGAATCTGAGTAACTGTCTTGAACAATAAGAAGTACGAGTCAACATGACCTAACCACCTTTCTACCTGAAAATAGTACTAATAAGAAAGAAGACATAAAGACTTGGCTGGCAGACATAAAGGAAAATGAGAGGCAGAATTCAATCAGCACACAGATGCAGAGGAGGTTTTGGAAGCACCTTGCAAGCAGGCATTAAATATTTAAAACCTGAAAGACTGTGCAAAAAGCTTGGAAATAATCAAGTGTTTCAGTAGAACTGGCCAAATTGTGAATGGATTGTTATAGGTTCGTCAGTTACAAAAGAATTCTGGGCAGCTACATTCTGTTGTGATCTAAGAGAGAACATTCATAGATGTTAGCCCTGTTGATCATAATCGTACCCAAAAAAGACAGGCATGAAAGCTATTGTCAGACAGGACTCCTGACTTACTCTGTGGGAATAAGATATTATGAAACTGTATAGGTATGTGATGCTATAGAGATAAGAGTCATACAGTATGGAAACAGACCCTTCAGTTCAACCAGTCCATGCCGAATATAATCCCAAACTAAATGAGTCCTACCTGCCTGCTCCTGGCCCACAATTCTCCAAACCTTTCCTATTCATGTCCTTATCCAAATGTCCTTTAAACATTGTAATTGTACCCGCATCCACCACTTCCTCAGAAAGTTCATTCTACATGTGAACCACCCTCTGTGTAAAAAATTTGCCTCTCTTGTCTTTTTTAAATCTCTCTCTTCTCACTTTAAAAATGTGTCCCAGTCTTGAAAACGCCCATCTTTGGGAAAAGACAACCACCATTAACTCTATGAAATTAGCCTGAGATATGGTGGCCCCTCAGTTTAAATCACAACCAGTCATCTCTCTCTAACGAGTGAGCAGCCCAATGGTCTGGTGAGCATGTAGAGACTCACACAGACAGTGCTGAAGGCAATAATTTGTTCTTGTGGAAAGCAGATCTCAGTTGTATTACCTTTTTAATGTGAAATCTATAAATCATCTGACCAACCTCAATAAAATATTAAAATAGCAAACCTGCTTTCTGGGAGCAGATTGGGTTCCCACCTGCTCTCCTCTCTCTGTTTGACCCAGAGGCAGGCAGATTGGGGCAACCTATGAAATTTGCAACATTTAAATGCCCATCTAATCCCAATCCATCCATTCGTGGAGGTTAAAAAACATTCCCCTGAATCTCAATGTATGAAACCCCCCACACTATAAACAGTAGAGATAGAGTGATTCTCTATGTGTTACAGCTGACAATGTGAATTGGTGCAGAAACAATATTCTTGAACGTAACAATAATTTTAAACAGAGTAGGAGAGAGAGATGAATGCATGAAATTAAAACATATAATTTCAGAGTGTTAACTAATACCCTGAATGCCTGATATCACATCAGAGGATAATGTTGGATTTCTTAAATGTCATATCACTCAGTATTGGATCCTAAACTGCTGGCTCATTCTGTTGCATTCACTAATATTTACTGAAAGTACAATATCTTTCTGAAAAGGCAATCTAACATCGTTCAATGAAAACTCACTTTTTTAATCATGCGATTTATTGATGATGTCTGCCACTACTCACATGAAGACAGTCAACACAGGAAGAAACTGGGGCAGAACTATTTCAATTATATATTTGGTTTTAGCATCTTGTAGCCTGTGCTGACTCCTAAATGTAATGCAGACATATGAGTGAGAAGGGAAAGCATTTGCTCTGTTGGTTATGTGTAGTCAAACATAAAGATACCACTGTCAGCGATTGAAGTAACTCTTCACCTTCTTACCTAATTTTCAACGTTGATTATTTTTAATGTTGTGTAAAGTGGAATATTTATGTTTGTGATAAAAACATTTAAATGTTTAACAGATTTATATTGCATTTCTTTGCCTTCTATTCTCATAACAGTGCTGAAACAATGGAAGAAGGGGAGTTGTACTCATGCATTAAGTGGTCACCTCCTCAAATCATTAGCAATGCATTTTTGAGCTATAGTCAGCAATTGAATCGTGATAAACATAAACTAATTTCCCATGAAGTGATATGTTTGGATAAGTAATTCAATCAATTTCACATAAAATGCTGAAATTTACAGATATTTTAACTCCAAATTATTTTGTTACTCATTCAGCAATTTAATCCATACAAAGCAGAGACTAATGCTTTCTGAAAGCCTAATTTGGCATAAGTGGCAATATTACAATTCTTAAGTTACACAATGTCTCTCAGGAACTGCTCTCCATGTAGCAAAGTGTAGATAATAAGTTTTGAAGATTTCACACTCAGGATGGGAAGGTGGTCAGGATTTTACTAAATGGAAATGAATAAAGATATGAAAATTCTACGTAGAGCTTCCAAATAATGGTTGAAATTCATCTGCTGGAATCTGCTTTAAAAATCATAACCTATTGTGAAAATGAGCCACAGAGACCATTATCAACCAAAGCTCAATCTATGAACCTTAATACGTTCACTGATCTCAGTTAGTGTAATTTTCCAAGAATGGAAGGAACGTTAATCATGGTCTCTGTTCGATAACCTCCAATTGGAAAAATGTTTCAAGGGAAGTTAGGATCAAGTTCAGTGTTGGTCAAATAAAGTGCCAGGACACACTGTATATGCTTATTCACATGAAATAGTTGACTCATGACCATAACACTATAGGGCAACAGGCATTGGGTCTTTGAGGAATGAAGGAGAAAATAAGGGAAAGACATTGAAGTGAACACAGAACTTGTAAAATCTCAATCTTTGCCATATGACGCTGTTGTGATTCAGTTCAGGGATCACAATAGGGATTCTTGACAGGTTTAAGATTAAAATACCAAACCACAGAGAGCAACAAGCCAGCTATGTTGGCAAAACAGTCCTCATAAAAGGGGGATGCATGAATCATGAAGGGACAGGCTCCAATATATCTATTAATCCCCAATGAGCTTACCATAATATTTACAGTACGTGTTCATGTAATGGTATCTGTGTAAAGATAGAAATCTAGTTTTATGTCCGCATTTAAAATTATGCATAAATAAGAACTTCCATGGAAACTGATGTCAATCGATGCACACTAAATTCATTAACTTGATCAAATTCATTAAAAAGAACTGCCATACAGACAAAATATATACACATTATCACTCTCCACTTCATCTTCATAAGAGACATGGACAAGATATGTACATGCATTGTCTTATATATTAAAGATTCCGCAAAAATGGCATTATGGGTGTTTAAGCTGATGAAAGCAGTTGACGGGATGAATAGAAATTAGGTGGAAGATTCCAGAATAAGTTGGGTTGTTTAGTCTTTAGTAAAGAAGCACTTCTTTAAAGTTTCAGAACTCTCCTGATTCCCAATAATAAAACTCTAACTTTGGTTCAATTAAAACTGGGATTGATAGATGACTGTTACATGAGGCTAATGAAGTTGTATAAACAAAGAGAATTTTTTTTACTGCCATATTCAAATGTCGCTTTGATGTCAACAGCAGTCATTCTCATCATTATGTTTTGCATTCAGCTCCTTTGTCTATGATGGCACCAAAGCTGTAATGAAAGCTGGATGGTTCTGGTGGAACCCAAACTGAGCATTACTGAGCAGGTTATTGCTTTGTAAATGGCACATGATTGTACTGTCAACATTACTTTCTATCACTTTGTTAATGATTGTGAAAGATGGGGTGGGGACAGATTTAGCTAGTTTGGATTTGTCCAGTTTCTCACAGACAGGACATCCATGGGGAATCTTCCATACCACTGGGTGCTATAGCAAAAGATAGTTTCAAAATCTTTTCTAAACCAATTTCCTTCAATGATCATTTTTGGGGACTTTAACATGAACTGTTGTCATGAACCTAAGTGCCTACTCTATTGTAAATATTAGTATTGTGCACTTGGTTGAAGCCAACTCCATTGGGAATGGATGAATGTTTTTACTGATGATTCACAGTCATGTCTTCTGCTGAAAACAAGTCATCAAATTATTTAAATTAAGCAATGTAAATGAAATGTAGGAGTTTAGTGCTGAAAGATGATCTGAATTATCAGCTAATTTGAATGTGGTGGTGAGGAACGTTTTGAGAAATTACACAGTCGATCACTTTCTAAATTGAAAATCCTGAGCTATCCGGTTCTTAATGTGGCCCCAGGACAATATTCCCAGGAATGTGTTACTTGAAAATTCATCCTGTAATCCAAAGCTGAATCGAATGAATGCATGCAGGTTCAACTGAGGTGACTTCAGAGTTTTGATGACACACACTGTCCAGTTTAGGTAAATGCAGTTTTAGCTCCTAGCTACCTATGATAGTACTAAGTGGTGTTGTAATGTAAGCTCATAATTATTACCATGTTTCCCTATAATTTCTATATAATAGTGACAGTGGATGTGTCTCTTATTTGGCACATTTAACAAGTTGGCTTTGGTTAATACCATCTTTGCTTCCTGTCGCTAGCCTCTAGTACATACCCATTGTGACCAGCTGTTCATTGAATGAAAGGCTTGCCAATGACTCTCAGCATAGTTTCAACCAAGGACGGATTTATAAAGTACCTTGAACCTATGGTTACTATTGAATTATGGCACAGATTTCAGATTGTAAGGAAATTATGACAGCTAAATGCCATCACAACATGCAATGTTCCAATATAAACATACTCATCTTGCAGTTGTGACCATCTTTGTATAATGGAGCCAGTATACTGTTTTCAGTCATTGAACTATACACATGTAATGTACAATAACATACAATTTCAATAGCCTGGAGACCTTTCTTAGAAAAAAAGATGTCTGTCAGCCATCAAAGCAGGAAACAGCTAAATAAAAAAAAATTAAAGTGTTAAGATATGAGGAACACCACTAAGGTGGAGTATCTGTGTAAGGGGAAGGTGCTAATGTAGTGGTAATGTTATTGCACTAGTAATTCAGAGGCCCAGACTAATGTTTTAGGGACATGGGTTCAAACTTCAGCAGAGCAAACGGTGAAACTTGAACTTAAGTTATAAATCTGGAATTAAAAGACAATCTGAAAAAGTCATGCTCTACTGGTGACCATGTAAGTTGTCAGTTGTCATGAAAACCCATTTGGTCTACTAATGCTCTTTACAGAAGGAAATCTATTGTCAGTAAGTGGTCTGGCCTACATGTGACTCCATACCAACAGCAATGTGGTTGACTCTTAATTACCTTCTGAAATTACCTTGCAAACTATTCAGTCCAAAGGCAATTTGGGATAGGGAAGAAATTCTGGTTTGGCCAGCACACTTATATCTCATGAATGAATAAAAAGGGCATTGCAGAGAAAAAGGCTGAAATTTGCTCAGCTTTTATGTTAAGATCTTTTTGAACTGTCTCATATATATATAGTCTTGTTTATTTTTTGTTTTGTTCAATAAACATCTGTTCATAACATTGACAATCTTATGTGAATATGTTTCAGTGACTAATCACCACCGTAACTGAATACAAACATTAAACTTATGATCTATCAAGTCAGGTTTCACTCTAGTATTTGACTTTTCCAAAATTAACATCAGCTGGGATCATAACAGGACTACTCTACAGAAAACTACAACCACAGCAGCTACTTCCCCATCTTAGAACTGCACAACATGAATGGAGGCCATTCTGTCAATACTTCCTGTGCTAGCCCTTTGAAAGAGGTATCTGATTAGTGCCTTTTTCCTAAATGCTCTTTCCCCACAATCATATAACCTTCACGTTTTACACTATCTTTCAAATTCCATTCTGAAAGTTACTGTTGACTCTGCCCCCGTCTCCTTTCAGACAGAGTATTGCAGATAGTTACAACTGGCTACTAAATAAATAAAAATTCTCATCTCACCTCTTGTTCTTCTGCCAAGTGCCATAAATCCCATGTCTTGTGATTACTGACTCTCCTGAAAATAGAAACAGTCTCTCCTTATTTCCTCCACCAAACCTTTTCATAAATTTTGATCACCTCTGTTAAATCTCCCCTTACCTTTCTCTGCTCTCATAATCCCAGCTTCTCTAGTCCCTACTCAAGGCTGAAGTGCCTCCCTGATAATATTCTGGTGAATTTTCTCAATACCCTTTTCCAAGGCCTTGGCACCCTTGTGATATCTGGATATTAAACTCAACATTCCACTTGAAGTCTAACAATTGACTTTTAGAGTTTAGTATTACCTCAGAAATCCCCCCCTTTCTCCTCAACTGAGGATTCCCTGTTATCATGGTCAACAGGTTCCTTAGCCATCTCCTGTACTTCTGCCCTCACCCCTTCTCTTCCTTTCAACAATGACATGTAGGATCCCCTTGTCCTCACTAATCACCCCACCGGTCTCCACACCCAAAGTATCATTAACTGCCACCTCCACCCCCTTCAGCAGGATTCCACAACAAGATATATATTCCCCTCCCCTCCATTGTCACCCTTCTACAGGGACCATTCTCTTGGGGATCATCTCTGGTCCATTCCTTCCCCACTCCCAACACCTCCACACATCCCCAAGGCATCTTCCCATGTAATTGCAGAAGGTGTAACACTGGCCTGATTACTTCCTCTCTCCTCACTGTCCAAGGCCCTAGACGCACCTTCCAGGTGAAAGCAGCATTTACCTGCACTTCAGTCAGTCTGCTGTGTTCACTGCTCATGATGTGGTGGGGTGATGAAAGATAAACTGGGTGACCACTTTGCAAAACACTTATACTCTGTCTGAAAAATGACCCTGTGCTTCCAGTCGCCTGCTACTTTAGTACACCAGGATGTTCCCACACCAACATTTCTGTACACAGGCCAACTGCAGTGTTCCAGCGAGCTTTCGTACAAGCCTGAAGAACAGCATACTATTTTCTGCTTAGGGACCCTCTGGCCTCCGGGACTCAACATTGAGTTCAATAACTTTAGACCTTGAATCTGTCCTTCCATTTTTTTCCCCAACCCCACACCAAGTCCTGTTCTGAGGAAGGGTCTCTCAACCCAAAACATTAATTCTAATTTCTCTCCACAGAGCTGCAACACCTGCTGAGCTTTTCCAGCAATTTCAGTTTTTGTTTCTGATCTACAGCACCTGTAGCTCTTTCGGTTTTTACCTGTTATGACATGGGTTGCTTTTAGCGCACCCACCCCATTTCCCCCACTCTCAGACCCTTTACCACATTACATGGTTTGCTTTCAGCATAGACTACCCATTCTCTGCCACCTTCAGCTCTCATTGTCACTTATTCAGCTTCTCTACTGTTCTGGCCTGCCATCCAAAAAACTCCTCATTTACCCACCCCTTTCATCTCTCTCTCTCTCTCTCTCTCTGAGCTCCATCTCCAGTTATGCCCTCACCTCTCCCTTCACACTCAACCTCCCTCCCCAATGCCCAATCAAACCCCAACCTTGCCTCAGTATAAATAGTAGTTTTTCTTCACTGCTATTAGATTTGATGGAGACTTGAAACATTAACTTTGCTTTCTCCTCTTGATGCTGCCAGACCTGCTGAATTTTGCCAGCAACTTCTCTTTCCATTTCCGATCTCCACAGTCTTTGTTTTATTGTAGTATAAATTTCTTGCTTTGGTATTCTGTTCTTCTATTTTTAAAGCCAAAGATCAAGGATGTAATGTATTCAGTATTGTATCATCAAGGTACAGTAATATCCAGGTTCAATAGCCTGGAGACCTCTTTCTTAGTAAGAAAGACATGTCTTCGCCATCAGGGCAGGAAACAGTTTAAAAAATAAAGAGTTAAGATGGGATTGAAACTACTGGGATGGAGTATTTCTGAAAGGGGAAGTTGTAATGCAGTGGTAATGTAATTCAGTAGTACTGACATTAGTTACTACGGACACGATTGACTCAATTACTTTATAACAGCTTTATTAACTTGTTCAATCCCTTCAAGATGTAGTTATGTAGCTCCAGGTCTATCTGTTTCTGCATCCACTTTGAGAATGTACCACTTAGTTCAATCGGCCTTTCCACAATCTTCCTACAGGTAGTGGAAGTTGACTATTACAAATTTACAATTACAGTGTGTCCACATTTCCAATCTTCATATGGAAATGTGATCATTCCTTAATGAGTCTATTGGAATGGAACAGCCCGGTGATACTAAACCGCTGAGTTTAGGAAGGCCTGGGATTTGACCAGTTCTCTGTGACGAATGAAGACTGGCATCTATCTGACAAAGCCACTTTCATTACCCCAGCAATCACCCTGGATGAAATTGATTAATTTGATCAATGTTACACACCTCTGGGTTGTATGTTGTACCATTAATCATTATTCCAAAGACATGCATACAAAGATATCCAATGGAGTACTCAGGAATGGCTATACTGTTGGAGGTGCTGGCTTCCAGATGAAGCATTCAATCAAGGCTATCTCTAAAAAGAATCTGATGACACTATTTAAACCAGAGCAAGATAGTTGTTTGGGCACCTGGCAAATATTTACCTTTTAAAAATCAGATTATCTGGTCATTCATTATATCACTATTTGTGGGAGCTTGCTGTGTGCAAATTGACTGTTGTGTTTCATATACTACACCAGCAATTGGAATTCACAAGTATTTAATTGCCTGTAAATTGAATGCCTTGAAAATATGAAGAGTGCTATATAAATGGATGTTATTTCACTATCTTCACTCATCACAGAGGACTGGTCAAATTCCAGGCCTTCCTAAACCCTGCGGTTTAGTATCACTGGGCTGTGTCATTACAATAGACTCATTAAGGAATTATCACATTTACTTATGCAAGTTAATCTTACACATGTGCAGCCAGCAATCCAGATTGGAAATGTGGAAACACTGTAATTGTAAATTTGGAACAGTCAGAAAAGTCTGTGTGAACCTGAATTTAAATTTGCATTGTCCACTGTCAGCTTCTCTTTACAATATTCTTCTTTCAAAATTGGAAATGAATTAAATTTGAATATAGCCTCTCAGTATGAATGAAGATTACTCACCAGAATAAAGTACAGACTGTATAGATCAAACAGGTCGGGTCTTAAAGAGACAACCTAAAATCATTATGAACAACCTAGCAGTATTGATTGGATTCCAACCTAAACTACTAGTTTGGATTAAATGATTTCTTTATAAAGTAGGCCTAAGGATCGTAGTGTCCTGTATTATATTGAACTCTACTAGGTACATCTTTTACTTTGCAAAAGGGATTTTTACCAAAGAACCATGTGTACAGTGAAAGCTTTGTGCTCCATAGATTAGCTGATTAAGCTTAATAAGAAAAAAATTCACTCTTGTTTACCAATTCACTTGGAATTTCTAAAACAATGTATGACCAGATATTTTTAGGAACTCATTTAAAACATTTCACGTAATGACTGAAAATGAATCATCCTGATTTCAAAACTTTGGTACATGCTCCCTATGCCTTTAAGCAGATGAAAAGAAACATGTTTAGCTCTCAAAGTGTCTGCTCAGGGGTTTAAGACATCTTCCCATTGTTAGCTAACGTGAAGAGATAAAGCCTTCAAAGGTAAGATTAAGAATATTAATAAAAAAATAACTGGAGGAGCCCATTTCCTTGTTTGAGCCTCGTTTCCAACAAACAACAAGATTACAGGTTATCTTCCAACTTAATTCTATTTTGTTTCACTTTCCCATATACCTTGATTCCCTTAGTGTTCCAAAATCCCAGAGTCTCCCCAGCCTCCAGGATAGAGATTTATAAGATTCAAAACCCTTTGAGAGAGGACATTTCTCCTCAACTCAGTACTAATTGGCTGAAGTCTTATCCAATACTGTGGCATCCATTCTCAATTTCTCAGCCATCAATTCTTTTACGTTCTTAAGAATTTGACATATTACAATAAGATTGCCTTATACTTCTAAATACTGGGGAATCCAGGCTGTGTCTAATTAATCTCATCTTCTAGGACAATCTGTTCATTAAAAGAATGAGCAGCGAACCTTTGATGTAAACCCTCCAATAAAAGTACATCTTCTGTAAGCAAGCTTTATTGGATCAAAACCATAGATAACAGTTGAATGCATAATTTTCCAATTTAGAAGATACTTTATAGACTGGAACAATGGAATCCTATGTATAGAATTTGTGTCAACAATCTAAACTGCTTCATCTAAGTTACACTTTGGGTTTGAAGTTATGCTTGACCACTGATAAAAAGTTGTGAAATAGTTTTATGGAGTCCGTAATATCTCCATCGTTCATTGGAAATTGCACCATTTGAAACTAACAAATCCACAGCTCATTTTAAAATGCCAATAGGACTCCATGCAGCCATTGAAGATTCACCTTCAAAGAATCATTCCCAGACCAAATGGGAATCTCATTGATTTAATATCTAATGTTAGATCTTGCTGTAGAGGAGTATGCAACTTGACCTACCCATGGATGATAACAATAGAAAGTTACATTCACTGTTGATACATTTTGTGAATGGAGAGGCAAAGAAAGATGAGGGCGGGTGTAGGACAGGGAGCATAGAATCTCTCTCTATGCATTGTCGTCATTGCCTGAGGCTGTTAATCATGGCTCAATAATGCCAGAATATGACACTAGGCCTAATATCAGCAACAAGCCGCAAACACTTCCTCAGATTATACAATGAGTGAACCCATGCTGCCAATGCTATACCAAACTGAGTTAAATTGATCGTAGTGTAGTTTTGGGTGGGCTGAGGGGAAGCAGCCAGAGAAACCGATGAGAATCCAGGAGAGATAACTCACATGGTGATTATATTAACTCCTGCCCCAAGCTTTTTTGAATCAAGGCCTACTTTTCAAATTGAATCCCTACAGTGTAAATGCAGGCATTCGGCCCTTTGAGTCCACATCAACCCTCTGAAGAGGATCCCACCCAGACGCAGTGCCCTCCCCGAAAGCTGTAACCCTGGACTTCCCAGAGCTACAAATCCCTGGACGCTGTGGGGTAGTCTAGCATGGCCAATCCAACTAACCTGAACACCTTTGGACTGTGGGAGGAAACTGGAGCACCCGGAGAACGTACAAACTCCACACAGACAGTCACCCAAGAATGAAATTGAGCCTGGGTCCTAGGCATAGTGAGGCAGTAGTGCTGACCACTGAGCATTGTGCCACCCACTCTCAATGTCCCCTCTCAATATGATATAATAATCACAATATGGAAGGATTGCATGTTGAAGGGATTACATGCAATAAGTATTGCTTTCAAAAATAATGTATTTGCTTCGAGATATGAATAAGGTGGATGTAACTGTTTCTCATTGCAAAGTCCTTGTGCAATGTCTTCCTAGGTGTAAAAGCCAGCCCAGTCTCCACTGCACAGCCACACCCCTTTCATCTCTTTGCTCACATTTTACATTACTTTGTTGACCTCCTACACTATATCTCAGACTTCCAGTTTGAAAACCAAGGCACTATTGACCAGATTTAATGCCACCATAAAATTATGCACAAGACATGAAGAGAAATATGATATCTGGAAACATATCAGGTTACTTCATTTGGGTATGAATAGGCACATTCAAGAAGGACATTTAAGACTGGACATGAATGCTTCATTATAAAGGAAATATCAGTACAGGTTTGATGGAAGGTTTTGTAAGTCAACAGCCGTATCAATTTTAAATAGTATTCTTTTAATTATGCATAGACTGTACCTTGATCCCACTGCTCCCAATCAGTTTGTTTTACTTTAAACAATAAGCTGCAATTTCAGAACAGAAAATCAAGCAGTTTGAAACATAATCCAATCGACCAACCAGTCAGCTGGATGTAATAGGACACATTTCCCTGAGGGGTTTAGATGAAGCCAAGCCAATTACAGAGCCTGTTTCCACTCTTCTGTGTCACATGTGGCACATATTTCCATTTACACAATAAATTATTCCATCAGCATGACTACCACAGTAAGTGAGACATACCTCCACAGGTAACAACATTCAATAACACAGCGTAAAGTGAGGCCATTATGCCCATTGTGCATTTACTGCCTTTTTGCAAGGGCTATCCAATTAATCCCACTCCCTTGCTTTATACCCTTACAGCTTTACATTTTTTCACATTCAAGTGTTTTCCCAATTTCCTTCAGAAGATTACTTTTAAATCTGTCCTACTATCCTTTCAGGTCATGCATTTCAGTTCATTAGAGTTACAACGTAAGAAAAATTCCCCTCATTACTTCCCTGCTTCCTTTGATAATTATCTTAAATCTTCTCCAGTCCATGAACAACAACAGCATCTTGCATTTACAAAGTGCTTCTCATATTGAAAATCATCACAAGACAGCTTGCAAAACTAAAGCAAGGCAATAGCATAGTAATAATGTCGCATGGCTATTAATCTAGAACCCCAGCCTAATGTTCTAGGGCACGGGTCCAAACAACCAGCACTGAAGGTGGTGAATTTGATTTTAATAAATATCTGGAATTAAAGCTTATGTAACAATGCTCATTAAAAAGAATTGGTTCATTAATGGCCTTTAGGGAAAGAAATCTGCCATCCTTACATGTTCTGGCCTATTTGTGATTCCAGACCCACAGCTATGTGGTTGATTCTTAACTACCCTTTGGGCAATTTGGGTTGGACAATAATTGTTAGAGATGCTCACATCCAATGAATAAAAGGAAGTCAAAATGTTTTGTTTTTGTTCTCTTTATTTTTTTGAGGGATAGGGGCACCATTGGCTAGACCAGCATTCATTCCTATTGTCAATTTGTCTGGAGTATGTTGTGACCAAGTAAGGGGTAAAAGGAGAATTGGCCAAGAACTTTGTCTAAGTGGTGGGTTTTAAAGTAGACCTTAGGAAAGAGAAGGGAAGAAGGATTTTGGAGAGAATGTGGAGCCTAGTGGTTAAAGGCAATACCATCATTATGTAGTGAAGGTATATACAAAGGGCCAGAATGGAAGAGTCACAGCTTATAGGAAGGGGTTAGGTGGAAAACCATTAGTGGGGGGCAGTGTGGATAGGGAGGGATTCATTGCCAAAGATTAAACAGAACAAGTTTTCAAAGGATTTTAAAGATGAAGATAAGAAATCAATGCATAGCAGCATTTAAGTGGGGGATAGAAAATAGACAGCACGCTTTTTGGATGAAATCAAATTTATCGATTCAATGGGTAGAACTTGTTTTATATTACATTGACTGATGGGAGATTGGCATTGGAAGAATCAACTCTGGATGTGATAGACATGTATTTGGAGGTTTCCGCAACATATAGGTTGAGGAAGTGACAGATATAGGTGATATCACTGACAGGAGGTAGTAGGCTATAGATTATCATTAGTGCAACATGAATGTCAATGACAGCAATTCACACAGGAAGGACCTCTCAATGATCTCGATCCTGTCATTAGCAATAAACTATAAACACCTAAGCTGCCACATCTCACAGCAGCGATGTAGTTGGAGCAAGATTGCAGAAAAGTTAGGCTGACATAAACTGCTATAGAATGCACTCATTGGCCACAAAAAAATATTCAATGCCTGAACACTGGGGGCTTTTATCTCACATGAGCTTCAGGGGCATGGTATAATTTCTTCCAAAACCTAGTATCCTCCAAAAGCAAAATATTGCTGCAGCATCTGTTAAATCCCTAAAGGTATGAGCAGATAAGGGCATCAAAGGAGATTTTCAAGGAGCAACACGTAGGAAACTTCGGAGCCTGACATACTATTACATTCTTCCACTGGATGTTCACAGGAACAAGGTAGAGAACATTGCACTGGCACAGGATCCCCAAATGGAGGATACTCCAGCACATCACTGCACACAGACAGGTACAATTTACAGAAAGCTGGCTCAATTCATTGGACACTTAATTTATCAAACATTTTAATGAATAACAAGTTACGAAGAATGTGATAAACCAGGCAGACTTAGCAATACGTCCCATCTCCAAATCACATTCTTGGTGAGTGTGTCCAGATGCCTTACCTTTAAAGAAAAATCACCCTATATTTGTTGTGCATGTTATGACCAAGTGAAAGCACTTAACTTCACTAATGAGTAAGTCATTCAAATTGCTGCAATATGTATGCAAACAGTGAAGCCAGAGGTACAATAATAATGGTATATTTGGAAATGACACTCAACAACAGTACAGAAAAAAGGCAGCTCAACTGAATAGAGGCATCATACCTATGTATCAAATGAAAATAAAATGACCAATCTAATTCTGCCAACATCTTTACAACTCCCCCAATGTCTTGCCCCATTAACATCTGGTGATTGCTTCCTGCTCTCCCACTTCCATGCATTAAGGACTCCCTTTAAAAGTCTGTAATCAGGTTTAAGTTGAATGTAAGAATATAAAGGATGGGCCACCCCTGTATTATTGCACTCTCAGATTTTTGGAATGTACTGACTTTTGCTCATGCAGTAGTCTAAATGAAAAGTAATGCTTCAAAGTTCTAACATTCTGCTCAATGCAATTCTGACTGTCACCAATTGCTCTTTATAGATATTCAATGCTGAAGTTTGTAGCAAATGCCTGACTGGATTAAGGATTACACAGTATAAGCACATTCATGATATATTGTCACATAATTTGCAGACATGGCATTGCATATTATGCTGACATTCTGATAGCCACATGTGTTCAACCTCTTCTAGCTTGCACTCTAGGGAAGTCTGTGCAATCATAAAACTGCCAGTGCTGCTGCTACTGCTGCTTCTGACATTCCTGACTGAATTGGATATAAAGTTGCTGTAGTGCCAGATGATTGCATTTCTGACCTCTTTGATGCTGTAATAGACAGTAAACTGCCTCAGACTCATGACCAACCATGTAGGTTACTTAGAAGGCAGAATAGTTTAACACAAGTGTTACATTCTTTGCTGCAGTTATACTAGTGCTGACGCCTAACTGTATCTTTCAGTCTGGTTATGAGTGATCTCCTTGACCTGCTTGATCATTCATGAAGGCAACAGAGAAAACTTCGGTAAGGCATTTGTTGAAACAACCATAGGCTTCTGTGCTTTTACATCTTCAGGAGGCAGGGGAAGGCTAGTTGAGTACATGAAGATAAAGGCAGCTTATGTATAGAAGGGTGTCTATTTCGGTCAGATGACTTTATGGCTTCATGACATAAACATACTTTTAGAGGAACGCCAGACTGCAGATTTGGAAACTTGGATTGGTGAGAAGCTCAGAGTCTGATACAGCACAGATAAATGCATTTGTAAATTCTGGAAGCAGGTAAAACTAGGTTTTGTTTCTTATGCCACTGCAGTCGCACACTAAAAGGAAAGAAAAGTTTTCTATAATTGCATAGATAATGCATAAAGTATTATTACATGTGAGGAGTACTGGAGGGTTGTTCACCCCAGTGAAACCAAATCTAGCAAGACTTAACACAAAATGAAGTAAAGTTGCACATAATAGTCCTGAGTGGATTCTCAACAAATATCCCTCTGTACACCCTCTGGAATTTTTATGGTACTATCTAATACTGTCACACTTCACTTGCCTAGACCATTGCCAACCTACAATAATAAACACTGAACATTGAGCCATTAAGCATACCTGCACATTTTGCCTGCTGCCTCTTACTTCATGAAGTACCTTTCAGTGAGAAATGAGCGAGCAGAACCAGAAATGATCACAAAATCCAAAATTACACAAAGTACAAAGCACTATTCACAGTCCCCTCAATTTTATATCAACTGTTACTTTTAACACTGGTTATGCATACCAGTTTCTCAATATTAATTGGAGCTTGCAACTCATTTGTCCAGCTCTTAATATCTTTCAATATCTTTTTTCTTCTCCGAGAACATGGTATTTCATGAAGGCAACAGAGAAAACTTTGGTGAGGTATTTCTTGAAACAACCATCGGCTTCTGTCCTTTTACTGCTTCAGGAGGCAAGGGAAGGCAATTGCCCTCTACATCTCTTTATAGGTTATTAATAAATCTTTAATAAATGAATGAGTTAATAAATGCTTAGGTATCATTTGTTGAAGGTAGCACATACTGGAAGTTTGGGCATAGATTGCACATGAATTTTAACCCTTATTATAAATTAAAGCTCAAATGAATTAAATATAAATTAAAGAATATGGAATCTCAGGTGAAAAGCATGGGCCGGCTGTGCAGGACATCATTAATAAGTTAGGAAGAATAATATGGGTTCACGGATTGTTGGATGTAATGGAGAAGGGAGATTGAGGTAACAGATGGAGATCCTGAGAATCAAGTAGCAACAGGTTCTACTCACATCCTGGCTTGTGGATTTAACGTGGATCCCAGCTCCCCAGCAGTTTGGAAATTCTCAAGCTTCTATATCAATCCCTCCTGGCCTACAACTCCATCTATATCTCTGACTCCAGCTTGTAAGTAACTCTCAATATCATTTGGTCCACTGCTGATGATCATGTCTTTTACCTCTGAAGTCAGTTCTCTGAAACTGTCTTCCTAAGCCTCCACCTCTTACCTTTCTTCTCTTCCTTTGATCAAGCGCTTGGTCACTTAATACCTCCTTCTTTGCTTTTCCTTTGTCAATAATACTATTTTGGGGTTTGAACAATAGGAGTATTATTCTTGTGGCTTTGAGGGCATAAAGATCCCCACAACTATGTAGAATAGTCTGGGAGACATCATGGTCATTTTCTGGTGCTAGGCCATGGATTGCCACAGTTATTAGGTTTAAAATTAAATCAGCAGATGCTATTAAACTGGAAGATGGGAAATAGACAATAGACAATAGGTGCAGGGGTAGGCCATTCTGCCCTTCGAGCCTGCACCACCATTCAATATGATCATGGCTGATCATTCCTAATCAGTATCCTGTTCCTGCCTTATCTCCATAACCCTTGATTCCACAATCCTTGAGAGCTCTATCCAACTCTTTCTTAAATGAATCCAGAGACTGGGCCTCCACTGCCCTCTGGGGAAGAGCATTCCACACAGCCACCACTCTCTGGGTGAAGAAGTTTCTCCTCATCTCTGTCCTAAATGGTCTACCCTGTATTTTTAAGCTGTGTCCTCTGGTTCGGCACTCACCCATCAGCGGAAGCATGTTTCCTGCCTCCAGAGTGTCCAATCCTTTAATAACCTTATATGTCTCAATCAGATCCTCTCTCAGTCTTCTAAACTCAAGGGTATACAAGCCCAGTCGCTCCAGTCTTTCAGTGTAAGGCAATCCCACCATTCCAGGAATTGACCTCGTGAACCTATGCTGCACTCCCTCAATAGCCAGAATGTCTTTCCTCAAATTTGGAGACCAGAACTGCACACAGTACTCCAGGTGTGGTCTCACCAGGGCCCTGTACAGCTGCAGAAGAACCTCTTTGCTTCTATACTTAATCCCTCTTGTTATGAAAGCCAGCATGCTATTAGCCTTCTTCACTACCTGCTGTACCTGCATGCTTACCTTCATTGACTGGTGTACAAGAACACCCAGACCTCTCTGTACTGCCCCTTTACCTAAATTGATTCCATTTAGGTAGTAATCTGCCTTCCTGTTCTTGCCACCAAAGTAGATAACCATACATTTATCCACATTAAACTGCATCTGCCATGCATCTGCCCACTCACCTAACTTGTCCAGGTCACCCTGTAATCTCTTAACATCCTCATCACATTTCACCCTGCCACCCAGCTTAGTATCATCAGCAAATTTGCTAATGTTATTGCTAATACCATCTTCTATATCATTAACATATATTGTAAAAAGCTGTGGTCCCAGTACTGATCCCTATGGTACCCCACTGGTCACTGCTTGCCATTCCGAAATGGAGCCGTTTATCACTACTCTTTGTTTCCTATCAGCCAACCAACTTTCAATCTAAATTAGTACTTTGCCCCCAATACCATGCACCCTAAGTTTGCTCACTAACCTCCTATGTGGGACTTTATCAAAAGATGAAGTCCAGGTACACTACATCTACTGGATCTCCCTCGTCCATCTTCAGAGTTACATCCTCAAAAAATTCCAGAAGATTAATCAAGCATGATTTCCCCTTCATAAATCTATGCTGACTCTGACCTATCCTGTTACTACTATGCAGATGTGTCGTAATTTCATCCTTGATAATAGACTCCAGCATCTTTCCCACCACTGAGATCAGACTAACTGGTCTATAATTTCCTGCTTTCTCTCTCCCACCTTTCTTAAAAAGTGGTACAACATTAGCCACCCTCCAATCCACAGGAACTGATCCCGAATCTATTGAACTCTGGAAAATAATCACCAACGCATCCACGATTTCTCGAGCCACCTCCTTCAGTACCCTGGGATGTAGACCATCAGGCCCCGGGGACTTATCAAACTTCAGACCTAACAGTCTCTCCAACACCAATTCCTGGCAAATATAAATTCCCTTAAGTTCAGGTCCTTCAGCCACTGTTACCTCAGGGAGATTGCTTGTGTCTTCCCCAGTGAACACAGATCTGAAGTACCAATTCAATTCTTCTGCCATTTCTTTGTTCCCCGTAATATATTCCCCTGTTTCTGTCTTCAAGGGCCCAATTTTGGTCTTAACCATTTTTTTGCCTTTCACATACCTAAAAAAACTTTTACTATCCTCCTTTATATTATTGGCCAGTTTACCTTCATACCTCATTTTTTCTCTGCGTATTTCCTTCTTAGTAATCCTCTGTTGTTCTTTAAAAGCTTCCCAGTCCTCCATTTTCCCACTTATCTTTGCTATGTTATACTTTTTCTCTTTTAACTTTATGTGTTTCTTAATGTCCCTCATCAGCCACGGCCACCCATGTCTCCTCCGAGGATCTTTCTTCCTTTTTTGAATGAACTGATCCTGCAACTTCTGCATTATACACAGAAATATCTGCCATTGTTCCTCCACTGTCATCCCTGCTAAGGTATTGCACCATTGAACTTTGGCCAGCTCCTCCCTCATAGCTCCATAGTTCCCTTTATTCAACAGAAATATTGTCACTTCCGATTGTACCCTCTCCCTCTCAAATTGCAGATTGAAGCTTATTGTATTATGGTCACTACTTCCCAATGGCTCCTTCACTTCAAGGTCCCTGACCAATTCTGGTTCGTTGCACAATACCAGATCCAGAATTGCCTTTTCCTGGTCGGCTCCAGCACCAGCTGTTCTAAGAATCCATCTCTGAGGCACTCCACAAAGTCTCTTTCTTGGGGTCCAATACCATCCTGATTCTCCAGTCTACCTGCATGTTGAAATCCCCCATAACAACTGTAGTAACATCTTTGCGACAGGCCAATTTCAGCTCCTGATTCAACTTACATCCGACATCCAGACTACTGTTTGGGGGCCTGTAGATAACTTCCAAAAGGGGCTTTTTACCCTTAGTATTTCTCAGCTCTATCCACACTAACTCTACATCCCCTGATTCTAGGACCCCCGCACAAGGGACTGAATATCATCCCTTACCAACATGGCCACCCCCACCCCCTCTGCCCATCAGTCTGTCCTTACGATAGCATGTGTAGCCTTGAATATTCATTTCCCAGACCCTGTCCACTTGAAGCCACGTCTCAGTTATCCCCACAATATCGTATCTGCCAATTTCCAAAAGAGCCTCAAGCTCATCCATCTTATTTCTAATGCTTTGTGCATTCATGTATAGTATTTTTAATTTATTACTGCCTTCACCCTTCCCATCAACTCCTATTTCACTCAACCTTACAGCATGATCCCTTTCTGAGTTTTCTGCCTCATTGATACAGTTGTCTTTCTTGATTTCCCTTTACTAACTTTCCCTTCAATTTCCTTCTTAAACATCCAGTTTGTCCCCTTCTCCCTGCTACATAGTTTAAACGTAGCTGTGTTGCAGTCGCAAACCTGGCTGCCAGAATGCTGGTCCCTAACCTATTAAGGTGCAAACCGTCTCTCTTGTAGAATTTATGCTTACCACAAAATATACCCCAGTGATCCAAGAATTTAAATCCTTGCTTCCTGCACCAGTTCCCCAGCCACACGTTCAAGTCCATTATCTCCCTGTTTCTGGCTTCACCAGCCCAAGGAATGGAAGCAAACCGGAGATAACCACCTTGGAAGTCCTGCTTTTCAGCCTTCTTCCTAGTTCTCTGAAGTCCCGCTGTAGTATGTTCCACAGTGTCCACACTAATGGGAAAGGGCAATCCCAGTTGGATAAATGCACATGGATAGTTTACATTATACTTTGAAGCTTGGGAATGCATAATGGAAGATATTGATAGGAAACATGAGCAAACAAACTTTTTAGTATATATTGTTAAATATGGATAGCTAGTGAATTATAAGTGAATAAAAAGGTTAAATATTGAGTTGATGATGTGAAATTCCAACAGTAAATGAACTCAAACCTTTAATTCACTTTTTTAAATTCAGTTTTTAATGCAGTAACATATTAAAGTTAGTACTGTAATAGGCAAAGACATTTTTGTATAATTGTTGAGTCTCTAGCTAATATCACATTGAGTTATTTCAACCTGCTTTAGAATAATAACCCAATTCAGAATTTCTCCAGTCCACCTAAGTGCAGCAATTTTATTTAATTGCCTACTGTCTGATTGGGTTTTGTGACTGAGTTATTTCAATAGAAAAAAAACGAACACAGCAGGAACTAATTGTGAAAATAATGGCAATTTTAAGCAGTGTTCTAAGTAATGATACTTACTTTAGCCAAAGCCTCTATGTAACATGATCAACTGTCCTTTTAGCACCCACAACATTGGCTATTACAAAGTTGTTTTTAGACTGATATCAACTGTTGAAGTTCCTTTCCTCTGGTGCAGACAGAATACTTGTAATGCTTGGGCAATTGATTCATATTCTATGTTTGATTATACTTCATCAAGACAAACTGTTTTATTTGTATAACACCTTGAAGGTAAACCATGCCCCCAAGCAGCTCATGCAAGCATAGCTAGAAAAATATTGTGTCACAAAGCATGCAAGTACTGAGGATACATTCATTCATTCATTCTTTTCAGAGAGATTTGTTAATAGAATGATGCCCAGCAATTCCTTAATGCCTTCTGCAAAAGGGAAATGAATCAACCTAGTCAGCATACACCCTCGCCCAAACTCTACAATCGGTGGGATGTGAGACAGTGATCCACTCCACCCACCTGGCCTACCAAGAGAGACATAACTGGTGAATCACTCCAATCTTCTTCCCCACAATGTTACCCAAGTGGTTATGACCAAGCCACCACACTCATTGTACATCAATATAATAACAATATAGCAAAAGGCATGTGAATGCAGCTTTACCTCACTAAATCAGTAACGGCTTAAAAAACAAATGTACCATCTGCCAATATTAGGGTTGTTCCTAATGAAGCATACATATGTACCAATGTGCAGCCATGTAAAAAAGCAACTAAGAGACAGAAAAATATAGATAAATATCTGTATATTCTTTAATACACGGTCCAACTTAAAACACTATATCTTTAACACAGAAAAATAACAAAATCTACCTTGCTTCTCTGATGGTCTAATAACTAAAAGCCATACCTTAGATAGTATTAAGCCACACGAAGCCTCACAGGCACAATTCCCAATATGAGTTGGTGATCTCAAGTATGCAGCAGTTCAGTTGTTATGACTGACCTTAGGCTATAAAAGGGAGACATCCACCAGATTTTCCACTCCTGATTACCATGCACTGACCTCTACTGGAAAGTGCATATGTGTGGCAATTAAATGAGACCTGAATCAGGTTCAGCTGTAATTTCTTCAAAAGTCAAATAACCAGGGGATAGACAAGGAATAGTCACTTGAGGGAGGTGTCAGGGAGGGATCTATTCACATTTGTACAATCATAGCCAAGTAATAGTCAGTATTCTGAAGAAAAATGAATACTAGAAAGAAAATATGCTGGTATACACCGACATAACAGACCAAAATGCTAACGATGAGATCTTATCAAGCATCTTTCAAAAGCTAAACTTCTCTACTACCTGGTGAGTTTTATAATATTGACATCACAGGAAACTAATTCCAAGCAGTCTGCTCAATATTCTCAATGATTTTCAAATTAATACCGTGTTGTTCTTTTCTATGTCAATATTACCATGTGGACAACCCTGAATAGATATTTACAGTGGAATTGCATGCTTATCAGAACAGATTTGCATATGTGCAGTTCTTATTTAAGCCCAATTAGAATTTGGGATGCAGATGTTTATTTTAAGCTGGCTTCATCATAAACATAAATGAGATGAGTCTCTCTCTTGCTCTGAGTGCTGGCATGTTCAATGATTTGTCACACCCTGGAACAGCTCATTATTCTTAAAGCTCCTTTCATTCGCCTCTAATCTGCATAAAACTCCCACTTGGCAATCCTGCTGATTTTCCCCATCTCTGTTATAAACCCCTAGTCGCAGCTTCAGATAATGACTTTGCATCAGTTTTGAGCCTGAACAGGAGGGCTTGTGAAAGGATGTCACAAACAAAAAATGAAAAAAAAAACTTTTCAAACAGTGGTTCAAAGGGTATTCATAAAATAATGAAAATAGCATGGAATTATCTATTTAATATCAAACCAACTATAAAAATAATAATGCATTGATTTTCTTTTAGTTAGCAAATGATGACTGTGTTTATTCACTGGGCTGGTTTGTGGTTAACATTTCGTTGCCATCATTTATGACTGATTAACATTTAAATTGTATTCAACATTTTTAGTTATTTTTTGTAACCTTTCTGTTGAAATTCACCTTCCATTACTTACCTAGTTCCCATTTACATCATATTGAATTAATTAGTTCTCTTTAAATACTTCAATAATTACCTTTGAAGATTAAATTGTCCTGATTTATTCAAGTATATTGTTGTTTCTGCAAAACTTGGCTAAGTTTCCATATTTTTATACCATAACTACTCATACCTGCAACAAATACCTACTATCAGATATAATGTATATGTAACAACTCACTAAAGCAAGTATTATGTTTTCATTTATCCATATGGAATAGAAATTCACATTTTATATATAGCTTTGCATACCCCTTCAGCGTTAGGCAGGCAAATCTAAAGAGGATTATACATTTATATTACTGGTTCAATTTTCAATTGCAATACCAAACATATACATTTTTTAAAATTTAAATTCTGCATTCTTCCAGTTCCAATTAAAGTACTGCTCAACAGTTTATTACAATCTTATATCTGACAGATACACACTGGAAGATTACGGGCACAAAAGATATCGCTCGTGCGATTATTTTATCATGTTTTGAATTATTTGTGGTTATTTGTTTTTTCTCTCTTTTTGCATGGCAATTTTCGTGCATCTTTCTGAGGTGGGTGTCTGCCCAGCCTAGGTGGTGAAGTTGGCGGGCTTCGCTTGGAGCTGTCCACGCTCCGTGGTGCTGAACATGCTCCGCTCTGTCTGTGTGGATGTCTAGCGCTGCCCAGTGGAAATATCAGCAATTCGGTTGTCGTGTTGCAACCCCTTTTCTCCCCAGCGCAACTACTTTGCTTTCCCTAGTCTTTTCAGTGAATAAATCGTATTAATAAATTAGGAGGCGCAGCCCTACCCGGAGCCCGTCAGAATTGTTTTATTTTTAAAATAGGTGAACAGTCAAACGCAAATTTAAAAAAATCAAACCTCTCAGTTGCAAATGGATTCATCAAATGCGATCTTACCACAAGCGTTTTAGCAACATGGTGAATACTGTTAGCATTCGCTTCTTATACAGCCGTGTCTTTGCAACCCAAAAGGAGAGAGACCATTTTTTTCTGTCCCAGACAGTTTCAAAGAATATTAAGATCCCATGTCAAGCTTCGCAGGAGACGCCTGGTATTCATTCTCAAACAAGTAATTCCCAAAGCGCTGTTCCTTCTCTGCCCATTGCTTAGAAATAATACAGATTTCCCCCAACCCTGGCTGGAGCCTGTGTCTTGACACCGATGAGAGAAGGTGAGCTCAAAACTGGAGAGGAAGAGAGATCAGGACGCAAGAGAAGTGAGCTGGCAATGTTTTTGGAGCAGCCTCCTTCCGTATGCCCGGCTTCCAGAGCCGCTCAAGGTAATGATGAGCATTCCCAGGGACTGAGAAAAGAGCCCTGTCTGGCTCCAGCTGACGTCAGTTCAGCCACCCCCCTCCCCCCTCCCCCCACCCGTTCATTACAAAAAAACAAAGGTGTCAGCCCATACACACACTGGACCAATGCTTAACACGTTAATGGATTGTATTAACCTATTGCTAGCTGTTGCAGCGCTGAAACTTGGAGAATGCCAATATCACCCCTGCTGTGTACCAGCTCCTGAGCGACACAGTACAGGCGGCACTCGATGCCCAGTGTTATTTCTCAGAAAATTAAGAGCTACGCAGAAACTGCATCACCTACTTTGCACTTCCATTTAATCCTCAAACTTGGATCAAGAAGGCATAGAAATAGAAATTGCTGGAAAAGCTCAGCAGGTCTGACAGCATCTGTGGAGGGAAGTCAGAGTTAATGTTTCGGCTCCACTGACCCTTCCTCAGCGCTGTATAAAGGTGGGTTTACATTCTCTCTCCCACACAAAGGTAATGACCGGCAAGTCGAACGTACAGCGAATCAATGATTGTCATTGACAGGAAGACCCTCTCCATCCACACACTCCCATTGTTCAAACTATTGGGCATGAGCGTGCCTTAACATTTGCAGGAATTGTGTTTGTGACCGTCATCTGGTTAAGCGAAAGAAGAGATTAAGCATGAAGAGTGAAGCAATTCACAAAGTGTGGAAGTCAAAAAGAGACGCCGTTGCCTCTCACAGGGTTCCCTCCGTTCTCTGCAACTTTCCTCGGTGCAAAAAGGGAAAATAAAACAGTTGCCAAACCAAAGCCAGGCGCAAGGACAGACATTAACCCTTCGTATAAGTCTATTGCAATGAACTTGACGACGCTGTCCTTAAACTTGGCTGGCCTTCCAATGATTAACCCTTTGTTGAACAGGGGCGGCGATTTTGAAAGTGAAGGTATCTGGCTCACAGTTATAGCTGGTGTGATGGGCGTATCACGGGGCTTGCCATGGTTATAAAAACGATGGGGCAATAGAGTAAAGCCGAGAATGAACTTTGCTAGATCGAGTGCACCCCAATCGTCTGTCTACGTATTTAAAAAAGTATTAACTCTTTCGGGATCCCTGCCATAACAAAATCATTGCAACATTTAGTCGCTTTACAGATTCCTTGCAAATGACTGGAGTTGGATTGTTTTTTTTTCTTGTAAACAAAATAGGAGCCCGCACCAAAACAGTAACTGGGATGTCAACTCATTCATGCTAATGGGACCCGAGCGATTCATTCCTGATGAATGTTTCCTGGTTAAGCGGATCATTGCAATCCACAGTTAAACATAATAATTCCAGGGAATAGTGTTAGCAACGTCTCCTATGACTGGGTTATGGTTTAATGTGTAGCTGCAAATTGTACTGTCCAGATGCAATTAGCAGGGAATGTCATTAGCCGCCCCAGCGGTGACTTTTCAAACTGGGGTGTGGAAATCAAATCACTCCATTGCTCACGCGATGTGCTTGTCCGACAAATACATTATTTGGTTACGTTGCAGTCCGTGGTGTTCTTCTCTGTGTGAAGTTCAATGTGAAAATAAAACGTTAAACCGTTAGCATTGGAGGGACACAGTCCACAGAAGTCACTGCTCATTAACTGAAAACTGAGGCTTCCACCCATGTCCAAACAGTAAGGTATGAGACACGCTTGCTATATCATTTCTCCGTTTGGCAAGCTGCATACAAAGATTGAAAATGCCGGGGAAGGGGGGTGAGGGGTGGGCGGGGGGGTGAGGGGTGCATTTCAAGTTAAAGCAAAAGCAGAAAAAAAACAATCCGGTGCTGGAAGGAGAGATGTTACTGTCCCCGGATTAACCCATATTTTCTCAGAAGTAGTGATATGGTCATATGGACTGCCCATGAAGTGAATCAGTTTTGTGATGCCTGGGGATTATTGTGCTAAACTGGCACCAGCCTTCTCGGTTTTCCTGTGTGTGTGAGCGTCTGTCGCCCCTTCCCGGTCCTCCCCAGAGTGTAATGGTGTGCAGGAGCTCTCCTGGTTTAACGCGGAGAGGGTGGTGACTCCAAGAACCCCCCCGCCCCCGGATCAATCCCTCAGCTGGATATACGTACACAGTAGCAGTACGCATAACCACAAGCGAAAACCAACCGGATTCTTAAAACCATCCCTAATCTGATTGAGAAAACTGCCCGTAAAATCCAACCTGATGCAATGCAACTTGTTGCATTGATCTGACCTGACACAGAGAGAATGTTGAATTGCTGCTGTGTGTAACATTAATGCTGGCGCACCTTGATAAAATTAACCATTCCTGTTTTGAGGAAGGGTCACCGGACCCGAAACGTTAACTCTGATTTCTCTCTACAGATGCTGCCAGACCTGCTGAGCTCTTTCCATCCATCTTTGTGTTTGTTAACCTTAACCGTGCCGGCTGACAGTGCACACCAGCGCCTCCCTCTTGTCAACGACATTCGGGCTGTGATTTCCCTCAGGGTGAACGTAGGTCAGAGGTGGGAGACGATTATATTAGATTCACGCTCACAGCTGGATTGGGAAGTTTCCCAGGGCACAATTCCAGCCGTGGTTTCACAGCAATAAGGATCCACCCGTTCGCCCCCACTGTTCCTGACAGAGTCTGAAACTGTAAAGCTGAGAATCTACTCCCCACAGCAGCTCCGGGCTGCTGAAACCCACAGCAAGCATGGCTCCTGCTAACCAGGCTTTGAAGAGCTACAGAGTTGCAATGTTAGCCAGTTAGGGAATTGCCGGTGGAATTTTAGTATGCATTTTAGGAAAGGCTACCTGCAGTAGTGTCTTCTTAAACCTCCAGCGTCATGACAACATCGCGCACACATGTGAGCCAGGACGAGTTACAAGCCAGGAAGGGGAAATTCAGAATAAAGCGGTTTCCCCAAAACCCTAAACGACCGAGGGAGCAAATTGCTCTGAGTTGCTGAGACCTACAGTTCCCCCTCGGGTCGCTACTCCCCTGAGAATTTGGTTAGCTTCACTGTGAATCTTTGTAACATGCGCACAGGGTTAATTCAGGCAGGCAGTGTTTGAATGGACTTGTTTACATCGAGAAGTGTGTAAACGGTCCATTTCAAAGCAGCACCACCTTTGCTTTGCTCTGTATCCATTTCAAATGGGAATTGTAATACAAAAGCAATTTTATGTTTGTCAATATTAACAATCTCTATTTATTTTCTGATGACTTGAACATTATAATCGTATCACAGGCCATAACTTGCGCCAGGAAGTGATGATTTACTATTAAAGGATTACTGTGATCTTTCACAAAACTCAATCACAAAGGAGGAAACTTGAGCAGCATTCTGTGAATACATTAACAATCTACTCCCTCTTTCAATCTATATTGCTGGTAACAATCCCTTGTAGCTGATCTGTGGTGTTTAATAGGTCAAACGCACAAAACTTTGGCGAGACCCATTTAATTCAGTGATATTACACAGGGTTGGATTACTCTGGAGTACAGTTGTCTGTGGTTTGACCACAAGCATCAGAATTAAAGAATCTAAGATACATACAGTACACTAATTGAATCTTAATGTTATAGGAAAACACAGACCACAAAGTCGGAAAAGGAAAGATGGCTGACAGCTTATATTGAGCGAATTTACTGAGACTCTTAGCAGAAATGATGTGGAAATGCCGGTGTTGGTTGTGGTTTCAAATAAACCTGTTGGACTATAACCCCGTGATTTTTGGCTCTTAGCAGAAAGCTAACGCATTTTAAGACTGATTAAGTTAAAAGAAGGTGGTATACCATAGAGAAAGGAAGAGTTGGGATCAGTGGGTATAGAGTTATACAGCATAGACCAGATATCCTAAATATATCTAGCCCCATTTTCCAGCGTGGGGTAATGTAAGGTATCATTTGAACTTCAGCCCTAGCCAGTGCAGCATGTCTCTCCCAGACTGGCAAATGAATGACCAGTGAAAAGCAATCATCCATGGAATTTCCAATTCTTTCCCTCTTCCAGGACTCCAGCTCTGAGATTTTCATAATTCCCCAGTATTCTATTCAAGTGGCTCCAATATTCTGCATATGGATAATATCTCTTTATGAAGGTTCCCAGCACCTACATAAGGCCTGAAATTGGGGGTATTGAACTGATGAACGCCGAATAATTCATACATATTACTATTTTTCCAGTGACATTAATTCATATAAAGGTGATGAACTCCTGCAATAACATTTGGGCCAATGAATGCATTAATTATTCATCAATAAATATCTTCGCCAATAATTTAAGGTTATAATCACGTCCCAAAGTTAAACTAAGTTAACGTTGAAGCATAGAATGAAGGATGAAAAAATACTTTTAAAAATAAAAATTGTGTTTCTTTGGGAAAAGCTCTTTTAAAAATGCTCACCCCCTTAAAAATTAGTGTAGCTGGACTAACAATGCAAGACTAGATGGTATATGTTAGTGCAATACCACAGAGGGCTTTATGTGCTAGATCTCAGCAGTGCCCCCTTTTTTTTTAATATTTCCCTTCTCTGAGTTGCTCTGGGTCTCTGTCATTCCTATTCTTATGTTTTCAGAAAATTTTTCTCCCTATTTCTCTCTGTTTTACTTTCATTCTGTCATTTCGTTCTGAGGAGGGATATTAAAAAAAAACACACTGAATAAATTTTTTTTAAAGCAGACAGGCAGTTTACAATCGCTGGGCTGGATCATGATCTCATAATTTTCCCTGACAGTGTTTGGCTGACATAGGTAGATTTTGTTTTAGTTGGGCTGTGATCCTCTATGCTACCCCCACAGATTGCTAAATATAACAAATCTTGCTGTTGAATGCAACAGGAAACTTACTGAATTTATAATTGGACTCAATGAATCATTATGACTTTAAAGAATATTTGGGAGAATCTGGAGACATCTAACGGCACAAAATTACTGTTGTTTTCAAGAAAATATTCAATTTCTCTGGGACATAAGTTCACAAGGAATGATGCACCATTGGTACCAACAATCCTTGGAAGCAGTTCTACAGACTGAATCTCTCTGGAATACAATTTCACAAGCAATAATTCTCTCTGGAATACTTTCACAAATGCTGACTTCCTGGATTTCACTGAAAGGAAGATAAAACCTTGTATTCACATAGCACCTGTCAAAACCAGAGAATGTCCCAAGCTTCTACACAGCCAGTCAATTACATCTGACATGTAACTTGTCCTGTAATTAAGGAATGAGGAGGCAATGACCTTGTGGTATTATGACTGGGCTATTAATCCAGACACCCCAGGTCTAGGTACCTGGATTTGAATCCTGTCATAGTAGATGGTTGAATTTGGATTGCAATAAAAATTGGAATTAAGAATCTGATGATGACCATAAGACTCATGTTGAATGTCAGGAAAGCCTATTTAGTTCTCTAATGCCCTTAATGGAAGGAGACAGCCATCAATACTTGGTCTGGCCTACATGTGACTCAAGACCCACAGCAATGTTGTTGGTTGTTAACTGCCAACGCTGCAAAGTTAGGAACAGGCAATGGATACTGGCTTAGCCAGTGATGCCCACATCATAAAAATTGAGGCAATGTGCCAGATAATTGCATACTGCAAGGTTCCATGGGAAATAATGATTCAATATCCAGTTTTTTTATAATTAGAATTAGATTTTATTGTCTCATGTACTAAAGTACAAAAATACAGGAGTACAGAGAGAAGTGTACAATGTTGCCATATAGGGTACAAAGTACTCCAGTGCAAATCTTAGGTTATAGCATAAATTAGGTACCAAGATAGAGAAATTAAGAAACAAGATAAAAGGTCTATATTATAGTTATTCATTGTATAAATTGGGAAAATAAAGGAATAAAGTTTAAAGGTTGACATTACGGTCCTTCTGTAGCCTGCAGTTGCTCTATGCTGGGGGCTTTCCACATGTGGTCTCACTCTCCCCTGCACTGGGCTGACCCCAGCTGAGCTCGTAAGCCACTGACTGCCATCCTTGAAAGACTGACCACTTCTCTCTTAGCTCCCAGGCTGCTGACCGCCAGCTGCCCCATTCTGGTATTTAGGAAGATCCACAGTTCTTTTAGGAACAGTCATTCTTGGCACTCAACAGTAATGGAGATGACGTTATAAAACAAGGTCAGGAAGCTGTGTGACTTGGAGGGAAACTTGTAGATGGTGCTGTTGAGGAAAATCAAGGCGATTCCCTGCTCTTGTTTGAAATGTCCCTTTACATCCACCTGAGAGGGGATTAGATTAGATTACTTACAGTGTGGAAACAGGCCCTTCGGCCCAACAAGTCCACACCGCCCCGCCGAAGCGCAACCAACCCAGATCCATTCCCCTACATTTAACCCTTCACCTTACACTACGGGCAATCTAGCATGGCCAATTCACCTGACCTGCACATCTTTGGACTGTGGGAGGAAACCGGAGCACCCGGAGGAAACCCACGCAGACACGGGGAGAACGTGCAAACTCCACACAGTCAGTCGCGTGAGGCTGGAATTGAACCCGGGTCTCTGGCGCTGTGAGGCAGCAGTGCTAAGCACTGTGCCACCGTGCCGCCCACGGGAGGTAGGATCTCAGCTTAACATCTCACCCTCCAAGTACAGATTCCCTTTAGGATACAGCCCCATGGATGTACTTGCTACGAGTGCCAGTCCTGTGCAAAATCACCTATTAGATTCCATTGTTCTGCTTGGCTGAGAGTTCAGAACTGCTGATGCTGTCCTATACCTGCTGCCCTCCTCTGTGCAATTGAAGAATACCATTAGTCAAAATCTGCTTCGTGCTGTCTAATGGACAGAATGGTACAAACCTTAGTGCACTTTTGAATGATATGATGCTGTATCCCATTCCAGTTTTTAGTGACGGCACGTTTTCCTTCATTCATCCAGCTGAAATACCATTGCTTTTTTTTCAAGAAAGAAATTCTGAAATGATTCCTAGCACTCTTTTTATTTCGCGAAGGCATATATGTGATTTTCTCCCACATAATTGATAAGACACGTGTACTTTGAAGTCACCAAACAACCTTTCTTGAAGATAAAATGCAGAAATCACATTTGAGCAAATCATTAAATATATGCGGGAATAAGAAGAAATTGTTCCCAGTGCCAGTATGTTACTCACAAGAGGTGAGAAAGTTGCAGTAATTGACAAAAGAATCAGAGGTGACAGTAGAGCCATTTTTCTTCCACAGAGTGCGTTGTTATGATCTGAAATGCAATGCCCAAAAGGCAAGTGAAATCAGATTCAAAAATATAATTCAAAATAGAAGTAGGAAAATAATACGTGAAAGGGAATGAAAGTTCACAGCTATGGGAAAAGATCAGGCAAATGGAATTCATTGAAAATCTCTATCAAAGTCTGGTCACTATACAATGAATAGTCTCTTTCTGTGTAGCTTTATTTTACAATTCTGCATTGAGGCGGCAGTGTGTGTTTCCAACAAGTTCAATCTTCTCCATTGTTAAGCAGGTGAAAGGTTCGAGTCCATAATAACAGAAACTGCCAAGATTGAAGAGAATCAAACACGGAGAATGCTGGAGAAATGCAACAAGTCTGGCAGCATCAGTGGAGAGTGAAACAGAGTTAAAGTTTCGAGTCTGGTATGACTTCTTCAGAACTGTATCAAAACTTTTCCTCTATTTCTATCTCCAGACTTACTGCCAGACCTGCTGAGTTTCTCCAGCATTCTTGATTAGTTTCAGATATCCCAACATCTACAGTATTTTGACTTTATGCGAACATTGAAGAGATTAACAGCCAAGAAGAGAAAAAGATACAAGTAAAATTGCCATATTATCATTTCTTGCCTGACAGGAATTTGACAGAACATCGCCCACGTGGCACTAAGTACTCCATGACTATCAGTAATTTTGGCGACTTCAATCTACAAATTGACTGGGCAAACTGAAGTAACACTAAAACTGTGGATGATAAATTGTTGGAATTGTTAGGAAAGAAGAGAACTGGAAGCTGCAGGAGACATCTTTATTCAGGAACTGGATGAATTTGAAATAAAAATCACATAGCAACATCGCAAGTAAGCTAATTGCTTGATGAGAAACTGCTGTTCAAAAGTCTTTTTTTACTTATGCAAAGGGAAGTGGACATTACCAGCTAATTGTGCTGGAGAGGATGGTGGTGAGCTATTTTAATGCCACATTATAGTCCCCAAGGCTGAGGAAGATTCGCAGTTCTTTCAGGGAGTGTCATTCATAACACTCAACAGTAATGGAAATGACGTTACAAAACGAGGTCAGGAAGGTATGTGACTTGGAGGGGAATTTGTAGATGGTGGTGTTTCCGTGTACCTGCTGCCCTTATCCTTTTAGATGGTAAAGATCATGAGTTTGGAAGGTACAATTAAAGGAAATTGGTGGCGCATTAGTGCACCTTGTACATGGTCTGGAATGCTGCTACTGCACATCGCTGGTGAAGCAAGTGAATGTTGAAGGTGGTGGATGGGATGCCAGTTGATTTGACTGCTTTGTCCTGGATGTGTCAAACTTCGTGAATGTTTTTGGAACTGTAACCATCCAGGCAAATTGGGGATATTCCATCATACTCCTAACTTTTGCCTTATAAATAGTGCATAGGCTTTGGTGAGACAGGAAGTGAGTTACTTCCTGCAGGATTCCTAGCTTCTGATCTATTCTTGTAGTCACAGTGTGTATATGGCTAGTCTAGTTCAGTTTCTGGTCAATGGTAATCTCCCAGATATTGACAGTGGGTAGGTAATGCCACTGATTCTTAAGGAATGGTGGTTAAATTCACTCTTGGTGGAGATGGGCATTGCTTGGCATTTACGTGGTCTGAATGTTACTTGGCATTTATCAGCCCAAACCTGGGTATTGTTCAGGTCTTGCTGTATACAGATAATGACTTCCATGTCTGAGGTGTCATGAATGGTGCTGGCAATTATGTAATCATCAGCAAACAGCTCGACTTCTGATACTGTGGTGGAGGGAAGATCATTGATCAAGAAGCTGGAGATAATTGGACATGGGTGCTACTTTGAGGAACACCTACAATAATATCCTAAAGGAACTTCACTAAAATGTCTTTAAATAGCTGATTTTTTTCAAAAGAGAGGCAGCTATTTAGATTCATATAAGATACTCGAGCAATAGGGAAGTAAAGTCAAGGTGAATTACAATTAAATAATATAACTAAATCAAGTTTCATGAAAGTATAGTTGAAACATGATGGGGCAGCTCAGGATGCATGTCATATAATATATGGGAAGTGGTGATATTGATGACCCATATGTACTGGAAATATCATCAGATGCAGGAACTTGAACTCCAGGTTTCTGACCCCACGTAGCAACTGCAATCATCGTGGTGCATCTCTGGGATTTAGAGTTACATAGTCACACTGTGTGCAGAAGTGCATGAATGCACAAAGTTTTTTCTAAATTCATTCATGGGCTATGTGGATGTCACAGGCTAGGCCAGCATTTGTTGCCCATCCCTAATTGCCTATTGGACAGCGAAGAACAACCACATTGCTGTGAGACTAGAGTCACATGTAGGTCAGGGCAGGTAAGTATGGTAGAAACAGATGGTTTTTTTTAACTGCAATCAGCAATGGTTTCATGGTCGCCATTAGATGACACTTAAGTCCAGAGTTGTTGTAAAATTCAAATGCCACCATCTGCCATAGCAGGATTCGAATCCTGGTCCACAGAACATTACCTGGATGTTGGATTAGTAATGTAGTGATAATGCCACTAGTCCATTGCCTTATCCCTACAGTGTGATTGGCCATCCAAGAGAACAAGGCAGCTACAGCCAGGGACCCCTGGAGTTCTGCTTGCTAATCAGGTTTCCATTCTGGATTCTAGTGAAGACATTAGTTCTTTGGAGAGGTGCAGTCAAAGCCATGTTCTTGGCATTGCAGGTGACTTTGCTGAACTAGAGGAGAGGAAGAGGAAAGGAAGAGAAGTAGAGATGAGGCTTTTCAGTTTTTGGGAACAGAGAGCTGTTCTAGCCATAGGTGTAACTCCAGATGGTGTGTTGTCTCTCTGGTGCAAGAGTCAAGGATGCTACAGAATAGACAAAAGCAGAGATTGCTGGAGAAAGTCAGCAGGTCTGGTAATATCTGCAGAGAGAAAAACAGAGTTAATAATTTGAGTCCAGTGACTCTTCTTCTGAACTGATATAGAGTAGCTTCAGGACATTCATTGGGGAGAGTAAGTAAACAGAAGTCTTAGTCCACTATGGTTCCAATGATTTAGGTAGGAAAGGGTGTGAGGTCCTGAAAGCATACTTTCAGGAACTAGGAAGAAGATGAAAACTCAGAACTAATAAAGCAATAATCTCAAAATTGTGTCCTGCCCTGTATACTAGCGTGCACAGAAATAGGAGAACCGAACAGTTGAACATATGCCTGAAAAGCTGGTGAATGGTTTCTGAGGCAATAGGACTGGTTCTGGGGCAAGTTGGACCTGTACAAGCTGCGCAGGACTGAGACACATATCTTTGCAAGGATGTTTGCTAGTGCTGTTAGGGAGGGTATAAACTTGACTAGACAGCAGATGGGAACCCAAGGGCCCATTCAGATATAACAATTTCAGAGCAGAGAAAATTAACGAGTGACCCCAAAGAAGAGACAACTCAAAGGTTAAGAAGGGGACAGCATAGAAGCTTGGTTCTGCATAAAGGTATATTTGTAAATGCAAACTGTAAAACAAATAAGATGAGCACAGAGATGGGCTTGTGATCGCATGGTTGTGTTAATGTAACTTTAGCTTAAAGTGAGGCAAAACTGGTAGCTCACCATCCCTGGATAGAAAATTTCCAGGCAGAATAGAAAGCAAGTATAAAAAAAGGAGGGGCTGTAACATTATTGGATAAGGAAGCAATAGCAGATGTGAAGAGGGCTGATACGCTAAATGAATCATCAAATGAAGCAACGTGGATTCAGCTCAGAAACAAAAAAAGGAGCAGTTACACTGCTGAGAGACCCAAATAATGAGAGGGAGGTAGAAGAGCAAACATGTAGACAAATCTCTCAATGCAAAACTATAGGACAATCCTTGTTCAATCTTTCAACGATCCAGGGAGCAACACAATGGCTCAGTGGTTCGCACTGCTGCCTCACAGTGCCAGGGACCTGGGTTTGATTCCACCCTCGGGCGACTGTCTGTGAGGAATTTGTACATTCTCCCCGTGTCTGCATGGGTTTCCTCAGGGTGCTCTGGTTTCCTCCAAATATATACAGGTTAGAGGGATTGGTCAAGCTAAGTTGCCCTTGATGTCCAGAGATGTGCAGGCTAGATGGGTGAGCCATGGGAAATGCAGGGTTTCAGGGATAGCAATGGGTCTGGATGGGATGCTCTTTGGAAGGTTGATGTGGACTCGATGGACCAAATGGCCTGCTTCTGTATTGTGGCATTTCTATGGTACCCAAATATCGGCTGGGATTGAAATATTGTGAAAGACAAAAAAGGCACAAAATTCTTGATCTGTATTCAAGAGAACCTTTTTTTAACTCTCACGTAACAGTCCCAATGACAGAAAATATTCTAACAGAGTCTTACAAAATGAAGTTGGGCAAGGGGATGGAAGTGTTAATGGGCAACCATTTTAGAGACATTATCATAATACAGCTATATTGAACCTCATTACGAAAAAAGAGAAAGACAGAAAAGAAGCAAACATTTCAAATTGAGAGAAGACTGATTTTACAAAGCTGTCGAGAATGGGGGGCTGGAGCGTGTGGGGGAGAGGGGTAATCTGGTGAAAGCAGACTGGATAAAGCCATTTGAAAGAAGCCAGGAAGGAAATGACAGATTAAATTAAGATAATTTTCAAAGGCTCTCTTAACATTGTTGACTCAGATAGCTCAGATGGCGGAATGATCAGTTCGTGATGCAGAGTGAGACCAACAGCATGGGTTCAATTTCCATACTGTTTGAAGTTACTATGGAGGAGTCTCCTTCTCAACCTTTCCTCTTGCCTGAAGTGTGGTGACCCTCAGGTTAAACCACCACCAGTTGTCTCTGTCTAAAGGGAAAGCAGCCTCGTGTGTGTGTGTGTGATAAGACTATGATGATGCTATCCTTATCAGAGGTCTATAAAAAAGAGTAACATTGGTCAAAAAGGATGCAAGGGATTAGCCAAATCTTGATGTGCTAGGAAACCTGACTTTCATAATCAACAAATTATTAGGATTCTGCAACACAGTATAAACCATCACTTAGAAAAGCATGAAGATCATTTCTTATTATGAACATTTTGAGAAAGGAACTAAGAGATTTGATGACATTGGTGCAGTGGATATTGTCTGCATGGGCTTTTTACATTCACAGGATGAGGGGATCAGTAGCTAGGCAGCATTTATTACTCATCCCTAATAGCCCAGAGGGCAGTTAAGAGTCAACCACATTCCTGTGAGTAAGGACAGCAGTTTCCTTCCCTAAAGGACATTAGTGAACCAGATAGATCTTTCCAACAATTGATTCATGGTTATCATTAGACTCTTAATTCCAGATATTTATTGAATCCAAATTGCATGACTTGCTGTGGCGAAATGTGAACCCAGGTCCCCAGAGCATTACCTGGGTTTCTGAGTTAACAGGCTGGAGATAATACCAAGGCCATTTCCTCCCCATTTCAGTAAAGCTTGAGACAAGATCATACAAGGCTGACAGGTCAGATATATAATAGCTCATGGGAATACTGGGGAATTTGGTGATTTGAATTCAAACTAGGCCCAGTTTCAAGAAACAAATGGTAATGATCGATGGATGTCTTTGTGCATGGAAAGCATGGAACACTGTGCATATTCCATATGGTGCATTTGCTGTTTGCTGAATCTATTAATAATTTGGACTTAAATGGGGAGGCATGATGGGAAACTCACAGATGATGCAACACTGCTCTGGTGTTGACAGTGACGAGGATGGCTGTCCACTCCAAAATAATGTGAATGTAAAGGAGGGCTATGTTGAAGTTACCATAGATATAGGTAATCACATGTACTTTACATTAGTCCTGCCAAAATTGCATAAACAATTTAGGACTAACAGACTAATAAAGGCCTGGGTCACCAAATGCAGAGCAAAAGTGGTGATCTAAAGGGGGACAGTTCCATTGACAATGACAAGTATTAGGTTAAATAAAGTAGGACATTGCTATTTCTGAAGAAATGCAATTCCTGAGACAAAAGATGACTGAAAGAGGGAAACAGGAAATTTTGTTGAGAAAAGGAGAGAAATGAGGAGGCATAAGAGACAACTGTGGTTCAATTTTGCAAATGCAAATAAGGAAAAGGAAGCAGGTACAAGGGCATATATCCCATGATCTAATTGCAGTCCATGAAATAGTGTTACAGGAAACAGTATAAACAGTCAAGATATCTGTTAAGTTGTCAGGATGCCTCCTTGAGCAATCTGAATCTCCTTCTGTACGCATGCTTGTATTAATCAACAAACTGCTGCTTGATTCACTTTACAAATGACTTATGTCAAGTGCCTTTAGATATTTTACAACAAATGGTTTGGTCAATCATGAGGAAAATGGCAAATGGAATTCAATCTGGATGAATGCGAGGTAATGCATTTGGGAGGCAAACAATGCTAGACCATTCACAATAAATGCGAGGACATTAAGTGAGGAAGAGAAAGTGAGAGTGTGCATTTCCATTGATCCTTGAAGGTAGCAGGACATGTTGATAAAGCGATAAAGCATGTGGAGTGCACTGCTTTGTTAGGCGAAGTATAAAATATAAAAACAGGGACATGATGCTGGAAATATTTAAAATACTGGTTAGGATACAGTGGGTTTTGTGCAAAGTTCTAGTCATTGCATTACAGAAAAGGTACAATTGTTCTGGAGACTATGCTGAGGAGATTTTCAAAAATGTTGCCCAGGACTTCAAAACTGTAGCAATGAGGAAAGATCGGTTGATTTCTTCTGAACAGAAGAAGCTGAGGAGTGATTTCATTGAGGTATGAACAATTATGAGGGCCTTAGATCTAGTAGAGAGGAAAAAAAACATACTTGTTTCGCTTAGCAGAGAGGTCAATTATCAGATGTAAAGTGATTTGTAGAAGAATTGGAAGGGATGTGAAGAAAAAGGAAACAGAGAGTGGTGGGGGTAGTGCCAGGAAGGTGCTGCCCAGTTGGGTAGTGGTGGCAGAAACGCAGGTTCCTGTATCTGCAGCTGAAGTATTGCAAGCCGCAAGGCTGCAGATCAGATGCTGGAAGGTTAGAAAAGAATGATCAGTTCAGTTTTGTGTTCTGGCTGACACTGGTTGCCTGTGCCATCACGCTTTTATGATTTTATATTTATTTTCTAGAATAGTCTTTTGGGAACTTAGTGTTGTGCAATAAGAAAGGGCTAATTTATAATCTCACTGCAAATGAGCCATTAGACAGGAGTGACCATAATATGGTTGACATTCACATTAAGTTTGAAAATGATGTAATTTAAGACATAGGAAACTAAGATATGTAGGGCAAGTTGTTTTTGGTGGATTGGGAAACTACATTAAAAGGTTTGGTGACAGACAGCAATGCCAAACATCTGAATAATTATTCTATATCTTTTTGAAGCAAAACAAAATTACCCAACAACAAAATTGGTGCAAATGTGGATGTTAAGAGAAGATAGCTAATGTACTTGATCAAAGAAAGGAGTTTACAAGCTTGCAAAGAAAAGCAACCGGAGATTGGGATTATGTTAGCATTTTGCAAAGGAGCATGAAAAAGTTGATAATGAAACAGAAAATAGAATACAAAAGCAAACTAATGAGAAATGTAAAAAAAAAACAGACTGCAAAGCATCGATAGTTACTTAAAAAAAGGAAAAGATTAGCAAAGACAAATTATAGGCAGAATTAAAAGAACTTATAATAAAGAATAAGGAAATGCCAGCTAAATTAATTAACCACTTTGTGCTTGATAGACAAGAATAAAACAAAATTCCCAGAAGTATTAGGGAACTAAAGGACTCTGAAGAAGTAGGAACTGAAAACAATTCTATTGGTAAAAGAGTAGAACTGGAGAAATTATGGGACTCTGAACTAGTTCCTACAGTTTGGAAAGTAGCAAAAGGGTAACGCTAATACTTAAGAAAGGAGGAAGAAGGGAAACGAGAAACAACACACCTATAAATCAGATATCAGTGGTGCAGACAATATTATAAAAGATATGGTATTTGGACATTTAGAAATTAATGAATACTTGTGCAGAGCCAACATGCTCAAAGTTCTATTCTCGATGGAGTTAAAAATGATGAAGGAAGATCTGATTGAAACTTTCAGAATATTGAAAAGCCTGGACAGAGTGGATGTTAGGAAGATGTTTTCATTGGTATGAGAGATGAAGACCCAAGGGCACAGCCGTAGAGTAAAGTGAAGAACCTTTAGAATGGAGATAAGGCGAAACTTCTTTAGCCAGAGAGTGGTGAATCTATGGAATTCATTGTCACAGAAGGCTGTGGAGGCCAGGTCACAGAGTATATTTAAAACTGAGATAGATAAGTTCTTGATTGCCAAGGGGATCAAAGGTCATGGGGAGAAACTGGGAAAATGGGGTTGAAAATCCTATCAGCCATGATCACATGGTGGAGCAGACTCAATGGGCCAATTGGCCCAATTTCTGCTCTTGTATCTTATGCTCTTATGATCTTACACATTTATGAAAAAGAAATCATGTTTTTTGAGAATGTTGTGCTGTTGACTTTTGAGTAGGCTTTCCATAAGGTCCAATGCAAGAGGTTCAGAAAGAAAAATAGAGAATTTGAGATTGGGAGTAAAACTTGATATGAATTGAGAATTATTCAAAAGATGGAAAACAGAGATTAAGAATAAATTGGCCATTTGCAAGTTGGCAGACTGTGATTCGGGTGGTAGTGCAAGGATCAATGCCTAGGCTCCAAATATTCATATTCTACAGCAGCAATTTGGAGGTGGGACTGAATGTAATATTTCCAAGTTTACTAATGACACAAAACTAGATGGCAATGACAGCTATGAGGAAGATGAAAATATACTTCAATGGTACTTGGGCAGGCTAAGTGAATGGGAAATGACATGTCAGTTGGGATATGTGAATGTTTATTTATGTAAAATGATCTACTTTGTAAGGAAGAAATAAAAATGAGAAGCATTTTTTTAATGATGAGAGACTGGGAAGTGTTGCTGTCCAAAGGTTCCTGAGTATCCTTCCTCATTAGTCACTGAAATTGAATGGGAAAGTATAGTAAGCAATTAGGAAATCTAATGATATGTTCACCTTTAATGCATGAGGATTTGAATTCAGTGAGGATTTCAATTGTCTTGCAGGAACTGTACAGTGCCTTGGTGAGACTACACTTGAAATATTGTGCACTTTATTGATCAATTCACCTATGAAAAGATATACATGCTATAGAGGCAGTGTAACTAAAGTTCACCAGTTTGATTCCCGAGTTGGTAACATTGTCCCATAAATTGAGGATTCACCTTGAGTTCAGAAGAATGCAAAGTGATCTCAGTGAAGTATACAAGATTTGGTCAGGCCACATCAGGGTAAATACAGGAAGGATGTCAATCTTGAAAAGGTCTAAGGGTTGGATCATTAAGGATTAAGATAAGGAGGATTTTCTTCATTTAGACAGTTGTCAACCTTTGAAATTCTCTACCTGAGAGTGCTGAGGAAGCTCAGTTATTGAGTTTTTCCAGCCAGTTGTCAATAGATCTCTAGGTATCAAAGACATCCAGGGACATGGAGATAGTATGGGAAAATGGCGTTGAAATAGAAAATTAACCATGGTCTGGTTAAATACTGGAGTAGACAGAAGAGAGGAGATAATGAGGGCTGCAGATGCTGGAAAATCAGAGTCAATAAAATGTGGAGCTGGAAAAGGCACAGCAGGTCAAGCAGCATCAGAGGAGCAGGAGAGTCGATGTTTCAGGCAGGACCCTTCACCAGGACTGGTGAAACACCGATTTTCCTGCTCCCTCTGATGCTGCTTGACCCGCTGTGCCTTTTCCAGTTCCACATTTTATCTACAGTAGACAGAAGAGGCCTGCTGCTGTTGCCACTTCCTAGCACACATTTCTCCTTTTTTTTCAAAACACTGTGCAGGTGTGATGGCGTAACAGATATATTACTGGACAGAGCTCTGGACTAAGGGAAAGTATTGAATATTCTCACCAGGGGAATTTGCACTCTGTTTAAAAAATCTGGAAATATGAAGTTTGCATTAATAAAAATTATCGTCCAGCCAGCTGAATGTTGGAAAAAAAAACAGCTGGCTCACTGCTATTCTTTAGGGAATAAACCTATTGGTTTTATCTAGTCTGACCTTTTTGCAGTTTTGAGCCCACAGCAACATTATAGACTCTTAGTGCCTCTGAGGGCCTGAGTTATCCACTTATTTACATTAATATGACCTTCTCAAAGGGTACGCAATGAACACTGGACCTTCTAATGACATCCATATCCTAAGAATTAAGATTTTAAAAATTACATATTGTTCAATGCATTTGTAAGCTGTATGTTAAAGTAGGAGAAAGTGAGGACTGCAGATGCTGGAGATCAGAGCTGAAAATGTGTTGCTGGAAAAGCGCAGCAGGTCAGACAGCATCCAAGGAGCAGGAGAATCGACGTTTCGGGCATGAGCCCTTCTTCAAGAGCCCTTCCTGAAGAAGGGCTCATGCCCGAAACATCGATTCTCCTGTTCCTTGGATGCTGCCTGACCTGCTGCGCTTTTCCAGCAGTATATGTTAAAGTAGCATAGTGTATAAGAGCAAGGAGGTGATGTTGAAGTTGTACGAGCATTGGTCAGGCCACAACCGAAATATTGTGTTTAGTTCTAGTCACCTCACTATAGGAAGGATGTGATAGCGCTAGCGGGGGTAAGAGGAAGTTCAGCGGGATGTTGCCTGGGATGGAGAAATTGAGGAGAGACGAGATAGGCTTGGATTGTTTTCTGTAGAGCAAAGAAGACTGAGGGGGCCATGATTGGGATATATAAGATAATGAGGGATATAGACAGGGTGAATAGAGAGCAGGGGGTCACTCCCAAGGGGGAATGGTTTTAGGATAAGGGGCAGAATATTCAGCGGGTGGTGGGAATCTGGAATGCACTGCCTGGAGTGGAGATTGGAAACCTTCCAACCTTTAAAAAATATTTGGATGAGAACTTCAAGGATATAGGACAAGTGCAGAAAATTGGGATTAGTGCACGTTTAGTGGTAGTTATGTTGGCGCAGCCTCAGTGGGCCATATGAATCGATGAATATATGAAAGCTGAAGCAATGGATGGTGAACCTACTTAAATTGCTTGGGTATTAGCACCACCAGGTCTCACAGGTATAACAAAGCCTACAGGATATTTTGTTGCCCTGAGGAACATGCTTTACCCTCCATTTACACTTGCAGCCTCACACACCTGAACAATCTGAACCATTATCTTATTCTTTTTCTTTTGACATCATGAAATTATGGGCAATGTTGTTAAAGCCAGCAGTTATTGTCCATGTTTAATTGCATTTGAGAAGGTGCTGGTGAGCTTCCTCTTGAACCACTCCAGTCCACTTCTTGAAAGAATGCTCACAGTGCTTTTACAGAGCCAGTTCTAGGTTTCTGACCCAGATAATAGACAAGGTGTTTTCCCTGGGGTGGGAGAGTCCAGAACTAAAGGGCATAGGTTTTAGGGTCAGAGGGGGGAAATTTGGAAGGGACCTAAGGGGCAACGTTTTCACACAGAGGGTGGTGCGTGTATGGAATGAACTGCCAGAGCAAGTGGTGGAAGCTGGTCAAAGACAGCATTGAAAAGGCATCTGGATGGATATATCATTAGGACAGGTTTAGAGGGATATAGACCAAGTATTGGCAAATGGGACCAGATTAGTTTAGGATATCTGAAGAGTCTGTTTCCGTGCTGTGTATCTCTCTGACTCTATGACTATTTTTGGGGGAACATGCAGGCAGGTGACCAGCTCTGTCTACCCTCTAGGTAAGGGAAGATTAGATTAGATTCCCTACAGTGTGGAAACAGGCCCTTCGGCCCAACAAGTCCACACCAACCCTCCGAAAAGTAACCCACCCAGACCCATTTCCCTCTGACTAACACACCTAACCTATGGGCAATTTAGCATGGCCAATTCACCTAACCTGCACATCTTTGGTCTGTGGGAAGAAACCGGACGAAACCCACACAGACACAGGGAGAATGTGCAAACTCCACACAGATAGTCGCCTGAGGCTGGAATTGAACCTGGGCCCCTGGTGCTGTGAGGCAGCAGTGCTAACCACTGAGCCACTGTGCAGGTTTGGAGGGAGCTGTTGAAGACAGTTGCTCAGTCACTGTATGTATTCCACCTTAAAGCAATAGAGTCAAGCTTGATACCACTTAAGAACTATTTCTAAACTTGAATAATTTACTTTGCTCTCTATTCAGGCTCACTTTGCTGCTGCACTAAGGACTATGAGCTTTCACTTCAGTATCTTTACAATAAAAGGGAACAGAATTTATAAAATAGGCTGTTCAACATTTTTTTCAGCAGAGGAAATACCTTAACGCCCAATTCAAATACAGGCAGAACAAACACCTATTACTCAAGCTATGTATTGAAGTGGAATTGAAAGCAAAGGCAACACAATGGCCTAGAAGTCTGAATATTCTGCTTGAATATTAGTATCCAAGTATAGTTGAATTTCTGGGCCCATTTTCATTATGGCTTAGTTGACAATAAGATTCCACAAGTCTCTGGTTTTTTGACAGGTCTGCTGTTCAAAGTTTCACTGAGTATCTATCTCCTGAATAAAGCATTGTACAACTATTTACTATCAAGTGATAGGCTTCACACTTGTGAACAAGCATTCTGATTATTACAACTGTATATTGTGTATCATCAGATTTCTTTGTGTCTGTGCAAAAAATAGAGACATTAATTTTACCATGGATGTAATTAGTTTGACATGGTGATTAACAATGTAAATATTACGTTGTGCTGAGGAAGCTCAGGCTAGTGAATAACTGCTCTGTTTCATGCACTTAACAAATGTTAATGTGACCACTAACAGGAATAATTAAACAGCAATACATTCAAAACTGACAATGATTGAATAATCTATAACATGGAATCGATCCAACATCTGGAATGGACTTTAGCTTGATATTAGAGCCAAACAATATTGATTAAATTAAAGAACAAGATTTTGTTTCTGTTGGATAAGATGACCAGAATGGTCTTTCTTCCCCTTTTCTGTAAATTTATGTTCATCTAAAGCACAAGTGAATTATTGTCACTTCATAGACTCATATAGCATGGGAACAGATCCTTCTGTCCAACCAGTCCATGCTGTACATAATCCCAAACTAATCTAATCCCACCTGCCTACTGCTGGCCCATTTCCCTCTAAACCTTTCCTGTTTATGTACTTATCCAAATGTCTTTGAAACATTGCAATCATTGCAAACCCACATCCACCTCTTCCTCAGGAAGTTCATTCCATACGTGAACCACCCTCTGTGTGAAAACTTTGCCCTCGTGTCTTTTTTGAATCTCTCTCCAGTCACCTTAAAAATGTAACTCTTGTCTTGAAATACCTCATCCTAGGGGAAAAGACACCTTCAACCTTATCTACATCCCTCATGATTTCATAAACCACTATAAGGTCACCTCTCAACCTCCTATGATCCAATGAAAAGCGTTCCACCCTAAAAGCCTTTTTTTATAACCCAAACCTTCCGTACCTGGCAACATCCTGGTAAACATCTTCTGAACCCTCTCCAGCTTAATAATACCCTTCCTATAACTGGGCGATCAGAACTGGACATGGTACTCCATAAGAGCCTCACCAATTACTTGAAGAAATATATTTTCTTATATACCATTTCTATATCATTGGAATAATGTAAATATTTTATCATCGAGCTGACCTCAATTGTAGGAATATTATTATACACTTTATGCCTAGCTTCTAAATCTGTGATGTTATCTAACAAAATTATGCACTTCCTGGGAGTATTAACCTTTTCAATGAAACCAGGCTGTAATTAGGTTTCAACATACTATAGCCCCAATGGCATTAACCTACATCTCGACTCAATTGATTGCCTTTGTTCTTCTGTTCAGTGAATTCAGTTTCTATATATATGTACGTACCTGTGCAACCCTGTAAATAAATCAGAGATACTGACAGACATGAACCTTGTACAATGTTCCAAAAATGTTTGATTGATTAAAAATCAGGTGGTCAAGGTATTTGATAGGTGGCGAAGACCCTCATTGACCCCAGCAGATGTTTGACCTTTCAGGAGAAGAGTCAGTAAGCAGTGTGTTCAAGTCCCATTTCAGAAATGTGAGCACAAAAATCTAGGTTGAGACTCCAACAAAGTCCTGATGGATTGCTGCAGCAACTGATATTTTTGTTTTCTGAATGAGGAGGGAAAAAAAAAGCCTGATCAGCTCTCCAGTATGAAATATGCCAATCCATTGCATTACATCAAGCAAAAGCTGGAGTTATCCAATTAATCTAGCCAATATTTACTACTTAACCAACATTACCAAAACAATGTTGAGAGGCTTGGCTTATGGGGAAAGACTGAGTAGACTCGGACCATACTCAGTGGAATTTAGAAAAAATGAGGCAAGTTCTTATAGAAACATTAAAAAAATGAAGGGAATAAATTGGATATAAGCAGGAGGTTGTTTCCATTAATGGGTGAAATTAGAACAAGAGGGCATAGCCTCAAAATTAGGGAGAGTTGACGTAGGACTGAGTTGAGTTGAGGGGAAACTTCTTCACCCAAAGGGTTGTGAATCTGTGGAATTCCCTGTCCAATGAAGCAGTTGAGGCTGTCACCTTGAATGTTTTTAAGGCAAAGATAGATTTTTGAACAGTAAAGGAATTAAGAGTTATGGTGTGCAGGCAGGTAAGTGGAGCTGAGTCCATGAAAAGATCAGCCATGATCTTATTGAAAGGCACAACAAGCTCAACAGCCAAATGGCCTACTCCTGCTCCTAGTTCTTATGTTCTGATGTTCTTAATGTGACTTGGTCATGATCGTGTGGCTGTTTGTAGGAGCTAACTCTGCACTAATTGCCTGTCGCATTTCCTACAGTATAGCACTGTACTGTAAAAGTACTTCACAAGTACTTCATTGACTGCAATATGATCTTAAAAGACATTACATAAATACACATTCTTTCATTGTGTGATCCAAGTGAATCCAATGCCCCAGGTAATTTGGCAGAGCCACTTACTACAGCAACTTTGCAATGTAAAGGCCCTACTCAGAGAGACTGAAGTCTGAATCAATAATTTCCAATATTCCATTGGGTGTTGAAAATTGACAGCGGTTGACAGCATTGTAAAGACATGAAGGGCAAGTTTCAGGCAGGCTGCCAGAAAAGGCTTCATAATGCTGACGACAATCAATGGCTGGCACAGTTTGTTGGGGAAGGGTTAGGACCAGGGCATTAGAGTCATTTGAGAGACAGCTTCATAATAAAATGGGAAGACAATGCAGCTGGTGTTCTGGAAGGATAAAAGAAAAAAAAAGACTTGCATTTATGTCGCTCTTTTCATGCCCACCAGACATCGCAAAGCACTTTATAATCAATGAAGCCCTGATCAAATGGACAAAAGAACTGCCATAACTCTTGGAATTGTCAAAGAAGTGTTTGAATTGGTTTGGGGAAAATAAAATTTTACAGTGTGAAAGTTGCAACCTTTTAGAAATTAGCCATAATTAGAAATAAAATGGACAATTGCTTCTGATCGCTGCTCAATTTTTTTCCCTCTTAGTTTGCTTGTAATGTTATATTTTAAAAATGTTGATCATACTGATACAGTACTCTGGAGCTACAAAGTAAACCTTTCACTACTTCTAAATGTATAACAAGATGTTGCGATGAGAAACTCCCTCTACAGAGTTAGTCATCAAAACCTGAAAGTATGTTGTAAGAGCTGACGTGGCAAAATTGAATGGCACTGGGATAGCAATGCGCAATGGCAAATCTGATGAAAATCCAGAGCAAAGATTTATCCAACTCAAAGTAAGCTTTGTGAATAGACTAAAGTAAAGGGATAGAAGTGGGGAAATCAGCCTTTCAAGCATGTCAATTAGATCATGGGTGATCTGCATGTAATGCACAAGACTTTTAATTTTTTCAATGTTATTGGTTCAGTAAAAGCAAATCAAAGGTACAATACTGATTATGTTCAAGTTGATCATCTTGCCTGGGACAATAGATAGAAATGCTGCAAATGGTCACAGTGTCCCAGAAATGAGAAAAGGAACCATGACTAGGATTCCTGTTTTTGTTTCCTTCAATCAAGCAATTATTGATGGAAAGTGCATTTAAAAGAATATTGGGCAATGAAAAGTTCAGTTCAGGCTTGGCTGCATTATATAGCATGCTGGCGCTTAATGTTGAGAAAGCTGAATGTTTAGACAAGGTATTAAACAATATCTGATACTTGTGGAACCACACATTTATTTGCAGCCTGTGCTTTGAGGAGTAGAGGAAGGGTGAAATTTAGCACAGAAGGAAGATATTCACTTCTAATGATCATCAGTTCTTGGTTATTAGCTTATTTTCCCGTTCCTGATTAGACTATCTGTTCTTCTACATATTTGACCATGAAAGGCCCTGCATTTAAGCCCAGTTCTATCTATCCATGCAGACCTTCCAGCTGAGGACATTGTATCAAGACTGGGAACTCATATTTCTCGTCCCTGAAACAGTGACACTAAGATTAATTATGTTACCCCCACTGTTAACCTATTTTGAGCCCAGCAACTCAGGACAGAACTGGGGCAGAATCAAACCTTTAATATCTGGATGGCTCTGTAACACTTACTCCCTGAGCCACTGTCCCTATTTACACAGTTTTTCTCCTGATCACTTGTGCAGTTTACCCTCCTTCTTTAAACAAAATGAAAGGAAACCACACTATTATATTTTTGTGATGAAGTTATAAATCTTCTAACAAGGAGGAGCTCTAGGATTATCCAATACACAAGGATGAATTCCCATCTTCCTATTAAATAGTGTGAAATATTTCTGGCCCATTCTCGCTGAAAGAACAGATTTTCACCAGGATTACAAACAGAGACAAATGTGAGAGTGTGTTGCTGGAAAAGCACAGCAGGTCAGGCAGCATCTGAGGAGCAGGAAAATCGACGTACCGGGCCAGATTAATTCCTGATGAAGGGCTCTGGCCTGAAACGTCGATTCTCCTACTCCTCGAAAGCTGTCTGACTTGCTGCGCTTTTCCATCAACACACTCTCAACTCTGATCTCCAGCATCTGCAGACCTCACTGTCTCCTAAACAGAGACAAAAGCCTACTACTGCCTCTGAGTTCCTCTTTGAGGAGAGATTTCAGTTACTAACAACTACCGGTAGAAATAAATCAATTTAAAGAGTAACTGCTTTCATAGGCTGCTGTAAATATTTTGTCAGATAGACAAACAATGTAGAAGGTTGAGGGGGCTGAGGAAGAACGACAAAGTCTGTGAAGCAATTTGAGATAAAGTGTGACAGCTGGCATCAGTTACTAAATTGATACTTTTTCTGAGGTAATCTCTGAAACAAGACTAGTTTCCCTTTTGAAAATAAATTTACATGTTTTCAATTTCAGTCAGAACTGCTCATGAAATCCTTGAACATTGCAGCTGTCTCTATAGGTCTTCATCCAGAAGGTGATGATGTAGGAGAAGAAAGAGAAAGAACTTGCTTCCTTATAGTGAAGACCTCAGGGCATTCTAAAGAAGCTTTCCAACATGTTTGAAGCATAGTCTCAGTTGTATTGCTGATCACTACCAAGGGAGCCTGATTTTAAGACATTTACTCAGTGAAAATATTTCTATTGATTTTGATCTTATTTATCAATGATCTTTGCTTTGTTTTTGTGTTCATTGAGCTTCTGGTGATGATGAAACAATTCCAATTGCACATAGCTCGAGTCAGTGTTAAAAATTTATTCCAGATGGCAGGGTTAATGAAGAGAGAAAGAACTTGCAGTGATATGGGATCCTGCATAACCTCAGGATTTCCAGAATGTTTCTCAGTTAATGAATTACTTTGAAGTTCAGTCATTATTTCAGTTTGAGTATTACATTCTGTTTAAAGGTTTGTAAGTGTTCTTATGTTCATTTGTTCTTGGATTGTGAGGCATTGTTAGAAAAGACAGCATTTATTGCCTAACTTTATTTGCCCTTGAGAATCTGGTTCTCACTCACTATTTGAATTATTTTGTGGTGAAGATACACTCACAATGCTGTTAGGTAAGATTTTGACTCAATGACAATGAAGGAACATCAATACGTTTTTCAGTCAGGATGCATTGAGTCTTGGATGGGAACTTACTTGTTACCTGTATTTTTCTGTATCCTGGAAACTGTGAGTGTGAAATGTACAGTCCAAGAAGGCATGGTTGAGTTGCCACAGTACACCTTATATAAAGTGCACATGGATGCCGCAATGTGGTGATGGAGGACGTGAATGGGCTGGGTTCTGGATGGAGTGCCAATCAAACTGGCTACTTTATCCTAGTAGTATTTTTGGCAACTTCACAGTGTGGTAATGAATCTTGGAACTGTGTTAAGTTAGCTCAGCCAGTTTGCTGGTTGGCCATTCTGGCATGGTTTTAATGGCATGGTATAGAGATGAGGAAACATTGCTCACTGCTGATCAGTGTCCACTGAATCCCATAGGAAAACACATAGCTGTAGTTGTTAGGTAGTACCAAATCAGGCTTTATTCCTGTCCATTTATGATAGAATAGCTTGCCCATACCAAATGTGCACATTGACATGTGAAGAAAGCCACTTCACAGGGAGAACTAGCCATTTGGATTCAGAACTCGCTCAAAGGTAGAAGACAGAGGGTGGGGATGGAGGGTTGCTTTTCAGACTGGAGGCCTGTGACCGATCAAGTGCTACAAGGATCTGTGCTGGGTCCACTACCTTTTGTCATTTATATAAATGATTTTTTTGTGAACATAGGAGGTATAGTTAGTAAGTTTGCAGATGACATCAAAATTGGAGGTGCAGTGGACAGCAAAGAAGGCTACCTCAGATTATGATGGGATCTTGACCAAATGGGCCAATGGGCAGAGGAGGGGCAAATGGAGTTTAATTTAGATAAATGTGAGGTGCTGAATTTTGGGAAAGCAAATCTTAGCACTTAATGGTAACGTCAGAGGGAGGGTTGCTGAACAAAGAGACCTTGGAGTATTGGTTCATAGCTCCTTGAAAGTGGAGCCACAGGTAGATAGGATAGTAAAGAAGGTGTTTGGTATGCTTTCCTTTATTGATCAGAGCATTGAGTACAGGAGTTGGGAGGTCATGTTGTGGCTGGACAGGATGTTAGTTTGGCCACGTTTGGAATATTGCGTGCATTTCTGGTCTCCGTCCTATCGGAAGGATGTTGTGAAACTTGAAAGGATTCAGAAAAGATTTACAAGAATGTTGCCAGGGTTGGAGGATTTCCGCTATAGGGAGAGGCTGAATAGGCTGGAGCAGTTCTCTCTGGAGCGTCAGGGCTTGAGGGGTGAGCTCATAGAGGTTTATAAAATCATGAGGGGCATGGATTGGATAAGCAGACAAAGTCTTTTCCTTGGGGTGGGCGAGGCCAGAACTAAAGGGCATAGGCTTAGGGTGAAAGAGGAAAGATATAAAAGAGATCTAAGTGGCAACTTTTTCACAGAGGATGGTGTATGGAATGAGTTGCCAGAGGAAATGGTGGAGGCTGGTACAATCGCAACATTTAAAAGGCATCTAGATGGTGATATGAATAAGAAGTGTTCAGAGGGATATGGGTCAAGTGCTGGCAAATCGGACTAGATTAGTTTAGGATGTCTGGTTGGCATGAATGAGTTGGACCGAAGGTTCTGTTTCTGTGCTGTACATCTCTATGACTCTATGATTCTATGACTTGTGTGAGGTACTGGAAGACTCAGTGGGAAAATAGAGTGTTTTAAGTTAATGTTTCTCAGAAAACAAAGTGAGTTGATATTACAATGACTTACCACCAAATACAACTCAGATATTTTGACATGAGTCAGGAGTAGTATTTTCACCTATATGTGCATTTGGAATGTGAAATTGAACAGGAAATTCTTCATTTGGTGACCAATTGGTGGTTCCTGGGTTATTTTAAGACAGGCGTTAAGTGGCTTATTCTTGAATAATTGTTCGCACCAAACAATTGCCAATCAACAAAATTCTTCCACATCCATGTGCAACACTTATTGAACATAATGTTGTGAATCTTGAAAGGATTCAGAAAAGATTTACAAGAATGTTGCCAGGGTCAGAGGGTTTGAGATATAGGGAGAAGCTGAATAGACTGGGGCTGTTTTCCCTGGAGCGTCGAAGGCTGAGGAGTGACATTGCAAAGGCTTATAAAATCATGAGGGACATTGATAGGGTAAATAAACAAGGTCTTTTCCTTGGTGTGGGGGAGTCCAGAACTAGAAGGCATAGGTTTAAGTTGAGAGGGGAAAGGTTTAAAAGGGAGATAAGGGGCAACTTTTTCAAGCAGAGAGTCGTGCGTGGATGGAATGAACTGCCAGAGAAATGATGGAGGCTGGTACAATTACAACATTTAAAAGGCATCTGGATGGTTATATAAATAGGAAAGCTTCAGAGGGATATTGGCCATGTGCTGGCAAATGGGACTACATTAATTTAGGATATCTGGTCGGCATGGACGAGTTGTAACAAAGGGACTGTTTCCATGCTGTACATCTCTATGACTCTATGACTGTATGTGCAATAGTCAGAGGCGCATAATCTCCAATGTGCATTTCCAGACGCAACTTTCTCAATTTAGATAACATTTATTTCTTAAGTAGTGTCGATATCTCAATGTCTCTGATTTTGGCAGATGATTCTACTGGCCATGCATGCTGTCAGTAACCCCAGTTACCCTGTTATAATTAAACATGGAAAGACAAACAGAGAGTGGGAAGGGGAGACAATGTTGGTAGAAGAAAAGATAGAAAGATGAAGAGACACATAGAAAATAAAGAGAAAATGCCTGGGAGAACAGAGCTCATTTAGTGAGGATCAGAGAGAAGAGAACAGAAAGAGGTCAGAAAAAGGTTGTTCCTGAATGACAAAATGTAAGGAATGGAACGATTGCGAAGAGGATACATAAAAAACACTAAAAGAATAAATGACTGAGAATGTTTTTAAGAGATTGAAAAGGGGAGAGAGAAGGTTATGAACAAAGAGGGTGAGAAACAGTGGGTGAAATTGGTTTGTGCAAATAAAAAAAACTGAGTTGTTATTTCAATGAAAGTGATAAAACAAGAATTCAAGCTGTTTTTGAAGCTGTCACTTTCACTGTCACTGTTATTTGACAGATGTTAGCGCATAAGAAATAACAGCAGGGTAAGGCCCCTCATATCTGCTCTGCTACTTAATAAGATAAGATTGTCTCCTCAACTCAATTTCCACTGTACCCCCAGAACCTTTGGATATATTTTCGATCCATTAAGGGAATTAATGACACAACCTTCCCTGCCTTCAAAAATCCTCAAACTTAAACTATGTTCTGCGGGAAGAATTTCCTCCTCATCTCCCTCTTAATTAGGACGTTTTGTATTCTGAAACTGAGCCCTTTAGTTCCTGATTTATCTAGTACAGGGAAAGGGGATGTGGGGTAAACTCCTTTCCTTTCCATTGTCTGAACACCCCTCTTGGAATGTTATATGTTACTACTCAATCTTTCAAATTCTAATACGCCAAGCTGTTCAACCATTCCTCACGTGACATTCATTTTAGGAATCAGCTGATTGTGTCTTCTCTGCACTGCCTCCAATACAAGCACATTCCTCTTTAAATAAACCTTTGTTGTAAACCTTCAGTTTGTAAACCTTCCACAGCCTGTCTAGGGTCCTGTCTCACCAATGCTCTGTGCAATGGTAACAAGACTTGTCCATTTATGTTCTGTCCCTTTTGCTTAAAGATTCAAGGATGCTGACATGAGATCCTTTGTTCCTGCAGCATTCATCAATCCATTAAAATAATGTTCTGCTTTTCGATTTATAACCAGAATAAACAACTTCATATTTTCATTATAATTTATCTTCCAAATGCTTACTTGCTCACTTAACCTATCTATATTCTTTTGCAAATTAACACCATTTGCTAATCTATTTAACATTTGCTCATCAGTGTATCTGGTTTCTTGGTCCCTTCAATTAACCCTGTGTTTTTTTATACATTCATGGGATGTGGACATCACTGGCTAGACCAGTACTTATTGCCCATCCCTAATTTTCCCAGAGGGCAGTTGAGAGTTAACCATATTGCTGTGGGTCTGGACTCACATACAGGCCACACCACGTATGGATGGAAGTTTACTTCCCTAAAGGACATTATTGAACCAGATGAGTTTTTCCCTAATTAATTAACAATGAATTCATGGTCATCATTAAACTCTTTATTCCAGATTTGTTTTCAATTCAATTCCACCATCTGCCATGGAAAGGATTCGAACCCCAGAATATTACTTGGGTCTCTGGATTATCATTCCAGCGATAAAGCCACTAGATCATCTCCCCCACCCCCGCCAACTGCTCCACTAGTTAGGCCAAAATGTCATAAAGAAATAAGAAAGCATGGAAAAGTCATAATGAAAGTGGGGGTTGTAGAGATTAAAGAAATGTAAGAATGAAGAAGAGAACAGTAAGAATGGAAGAGGAAAGAAAGAGAGAGAAACATTGACACAGAAGGATAAATAGATTTAAAGAAGGAAAGAAGGAAAAAGAAATGGAAGAGAGTGATCAAGAATAACAGTGAAGAAAGAGAAAGAAAGAAGGTGAAATGATCTGGAGAAAGAAAGGGATGAGAAAAAAGAAAGGGAGAAAGAAAATGATCGAAAAATGTGAAAGAGAGAAAAATAAAAGTAAGTGTACAGGAAAAAAAGATTGATAGAAAAAGACAGAGGAAATATAAAGGCAGGAAAGCAGAGAGTGTGACCTGCTTTTTCACATTCATTTTGGAAGAAAGATCCAGAGCTGTGTCCAACCTCAATAACCCGTCACTCGAAAGGAATAATCTAACAAATATAAATTGAAAAATCCTACTTTGAAAATCTACAGAACATTGGCTGCTGATTAGTTATCACTCTTTTTTACATTATCACTGAAAGATAACCGTGTTATTACTGGAGACAGTGTGGGATGAGTGAAGGTTTGGCTCTTTTACATTGTCGCACTCAAACCACAGCACACAGCTCCCTAACAGTAGAGGGCAGAGCAACATTAAAATCTCTTTGGTCAACAGTTTGTAAACCTTCCACAGCCTTTAAGAATTCCAGTCAATATTATAGATGTGATATGAGTATTCGGTCAGACAATCAATGCACTTTATGTGTCTTTTTTTCTCTCAGCATGGACATTATTGGAAGTGAGAGCAGTGAAAGCAAATCAATGAAACATAATCCATCTTCAGGAGTTTGTAGCTTGAGTTTAAGATATTACTTCTTCATAATTAATTGCTTGATCCACATGTGCTTTTAACTGCCTTCAGTGGGAGAAAGGGAACTGCTGCATCAGGACTATGCATGGTTGGCCATTTATAGCTTATGGATTAATTTCAAGGCAATCGGTTTTAGGAGGCAAACTAGTCTCATCTTAATTTATGCTGAGCTAACTGATCACAATCATTTGTAATGATAAGAGAAGCTTGAGTTGGTCTCAACCCCTCCTGAAATGCGGAGTGCAACTATCGACAGGACAAGGCTGCTGGTAAATCCATTGCCTTTAGGAAAACAGTGGAGAGGAGGACCTTCAAGCTCCCTGTGATTTCTTTGCGGCATTTCCAATTACTTAAAAGGTCAAATAATAAACATTTCATTTCCCTTGCGCTGAACTGAGCTTGGGACAAGTTTACCATTCAGTTATGAAATTAATCTAACTGCTCCATGCAGAATCATTCATAAGTGTGAACATTGCTTTGAGTGATAATGTCACTAATCATAAATTTACCTTTTTTTTGGAACTATTAGAATTTGCTATCTAAATGCAGAAAATCATGGGCTGGGTTTCCCATGCAATTCCGGGGAACACCTGGATGGTTTTTCTCCATGAGCCCTGGCAAATTTTCCCAAGCACTTCTCCACTTTTCTCCTCATTAACTACACTTTCAATGGTGCATCTGTAGAAGTTGGGGAGGGTCCTTACGGACGTGCTGAATTTCCTGAGCTGTCTGAGGAAGAAGAGATGTTGTTGTGCCTTCATGACCATTGCATCTACATGGGAAGTCAAGGACAGATTGTCAGTTATCATCACTCCTAAGAATTTGACACTCTTGATATTCTTCACTTTCAATTCATTGATATAGATGGGGGGACATGTCCTCCTCCTTTCTCCCTGAAGTCAATGATTAGTTCTTTTGTTTTGTTGACATTGGCAAAGAAACTGTTATCATTGCACTACAACACCAAGCCCTCTAACTCCTGGATTCTGTCTCATTGTTGTTTAATATTTCAGTAAATTGCCATATCAGGCCATTTATTCCAATAAAGCATTTGATAAGGTTCCCCACAGTAAGCTTTTGCAGAAAATAAGGAGGCATGGGATTGAGGCTGATTTATCGGTTTGGTTCAGAAATTGGCTCGCTGAAAGAAGACAGAGGTAAGTGGTTGATGGGAAATGTTCGTCCTGGAGCTCAGTTACTAGTGGTGTACCGCAAGGATCTGTTTTTGGTGCCACTGCTGTTTGTCATTTTTATTAATGATCTGGACGTAGAAGGTTGAGTTAGTGAATATGTGGATGACACTGAAGTTGGTGGAGTTGCGCACAGTGCACAGTGCAGAAGGATGTTGCAGGTTATAGAGGGCTGAGAGGTGGCAAATGGAGTCTAATGCGGAAAAGTGTGAGGTAGTTCACTCTAGAAGGAGAAACAGGAATACAGAGTACTGGGCTAATGGTAAGATTCTTGGTAGTGTAGATGAGCAGAGAGATTTCCGTGACCATGTACATAGATCCCTGAAAGTTGCCACCCAGGTTGATAGAGTTGTTAAGAAGGCATTCAGTGTGGTAGCTTTTATTAGTAGAGGGACTGAGTTTCAGAACCATGAAGTCACGCTGATGCAACCGCAATTGGAATATTGCGTACAGCTCTGGTACTATATTATAGGAATGATGTGGAAGCTTTGGAAAGGGTTCAGAGGAGATTTAATAGGATGTTGCCTCATATGGAGGGAAAGGCTGAGGGACTTGAGGCTGTTTCATTGGAGAGAAGTTTAAGAGGTGACTTCATAGAGGCCTGCATACAAGACGATTAGAGTATTAAATAGGTTGGACAGTGAGCTTTTTTCCTCAGATGGTGATGGCTAGCATGAGGGGACATAGCTTTAAACTGAGGGGTGATAGATATAGGACGTGATGTCAGAGGTAAGTTCTTTACTCAGAGAGTAGTAAGGGCATGGGATGCCCTGTCTGCAACAGTAGTGGACTTGCCAACTTTAAGGGCATTTAAATAATCATTGGATAAACATACGGATGATAATGGAATATTGTGGGTCAGATGGACTTTAAATTGGTTTCGTAGGTTGGCGCAACATCGAAGGCCGAAGGGCATGTAAATGTTCGATGTTCTATGTTCTATGATACCCATCCTACCACAGTGGAATCATCAGCAAATTTGTGCATGATGTTCATTCAGATTTGGTTGGACAGTGGGTGTACAGGGAGTACAGTAGGGTGCTGAGAACACATTCTTGCAGGGCACCAGCATTGAGGATTATTGTGGAGGAGGTGCTGTTGTCTAACTTCACTGATTGTGGTCTGTGGGTCAGGAAGCTGAGGATCCCCTTGCAGAGGGCAGAGCCAAGACCTAGGCCTCAGAGTTTTGAGACTGGTCTGGAGGGGATAATGGTGTTGAAGCCAGAGCTGTAGTTGATGAGTAGGAACCTGACATAGGTGCTCATGTTATGCAGATGTACCAGGGATGAGTGTAGGCCTAGGGAGATGGTGCTTGCTGTAGGCATGTTTCACCTGTAGGCAAATTGCAGGGGATTGAGGCAGGCTGGGAGGCTAGAGTTGATGTGGACCATTTATATCTGACCCCTCCTCTTAAAAGCATTCATTATTTCAACCCCTTTTAATGGCTGAGGATTCCACAGGATCAACACTCTCTGGCTGAAGAAATTTCTCCTCATCTTATTCCTTAATGATCTACTCCATATTCTTAAACTGTGACCTCTTGTTCTGGACTGCCTGGTCATCAAGAATATCCTTCCTGCATTTACCCTGTATAGCCTTGTTAGAATTTTATAAGTTTCTATGACATTCCCCCTCATTCTTCAAAACTCCAGCAATACAGCCTTAACACTCAAGTACAATTTAGTGGTCAGCAGAGATGGAAGTGTTTCCCACCATTAGGAACCTGTTTAAGGGTATTTTAAACTCAAGCTGTGCACCACTCTGAAGATCAGAAGCCAAGACCTGTGTATTGGTGTTATTACTCAACAATTCCACATGATGTGGATAAGAGTGGCAAGTTGGCACTCTGTTTCACAGATAGGGACCTGGACATCCGTGCAGATAGAACATTGACAAGAGGAGGAGCAGAGGAGACTTGGAAATCCGGCACTGATCATGGTGACAAATTGTGCTGACAAATGAAAGCTTTTCACTGTATTTTATTGTATTCTTGCTGTAAAATACACGTGACAATAACATCAAAATCAAAATTAAAAATCAAATTGGATCCAGAAACTTGGTGGAAACTGGTTAGATCTGCATAAGATATTAAACCAAGAAAAGAAGTTGATTCTGTGGAGTCAGCTCAGTCATTACAGGATGATGTGGACACAATATGAGTAAATGAAGTGTAATATCTTATACATGAGGTTATCTCAAAAACAAACATGAACAACAATCGTACTCAATGAATAATGTTGAATAACTAAATAATGAAGTTGAAAAGGAGCATGAGGTTTGTACAGACATGACACTCAAGACATTATTGTGCAAAGAAGCAATCATCAGAACAAATAGAGTGGTGAACAATGGAGTCAAAGCGCTAAAGTCTTTGATCGAGAAAGTCATGCCCATCCTTTATAATGCTCTGATCAGACTATATATTGATTTCGATGTTCAGTTTTCTTTTCTAAGTTACAATGGAGATTTTTAAACTGCATAAAACACAAGACTGAAACCTTGCATTTGACAACTGAGGAAATAATGGAACAATGTGAAGTGCCATAGTGAAACAGTGGTTAGCACTGCTGTCTCAAAGCTCCAGGGACCTGGATTCAATTCTAGCCTTGGATGACTGTCTGTGTGAACTTTGCACATTCTCCCTGTAACTGTATGAGTTTCCTTCATGTGCTCTGGTATCCACCCACAACTTAAAGATGTGCAGGTTAGGTGGTTTGGCCATGGGATAGGACGAGCATCTGGATGGCTTGTTCTGAGGTGGATTGGTGCAAAGCCTCTTTCTTTCGGCACTGTAGGGATTGTATTAACTTGGGCATTTCACCTAAGAAGTCAAAGGATTGACAAGGGACTTCACAGGGAGATTTAAGACAGTAATTGCAATGGGAAAAGCAACTCCCAAAAATAACTTGAAGGTAGTAATATATTTGGATGACACAGCACAAAATCAAAGTGGTCTTAGATAAATTTATAACTGCTATCAAGATAATCACTTTCACATGAAGAATGATCAACACATAGAGTGACTAATAATTTAATTCAATAATTGTGGACGGCACGGTGGCACAGTGGTTAGCACTGCTGCCTCACAGCACCAGGGTCTTGGGTTCGGTGCCCGCCTGTCTGTGTGGAGTTTGTACATTCTCCCTGTGTCTGCGTGGGTTTCCTCCGGGTGCTCCGGTTTCCTCCCACAATCCAAAGATGTGCAGGTCAGGTAAACTGGCCATGCTAAATTGCCCATAGTGTTAGTCAGGGGTAAATATAGGGTAAGGGAATGGGTTTGGGTGGGTTTCTCTTCGGAGGGGCGGTGTGGACTTGTTGGGCCAAAGGACCTGTTTCCACACTGTAAGTAATCTAATCTGTAATCTAATTTAACACGCAATTTGATTATAGAAGAGCTGGATAGATAATGAGTAAAATGGTTGTTAATATTATGAAACTAACCAAGTCGAGCAATTCTTGATGTAAGGCTATACAAATTGATCTTGCACCATTTGCTAATACCCAACAATCAGTAATTCGAATCCATATTTATAACACGACTTCTCCCATGAAAGGTACAGCACATTCTCTCACTAACTGAAACTCAAAGACACCTAGGTCCCTCAGTTACAAACTAATCCTAACAAGTCAGACGTTAGACAATTCTTCAGAAAACTCTGTGAGAACCACAAGATATAACAAAAAAAAGGCAACATGAGAAAAAGATTGAAATTCTAACAGCATAATACAAGCATAGCATGTATATACACAATTTCCCTGTGGTCATCATGAGTTCATGAATTGATTCAATAATTTACTGAGCCCCAGCAAAACCAGGTCTGTCTCAGGCATATTTCCTGACATTGCTAAGTGAGTTGATGCCAGAATGATAAGGGTGAATGCAGCATCAAAATTGGCTTCAGAACCCCGGTTTTCACTGGGAAAGATGTTTCCGATTTCCGCTCCTAAATCAACTCATCTTGACTGAGCACAACATGGGAGAGGGGGCAGCAAACTATAACCAGCAGAGGGCCAAGGAAAGAAATACAATGGATACCACCAGAACAAGCTATGCAACGTTTCTCTCCCTGTCAGTGCTGTGCGTGTACCCACATCACATGGACAGCAGTAGGTGAAGAAGATGGCTCTCCACCACCTTCTCAAAGTCAATTAGGTTTAAGCAATAAACACTGGCAACACTCACATCCAATGATAGAAGTCTTTAAAAATCTTGGTTGGCAGATGAAGTTTAATTTAGATAAATGTGAGGTATTGCACTTTGGGCAGGACTTATATACACATAATAGTAAGTTCTGGGGAGTATTGCTGAACAAAGAGACCTTGGAGTGCAGGGTCATAGTTCCCTGAAAGTGGAGTCACAGGTAGTAAGGATATTGAAGAAGGTGTTTGGAATGCTTGCCTGTATTGGTCAGAGCATTGAATATAGGAGTTGGGAGGTCATATTGCTGCTGTGCAGGACACTGATTAGATCACTTTTGGAATATTGTCTGCAATTCTGGTCTCCTTCCTATCGGAAGGATGTTGTGAAACTTGAAAGGGTTTAGAAAAGATTTACAAGGATGTTGCCAGAGTTGGAGGATTTGAGCTATAGGGAGAGGTTGAATAGACTAGGGATATATTCCCTGGAGTGCTGGAGGCTGAGAAGTGACTTAATAGAGATTTATAAAATCATGAGCAGGATGGATTGGGTAAATAGACAAAGTCTTTTCCCCAAGGTGGGGAAATCCAAAACTATTGGTTTCAGGCAAGAGTGAAAATACTTAGAAGGGACCTAAGGGGCAACTTTTTCATGCAAAGTGCAGTGCATGTATGGATTGAGCTGCCAGAGAAAGTGGTGGAGGCTGGTACATGAATGGGAAGGGTGTGGAGGGATATGGGCCAAGTGCTGGCAAATGAGACTAGATTTTTTAGGATATCTGGTCGTCATGGATGTTGAACCAGGGGGTCTGTTTCTGTGCTGTACAACTCTATGATCCTGTGATTTTATGGTGAATGCAGAAGTGTTGCTATGCCTGAACTTCTAAAATTGAATTGCAAATGCAGAACTCCCCCCCCCCCCGTGCTTGCACTAACAGCATAATAAGTATAAAGATCACCCCTAACCTCTCCAATTTGGTTAGTAATTACATTTTATTCCGTGGAACTTCAGTTCCCATCTGTTCTTTGGGCATGACAGATGTTTTAGTCATAAATACAGAGCTTTCTTTCGAGAAAGAAAAACTGATCAAAACCCAAATATTTCTCCACATAAACCCAATGAGTTTTGTGAAAAAAAAGTTCAATTAAGGATGAAAGATAATGTTTGGTTGGAGCTTCTCCAGCATGGAATTGACCCTGTGCAATATTGCTGCCTGAATCCTACAACTGTTTGAATGACATTACTTGGTCCATAAGTTGCCAAGAGGAATGATCTCTTTTTAAATTAGTAATGTGACATGATCATATTAAGCATTGCACATGAAATTATAACGATTATGTTAACATAAACCAACATGTCAAGTTTGTTCCTTTACATTTATTATGTTTGCACTTATCCCTTATTTTTAAACTCTGTGTGTTCTAGTTCTACTTTCTCCCGTAACGTGAAACATCCTTTCAACATTTTCCCTGTCAAGTCCCCTCAGGGTCTTATATGTTCAAAAAAGGGTTCCCTTTCATTCTTCTAAACCCCAACTAGTGTTGGCTCATTCTGCTCAACCTTTCCTCGTACTTAACCTTATAGTACCAGGAATCCTCCATGAATCTTGTCTGAATGCTCCTAATGCAATTTTATCCTTAACATATAAGGATATCAAAATTGTATATTTTATATCAGATGTCGTCTCACCGACAACTTGCACAATTGCCCTCCTTTTATAATCCATCTCCCTTGTCATAAATGACAACATTCAGTTTGAATTCTTAATCACTCGCTGTACCTGCATACCTGTTTTTATGGTTCTTGCTTCTGAATACTCAGATCCCTGCATGTTGCTATCTCTCGCCATTTAACAGTATACTGTTTTTTCTAGCTTTTTTCCGCCAAAGTTCACAATTATCCTATAACATACAGCATCTACCAAAATTTTATCCACTTATTTATCTCTTTGCAGACACTTTACATTTTTAATCAGTTGGTAACACTGCCAGCACACACTGAATTGACTTCTATTTGTAAATACCAGGGTTGTGTCACACAAGTGACATATACTTTCCATTGGCGTTGGGCGATCTTCCCAATTGGTAAAATTCAGGTTAATACTGTGGTTGAGACCAAACTAGTGTTTTTACATGCTTATCATAATTTCCTTGCTTTTATATTCTATGTCTATTTTCATAACTCTCAGGATCCTATATACTTTTGTAAACTGCTTTCTCAAACTGCCCTGCACTCTTCCAAGATTTGTGCAAATAGGCATCCAGGTCCTGTGCTACAGTACTCCTTTACAATTATGTTACTTTATGTTACCTTTCCTCATGCTTCACATCAAAATCAAACCTCTCCACACTAAATTTCACATGATATTTGTCTGTCCAGGTAGCCTGGCTATGCCCAGGCTTAAAACGCTATGTTGAAATGATTATCATTTCAAATTTTCCATATTAAATGGATACCGTGTGATTTGCAAATGAGTCACTTGACATCATCATAATCTTGCTCTATTGTTGCCTCATGTCAAATCATATATTCTCTGTTAGATGCAATCATCATTTACATTCTTGAATAAAAGTCAAAGTTTTTCACCAATCTTGGCAGACTCCTTGGATATTCACTAACAACACGGCGGCACGGTGGCACAGTGGTTAGCACTGCTGCCTCGCAGCGCCAGAGACCCGGGTTCAATTCCCGCCTCAGGCGACTGACTGTGTGGAGTTTGCACGTTCTCCCCGTGTCTGCGTGGGTTTCCTCCGGGGGCTCCGGTTTCCTCCCACAGTCCAAAGATGTGCAAGTCAGGTGAATTGGCCATGCTAAATTGCCCGTAGTGTTAGGTAAAGGGGTAAATGTAGGGGTATGGGTGGGTTACGCTTCGGCGGGTCGGTGTGGACTTGTTGGGCCGAAGGGCCTGTTTCCACACTGTAACGTAATCTAATCTAATCTAACACAACAAAACCAATAATTTAAGAAAATATTACATGAGGCAGAAGCTTAAAAGAAAAAACACAAAATGGAAAAGCCATTGACATCACCAGCTTGCTTCAAGCAGATCATGAATCCCAATCAAGCAAAGCAGCACCTTTTTTTTATACAAAGGGTGGTTTGTATATGGATTGAACTGCTAGAGGAACATGGTCAACATGGATTGGTTGGACAGAAGTGTGTGTTTCTGTACCGTATGACTCTATAGGTATAGTTGAATGAGCATAGAACAAGAGATCTTGCTGCACACTGGATCTTGCTGCAAAGCTGAGTAGTTGGATAGATTTCTGTTTGCCATGGGGTGATTGTGCAGGCAGTAACCTAATCAGATAAGGGAGTGATGAAAATATGATGAAGTAATAAAAGCACTTAATACCTACATCAGTCTCCAGAAAAAAAAACTATCATTGAGCATGCAAAACTTAAACACCCATGTTTTTATCAATGATTCATATAAGTTGGCAGAAAATTATTAATGGAGCGGTTTAAAATGAGAAATAATCAGGAGTAGGATTGTTATTGGACTCTTACATGAAACATTGTCAGACTTCTTACAGTCAAGGGAAGACTTGACATTAACAAAAGATGTTCATTTGATCAGGCAGGTTGATGTCAGGAGGCAGAGTCAGTCAGTGAAAGAAACAACTGCCTTAGTGGAGTTTGTTAAGTTTAAAGGTGAACTGTGGCTATACAGAAGAAGAGGTGGGGTGAAGTATGTGCATCAATTACCCCAGCAATGTGCTGTCAACATGATGGGAAAGGCATTTATGCAGAATGCAGCTGCTGGAAAGCTGTCACTTTAAAGAAGTACATATTTTTGCAAGACATTTACCCTGAATAAGGTAAAAATGAAGAAATCCTTAAATGATAGCAAAATCCAAGAAATTAAAGGTAATTGATGATATAAAGATTCATCATAGGAATAAGATCATAGGATGAAGTGAAAAGTTATTTAGATCTTAGATGATAGACATAGACATGTTTTGAACTGTAGATCCAAGCAGATTGGGACCATGAAAGATTCCCTTCAGGCATTATAGTATAACTACATAGAGCTTAAAGTGAAAGGACAAATGACTGCAACACCTCAATATAAGGAGTGGAAAATCAATAAAAATGAGTGTAATCTGGAACCAAAGCTGTTTACTTTCAGATGAGAAAAGTTATACTGACTTACAGCTAATATGCATTATGGAGAATTTGGAAAGGCAAGAGGGTTACCCTAAACATTTTGGAGCTGAATTTTCACAGCTGTTCTCAGACCTGAGCAAGTTGAATATTTCTGATTGTTTATGGAAAGACCGAATCTTAATCCTGTGAAGTCCCTCCTTGCTGATAGCAAGCATGATTTTTCAGAACTCTTTTCTCAGGATCATACATCATTTCATTAGTAAATAGGTCTTTATATTTTGTTTGAACAACTAAAATTAACTGTGTCACTGGATACCTATCCATGAGATTTCTGCTATCCATGATCCCATCTTAAAAAGAATTGGACTATTCCACCTTCATTCCTGTGCTTTTGATGTCGTGTAAGTTTGATTTAAAAGTACTGTTTCACTAGCCATGAGGTCTCCTTAAATTTGCTCCTTTAAAGCATTCAAGGTAGACAAGCAGGAGGCTGGAAGAACACAGCAAGCCAGGCAGCATCAGGAGGTGGAGAAGTCGATGTTTCGGGTGTAACCTTTCCTCAGGACTGGTGGTGGATGCAAGGGGAACTGCAGATAAAGGGGGAGGAGTGGGAGGGTATCGGGTGGGGAGAGAGGCAGAGTGGTGAGGTAGGGGTCGGTGAGCACAGGCAGAGGTTATGACCTGGTTGGTCTGTGGGAGGAATGAATCCAGTTGGTAGCTGGAAGGAAAGGTCATTTAGAGGAATGGAAGGGAGGTGCAGGGGCTGGAAAGGGAGTCGGAGGATGGGAAGGGGGGCTATTTGAAATTGGAGGACTCAACATTAAGAAGTACAGGCTAATTCTAGCATATATCTCATATTTGCGGCATTCATGCCAAATAAAAGGATATCACAGATTTTGTTCATTCTGCATTGATTTGGAAATAAAATGACAGAACTAACCAAAGGTAAAGCTTTTTAATCTAAAATGTTCGTGTTTTTGAGCTATATTTCTAAGGGTGCTTTGAAGACGTGTTTTCAAGACAATTTAAAACTGTCTATTTTTTAAAAAATAATGTTTCAGTAGCCTTTTGTGTGTTAGAAAGGTATATGAGCACAGGTTTGAAGTCTTTAGGCTTGGTTGTATTTGTCACTTTACTCTTTTTATTGGTAATTCAGGCAATTTTACAAATTTCTTGTATCTGGAAAGAACTTACATTCCGATTCAAAAGAAATGAGCTCTGAAGTTTTCAACGGCCAATGTCCTGTCTGCAATGACATTTGTCTGTATACACAGTAACTGGGAATTCCATGCTGAAGCATGACAAAGTTTCCCTTGCCCAAATTCTCTGTTATCCAAAGCTGTTGTCTAGTAGGTCTTCAACTATTTTTTCCAAATGTCTGTCACCATGGAATTGGGGTCTTTTGTAGATATCCACCAAATTTTGACCTTCACATATTTAGATGCAAAGAGTGTTATTTTGTGCCAATGTAACCTGATTGAAGTGTTTAAGTTTTTCCTAGCTTTCATTTTGGAGATTTTGGAAACAGACTAGGTTTTGGGATCACATTAACATCATAATTTTGTCATACATCTGTCACGTGGATGCTTCTGATCCATGGCTGCACTCCAACAGAACATGACGCTGGGATACAAATTATATCCCAATAACTGCAGGAAGCACTCAACAAGGAATATGTGTCTCACAGCCAATGTTTCACGTTACTAGGGCATATTGTGGGTGCATTCAGTGTCAGAGCTACCTAACAAATGACAAGAGCACTGAAGGGATGCCTAATTCCCCGAGAACTCTTAATGGGAAGGACATCGAGAACTTAACCCCTATTCTCCCACACATGGTCATGTTATGTCCACAATTAGTGGGCTTGGCAAGGTATGGAAAAAAGACAATGAGTATCATTCCAGTCAATCTCCAAATATATTACAGAACACATAACTAAGCAGGCCTTCAACCAGAAGATCCAGTGTGGTTCATGATCAAACTTCTCATGGCCAAGTTAGAACATAGAACATAGAACATAGAACAGTGCAGCACAGAACAGGCCCTTCAGCCCACGATGTTGTGCTGACCACTGATCCTCATGTATGCACCCTCAAATTTCTGTGACCATATGCATGTCCAGGAGTCTCTTAAATGTCCCCAATGACCCTGCCTCCACAACTGCTGCTGGCAACGCATTCCATGCTCTCACAACTCTCTGTGTAAAGAACCCGCCTCTGACATCCCCTCTATACTTTCCTCCAACCAGCTTAAAACTATGACCCCTCGTGTTAGTCATTTCTGCCCTGGGAAATAGTCTCTGGCTATCGACTCTATCTATGCCTCTCATTATCTTGTATACCTCAATTAGGTCCCCTCTTCTCCTCCTTTTCTCCAATGAAAAAAGTCCAAGCTCAGTCAACCTCTCTTTGTAAGTTAAGCCCTCCAGTCCAGGCAGCATCCTGGTAACCCTCCTCTGAACCCTCTCCAAAACATCCACATCTTTTCTATAATAGGGCGACCAGAACTGGATGCAGTATTCCAAGTGCGGTCTAACCAAAGTTTTATAGAGCTGCAACAAGATCTCACGACTCTTAAACTCAATCCCCCTGTTAATGAAAGCCAAAACACCATATGCTTTCTTAACAACCCTGTCCACTTGGGTGGCCATTTTAAGGGATCTATGTACTGCGCCCCAAGATCCCTCTGTTCCTCCACACTGCCAAGAATCCTATCCTTAATCCTGTACTCAGCTTTCAAATTCGACCTTCCAAAATGCATCACCTCGCATTTATCCAGGTTGAATTCCATCTGCCACCTCTCAGCCCATCTCTGCATCCAGTCAATGTCACGCTGCAGCCTACAACAGCCCTCTATACTGTCAATGACACCTCCAACCTTTGTGTCATCTGCAAACTTGCTGACCCATCCTTCAATCCCCTCATCCAAGTCATTAATAAAACTTACAAAGAGTAGAGGCCCAAGGACAGAGCCCTGTGGAACACCACTCACCACAGACTTCCAGGCAGAATATTTTCCTTCTACTACCACTCGCTGTCTTCTGTTGGCCAGCCAATTCTGCATCCAGACAGCTATGTTCCCCTGAATCCCATTCCTCCTGACCTTCTGAATGAGCCTACCATGGGGAACCTTATCAAATGCCTTGCTGAAGTCCATATACACCACATCCACAGCTCGACCCTCATCAACTTTTCTAGTCACATCCTCAAAGAACTCGATAAGGTTTGTGAGGCATGACCTGCCCCTCACAAAGCCGTGTTGACTGCATTTCATCAAGCCATGCTCTTCCAGATGGTCATAAATCCTATCCCTCAGAATCCTTTCTAACACCTTGCAGACGACAGACATGAGACTTACTGGTCTGTAATTGCCGGGGATTTCCCTATTTCCTTTCTTGAAGAGAGGAATTACATTTGCCTCTCTCCAGTCCTCAGGTACGACTCCAGTGGAGAGCGAGGATGAAAAGATCTTCGCAAGTGGCGAAGCAATTACATTTCTCGTTTCCCAAAGCAGCTGAGGACGAATCTGGTCCAGGCCTGGCGATTTGTCAATCTTAATGTTTGACAAAATTTTCAACACATCAGCTTCCTCTATCTCTATCTATTTCAGCATGCACACCTGCTCTTCAAAAGTTTCATTCACTACAAAGTTCATTTCTTTCGTAAAGACAGAAAAAAAACTCATTTAGGGCTTCCCCTACCTCCTCAGACTCCACACACAAATTCCCTATGCTATCCCTGATCGGCCCTACTCTTTCTTTGACCATTCTCTTATTCCTCACATAAGTGTAATATGCCTTTGTGTTCTCCCTAATCCATTCTGCCAAGCCTTTCTCGTGCCCCCTCCTGGCTCTCCTCAGACCATTTTTAAGCTCCTTCCTCGCCTGCCTGTAATCCTCTAGAGCTGAGCTTGACCCTAGCTTCCTCCACCTTATGTAAGCTACCTTTTTCCTTTTGACGAGAAGCTCCACCGCTCTCGTCATCCAAGGTTCCTTTATCTTACCACTTCTTGCCCGTCTCAGAGGGACATATTTATTCATCACTTGCAACAACTGTTCCTTAAACAGTCTCCACATGTCTATAGTGCCTTTACCATGGAACAATTGCTCCCAATCCATGCTTCCTAACTCATGTCTAATCGCATCATAGTTTCCTCTTCCCCAATTAAATATCCTCCCATTTTGCCTAATCCTCTCCTTCTCCATAGCTATGTAGAATGTGAGGCAGTTGTGGTCACTATCACCAAAATGCTCTCCCACCACAAGATCTGATACCTGCCCCGGCTCGTTTCCGAGCACTAAGTCTAGAATGGCCTCTCCCCTCGTCGGCCTGTCAACGTACTGAGTTAGGAAACCCTCCTGAACACACCTTACAAAAACAGCTCCATTCAAATCTTCTGCTTGAAGGAGGTTACAATCAATATTGATAAAGTTAAAGTGTCACCCATTACAACAACCCTACTACATTCACACTTTTCCAAAATCTGCCGACCTATGCTTTCTTCCATCTCCCTGCTGCTATTGGGGGGCCTGTAGTAAACCCCTAAAGAGGTGACTGCTCCCTTGCTGTTCCTAATTTCCACCCATACTGACTCGGTAGGCAGATCTTCCTCGACAATGGAAGCTTCTGTAGCTGTGATACCCTCTCTGATTAGTAGTGCTACACCCCCTCCTCTTTTTCCCCCCTTCCTATTCTTTTTAAATGCTCTAAACCCTGGAACATCCAGCAACCATTCCTGCCCCTGAGAAACCCATGTCTCTGTTATGGCCACAACATCATAGCACCAGGTACTGATCCATGCTCTAAGTTCGTCACTTTTATTCCTGATACTCCTTGCGTTAAAGCAAACACACTTTAACTGATACCTTGGCTCCTTGCCAGGAAAATCCTTCTCACTAGCTGGTCTACCTTTTGCTATTTCCTCATCTGCATCAACTCTCGCCTCCGGTATACAGCTCAGGTTCCCACCTCCCTGCCATATTAGCTTAAACCCTCTTGAACTACTCGAGCAAATCTTCCACCCAGGACATTGGTCCCCTTCCAGTTCAGATGCAACCCGTCCTTCTTGTACAGGTCCCACCTTCCCCAGAAGGCATCCCAATTATCTACATATCTGCAGCCCTCCCTCCTACACCAGCTGCACAACCACATGTTAAGCTGCGCCCTCTCCCCGTTCCTCGCCTCGCTATCTCGTGGCACCAGTAGTAAACTAGAGAACACTACTCTGTTCGTCCTGCTTTGCAGCTTCCATCCCAACTCCCTGAAATCACTTTTTATATCCTCAATCCTTTTCCTGGCTATATCATTAGTGCCAATATGTAACACGATTTCTGGCTGTTCGCCCTCCCCTTTTAGAACCTTATACACCCGATCGGAGACGTCCCGGACCCTGGCACCAGGGAGGCAACATACCTTCCGGGAATCCCGGTCCTGACCACAAAATCTCCTGTCGATTCCCTAACTATCGAGTCCCCTACCACGAGTACTTTTCTATTCTGCCCCCTTCCCTTCTTTGTCACAGTGTCAGGCTCAGTGCCAGAGAACTGACTGCTATGGCTTTCACATCCACTAATATCATTTATTGTATCCGTTGCTCCCGATGCGGTCTCCTCTACACTGGGGAGACTGGGCGCCTCCTAGCAGAGCGCTTTAGGGAACATCTCTGAGACACCCGCACCAATCAACCAAATCGCCCCGTGGCTCAACATTTCAACTCCCCCTCCCACTCTGCCGAGGACATGGAGGTCCTGGGCCTCCTTCACCGCCGCTCCCTCACCACCAGACGCCTGGAGGAAGAACGCCTCATCTTCCGCCTCGGAACACTTCAACCCCAGGGCATCAATGTGGACTTCAACAGCTTCCTCATTTCCCCTTCCCCCACCTCATCCTAGTTTCTAACCTCCAGCAACACGATCCCCTGACTTGTCCGACCTGCCCAGCTCCTTTTCCACCTATCCACTCCACCCTCTCCTCCTTGACCTATCACCTTCATCTCCTTCCCCACTGACCTATTGTACTCTATGCCACTCTCTCCCCACCCCCACCCTCCTCTAGCTTATCTCTCCACGCTTCAGGCTCTCTGCCTTTATTCCTGATGAAGGGCTTTTGCCCGAAACGTCGATTTTGCCTGTCCTCGGATGCTGCCTGAATTGCTGTGCTCTTCCAGCACCACTGATCCAGAATCTGGTTTCCAGCATCTGCAGTCATTGTTTTTACCTTTCCCATAGCAGTCCCACGCCCACCATCCTTTTTATTCAAAATGAAAATAGTGTGAAGAAATGAAACAAATGCACACTTGCATTCACAAAGAAATAACCTTCTGCACCTTTGAAGCAGACATCAAAAAGTCCAACAATACGATATTCATCAACAGATCTCTGTAACATCGTGTGAAGATGTGGGTGCATTGTGCCTTTAAGAGAGTTAAAAGCTTGCAAAAACTACCCTGACATCACCAACTGTTCTGTAAAAAGATACAATGTAACATGTGCCCCAGCTACTGGGTAGTTAGGGTAACTGGTTGCCTCGAAATGACAAAACAGATTCGAATTAGGCCAATCAATTTAAATTATACCCCCAAAAATACCAAACTCCAATCCAGTTTGAATTTAATATATTGACAATCTTAAAAGCCAATGACACAATCTGATGCTTTGAATGGATAAGACAGGGGAAATTGAACAGTTGGGAGGAGAACTGCCAAGCTATCAGCATGTAGAGACTGTCTAAAAAGTAGCTCTCTTTATTAATCAGTAACCTGTGAAGCAGAACCTCCAAAAAGAAGAAAAGAAGATAAGAATACAGAGAAAACTGAAAGCTGCTTGGTTTTGAGATAAGAAGTTTTGTTTTGTAAATCGTAATCAGGAGTTTTACCAGACTACTATTATAGAAGGGAAGGTAAAAGATAGGTTCGAAAGGAGTTGTAAATAGTTGTTAGTTAATTATTCTCTGTTATACTTTAAGAAATAAAGTTATTAGTTTTTACTTTAAATAGTTCTTGGCCTCTCGAATTTTCACAAATTACTGCATAGGGATAAATCTTTTCTGTGTTGCTGGTTTACAGTAAGCAAGAGAGTTTAATCCACGTCATAACAAACGGCTAAACTAAAGTCATCTAGAAATATTCATTTCGCCAAGCAAAGTCTGAGAGAACACATGGAGAATTCAAATTCTTACACTCCTCCAGTGTGACTGAGGACTCGGTCAGATAGATCAGTGATCTGCTGTTGTGGTCATCCTTATAAATACAAAAGAAAGTCAAGGTCTTCAGGAGAGATAGCATTCAATGCAAAATAATGGAATGGGCAGAGTCATAGAACTGGTGGCAAGGGAAGAGACATGTAGTATAGAGTTACTGTGAAACATGCAATCCTGTGAATTACAGGAAATATCACCTCGCGAAGTGATGTCTTGTCATGAAAAGTGATCATTCTCTCCTACAGTGTTGAGAGAAGACAAAGTCCCAATTAGATGTTGTGACTTTAGATTCGTTCTTAATTAAAAACTAATGTTTTTAACCCCACCTTAGCAGATTTTGTTGATATTCTTTGGCAAGGCCATGAGGCTGAGAATAATGTAAGGCCACAATCACAACCGATATTATAATCACATAGTGAGCATTGACTGCCCTGAAATTGATTGTTAATATGTGTCCCCAATGTATAATGGTTTTGTGGGAATATAAAATATTCTTTTGCTCAAACAGTAATAATAAAAACTTGCCACTGAATGATGTCCAAACAATAAATGTTACAAATGCAGAATGTAATTATTTTGAGCCCTGAGTGCTGGAAGATTTGATTACAATGATAATTTTGTTTGCAACTGGAATTAAAATAATCCCAAATGTCTCATTCTATGAGTGATTCCAATAAAGTCAAAATATCAGGTTTCATTACCAAAAGAGATAAAATAGAGAATGTTAGTGCTAGACTGCATTAAATAAACAGGGATTATCAATGGTCATTCAATTATGGAAATGATAAATGATAACAAATTAATCCTGCTTATTCTTCTATTGTGCCATTAAATATGTTGCTGGCTGCCTAGGACCTCAGGATGCCCAAAGCACTTTAAAGCTAATGAAATAGTTTTGAACTGTTGTAAATGTTGCAATGTAGGAAATACTGAAAAACACTACATCTAAGAAGGACTTTGTCTTGCCCCAAGACTGTAAGAGAGAATGGTCATTTGCTGTGACAGTACTTCACTTGTGATGATATTTTCTGCAATTCATTTGCAGGTCACACAGTAACTGATATTAATAGACTGCTGTTGACCTTTCATAATGTCTTTTGGTATTTCCTACATTACATTATTGACAACATTTTCAAAATTACTTAATTAGCTGGAAGCTGCTTTGTACATCCTGAGGTCAGGAAAGGTATCGTACAAGTATAAACCCTTCTTTTGCTTTTTAAATGATTTATTTTCTTTTTAATCCCAACAGAGACTTCTAATCTCTAGCTGTCTCATGAATTGACATAGTTACAATTTAAACAAAAAATGTATGAACAAACACTATCTTCTTTAGTTTTATTTTATTCTTGAGCTCTCTTTGATCTGGAACAGTATGAATTGAATTGGTTCATTGCAGAGACCACTTCCCAGAACATAAAATGACCTCTGTTCTTTTTTGTGGAGATACAGATTGCATAGCTTTTGATCTTGATGATTGGAGCTGTCAAGATAGTATTAGCCACAACAGACCTTGGGGTGGCACAGTGGCTCAGTGGTTAGCACTAGTGCCAGGGACCTAGGTTCAATTCCAACCTCAGGTGACTGTCTGTGAGGAGTTTGCCTGTGTTCTGAAAGGGTTTCCTCCAGGTGGTCTGGCTGCCTCCCACCATCCAAAGGTGTGCAGGTTAGGTGAGTTGGTTCTGCTAAATTGTCCATAGTGTCCGGGGATGTATAAGTTAGGTGCATTAGTCAGGGGTAAATATAGAGTAATTGGGTCGGGGAATGAGTCTGAGTGGATTACTCTTCTGAGGGTCGGTGTGGACTTGTTGGGTCAAATGGCCTGTTTCCACTCTGTCGGGATTCTATTCTATAAAGACAACCTGGAATCAGACAACATGCACAAATGCAAAGGTTTTCAAACCCACTGAGATTGAGAGCCAGCTAGGGCTCCACATTCTCTCCTTTGAGAAAGCCCTCTCCTCCATGCAGGAGCCCATACACAGGGCTGGCCTTTTGGGTTCCATATGTGGTATCTCCCTCACTCATTGCTCAATGAGTAGCTCCAACAGAGGCCTGAGGTGGTGAGTCCCTACATGCAACTGCCAATCCCCAGCCCAATTAACTGGCCCTCCCACCTCCAAACTCAATCTTGGAGGAGGACATTAAATTCCTCCCATTTTAGCTGAAGCTCATGGTTCAATCCATCTTCCTTCTAAATTGGCAGTGAATCGGTGCATTCTAAATATCAGGAAGAAAAACAGGTTGTTACACGAGTTGGTGACATTGCAGACTATTTCATCCCTAGCACTCTGGGTGCATGAATCTCACAGTCAAGGTAGGGGGAGTCACCAGTGCCAACATCAATCATCCATTCTGACAGTTCAAGTGCAGAATTGTAGGCCAGAGATTTCTTAAATCCAAGGTGTGCTGCCATCAATACTGAAAGCTGGTCACAGGCCTTTGTGGATGGAGTGGAGTTCTCACTGAGGGTGGCAAACTGCCTCGAGCTATTGGCTCCAGAGGGCTGGCAGCTTGGCAAAGCCACAATCGGCTGGCCATTGCTGAATCTGGAATGAGAAAAGGTATCTCCATATTGAAGAACAAAGATGGATGTATTTTTCACGTGCTGTGGCCAGTTAGATCAGTGTTGGATGTGAATACTCCAGTGGTAGAGCCAGAGAGTGGCCATTGTGGTCACAGGAAATGGCCATATTGGAAGGCCACCCTACACCTCCCCCTGCCCACCACATCCAAAACCCCCCTACCATCTCACCAACTCCCCAGATCTCGCCAACCCTGGAAGCCTACTGGGAGGCCCCTACGGTTTACCTGGTATATTCTCCCCATGCTTCAAGTTCCCCTCATGGTCTTTCAAGATCCTCATGCTGGTAATAGACCAGTGAATGGGAAGTGGCCATCAACTGGCCAGTTAGTCATTTTAATTGGCTGCTCAATCCAATTCTCAGAAACTTTCTGCTGGTGAGAATATCTTATGGCACCAGGCATCCCCTCCAAGCGCCTCCAGCTGCCATTTTACAATGTGTCCCTACTCCTGGCCCATCCCCATCTATTAAAGCAAGCATCTAGTTTTAACTTATCATTATTTTACAGAACTGCAGTCTCTCATCTCTGCCAATATCTTAGTGTATCTATTGCACTTTCTTTTCATTGTCGTCATATCCTTTCCACAAGTGGAAGGTCAAAACTATAGGATGTTCCAAGTGCATCCTCACCTTCTACAATTCATTTTGCTTTGATTTTGCTTCTACAGTCACAGAATACAAAGATGCATTGCCTTGTGTTGACTATCTCCACCTTCAGTGGCCATCTATCTGCATAAAGTATCCACTCCATTCCTCACAAATATCAGGCTATGACAATCACCAATAAGAGACAATCTAACCACGACACCTTGACATTCAGTGGTGTTAACATCACTGAATCTCCCACTATCAACTTCTTTGGGGGTTATCATTGACCAGAAACTCAACCGAACTCATCACATAAACACAGTGTCTACA